>NC_140584.1:196714399-197022320 GCF_964204655.1 Triturus cristatus | reverse complement strand
AGGGTCTAAGCTGCATACAGTGAAATTGTCCCCTTTCAGAGAGGCAAAATTCCAGCTTGCATTGAAGAAATGTCTTGGGTGTGGCAATCAAACATATCGGATATCACCCTACAGTAGCCCCCCCCACCTTCTCTCGCCAGGCCTGGAATGCCTGGACTTTCACTGCTGGAATGAAATGATTATTTATTTAAGTGCTTTAGCTTCTAGGAAGGTATCCCAGACCCTCAGTCATTCCAATTCAAGTACTTAAATAGGCATTTAATGGCCTACATTTCTTTCTCCAACCAGACAAACTCCCATAGGGGTCTATGCACTATGGCATGGTTCATGTGTCTCCAGGTCTTTAAGGACTCCGCTATGGACCACTCCATCACTATACTCAGTTAGGACGCTGCATAATACAGAGATTTTGAGAACTCAAATTCATTTAATTGATTTGTGACAAGCTTCTCAGACACTTTCAGTGCCTTGTCTCTCCAGGCAACCCGCATGAGTTGTTGTTTGATGTGTCTTAGATACACCCTCTTCAACCCAAATCGGAAGAACCTGGAACAAGTACAGCAGACTCAGGAGAATGTTCATTTTGATAATATTAACCATTGTAACTCATGAGATATAGAGTTCCCCCAGTTTTTCCTTTGACCCAATGTACTATATTGTTTCATTCTGTTTTCGGTATTCCCTCCGTATTGCATTATGTCTTGTAACTGCACCATTATTGTGTTTTTTTTTTTTTTTCTTCAATTAAAAAAAGATTTAAAAAATAAAGAAATTCCCCCAGGAATCAAGGTCCCATCGGATAGTAGATACCAGTAGAGGATAATCTGTTTGGAATAGCTTTCCCGAATGCCTAATGATTTGTACTCTTAGATAACTAATACATTTAATGGTCCATCAGAATGGGAATTCCTGGCCTAAGAGACACCTCATGCCGCGTTAAAGTTAAGTTCACATCGTCAGATTTATCGGAGCTGATTTTATAACAGGAAACACATTCAAAATAACAGAGGAGGGCCATCACTACGGTGAGAGAAGAAAGCGGGGATCCCAGGGTTGAAGGGAAACGTTATATTCTCAGAAGCCGAATTTAATATTTACCACCTCCTCCGCCAGGGGCTCTATGGAAAGGGAAAATAAGAGGGGGAAACAAAGGACACCCCCGTCTGGTACCCCTATGTAGCTTGAATCGAAAGCTTGTGAGGTGTGTCCATTAAGAGCCACCCAAGCAATGGGGCTGGCATAAGTAGAGAAGATCACATTATGGAAGAGGGGACCTATTCTCATTCGCTGGAAGATGAGGTGCAGAAGCGACCAGTCCAGCTTTTTCTGCATTCAAAGACAGCAGAATCACAGGGATTTTCTGAAGTGAAATATTTTTCTGGTGCCCCTGTACAAACACACTACAGTTTGGTTGGACCAGGGAGGGAAGGATCTCATATAGGCAGGTGGCCAAGATTCAGTATATAATTTCATGTCAATGTTAAATATTGTAATGGGGCGGTATGAAGCTCAGTTTTGCGTATCTTTATCCTGTTTAGGAAGGACTGCGATAATAGCCTCTCCCATCGAGGCGGTTATAAAGCTCACTTTAGCACAAGAATTATACAAAGTTGCTAGTTTTGGAACCAGCCTTCTTAAGAAGGTTTTGCACAACTAGGCTGTGATTCCATCGGGCCAAGGGCATTTATTAAGTTTGTGCCTTTGTTGCGGTCTTCAACTCTTCAATCTGTATAGGAGGTTCCATGGTTCTCTGAACTACAGCCATTCGTGGAAGCTAGATATGCTAATTGCTGGGATTCCGCTCATGTCCCCACAGAGTAAAAATTTGAGTAAAAGAGGCAGAACACTTCAAGCTTCTCTGCATCATTAACCAGTTTCCTGCCTAAGGTCATATATATCTCTTTAACATATTCCTTTTCTGGTTACCTTGCAGCAGATTGCCAGGTGTGTGCCTACTTTGTCACCAGTGACATTGGCTCTTTTCCTTAACTGTATGACTGCCAGTTATGCTCTATCAGCATAATAGAAGCATAGCAGCCACCTGGCTGCGATTAGTTTACATGTGTTGGATTCCCTGCCCTCAACTGTTCCAGCTCCTGGATTTCCGGTCTTCGGAGACGGTTCGTATTGGCTGCACTTGCTATGAGGTTGCCTCAAATCAGTGCTTTAAAAGCATCCCAACATACACCTAAATAGCTACCTCTTCAGGTGAAAGTACTCGTTAATTTGCTGGCCAATTCTTCACGAATCACAGGGTCCCTCAGCAGTGAAGGATGTAAACGCCAGCCAACATGCCCCAACCCCTAGTTCCACAGGCATAATTACTGAAACAATGGTTATAGACTGCTATCATCCCAATGGCTGCTGCATGGGCCGCGTGTAGAAGCGATGTAATGGCCATCACATATTCATTCTGAAAATCCATCGCAGAAATTAGGGAAGACCTAGCCACGTGCTGCTCCTCTAGGGTTTCTAGAGTCAAAGCCTGAGTGAAAATCCTGTACCTTGGCGCTCAGATCTGATCTTATGTCGGCCAGGCTTTTATCTAAGTCTTGATTCAATTCACCTCCAAGCTTCATCTTGAATATGCTGAGACTTTACAATACAAAAGATCTTTCTTGGTTAAGGCATTTTTAAATTTGTGTTTGTATTCTGTGTCACAGAGGTTTCTAGCATCGAGTCCTGGTTTATCCAAGTAGACTGCCCTCTGCCGCTTTCTTCTTTGGGGGCAATCGGATCCTCCCCCATTGCTTTATTTCGCTCAGGGATCCAAGTGGGGCAGCCTCAGTCTTTTTAGGGACACAACATGTGCCCCTGCCATACTGCGATCTGGGACACAAGTATATGGCCCCACCAAGCACCCCACTGCTTGTCGTGTGAGGTGCTGGCAAGTTTAGTTCCCCACCCTCAGTTTTTTACAGGTGTCCCTGCAACGATTAGCACCTTACTGCCACATGAGTTAGTACCGGCTCGTTCACGAATAGGGGAGGGTGCAGTGCAATGTAGTTACAGTCCGATTGGGCATTTTGGGGAGGGGCTACAGAGGTAAGGTAAGGGCATTTTCTGCACTTCTCCGCAGAGTTCACAGCAGAAAAGAGGGAGGCTCACCCATTCACACCCAAATCCACCCAACGATTCAGCCTAGACCTTGTCGCACCAGCCGTGGCACCATCTTGCTTACCTGTATGACTGCACGTTCGATCAGGCCGACAACGTGCCCGGTTCTGGTCCTCATCCTAAGGGTCCCTGGTGACTGCTCGTTGGAGCCGGTACCGTGGCTGGAGTCCTACGCCCCAGGGAGCCTTCCCTCACCAGTAACCGACGCTGCTCTAGCACTGTCCACTGCAAAAAGAACAATTGATGGACAGAATGCAGAACAATGTCATACATTTACCCCAGTACAGAGATCTGGGCCTAAATCCATTGTTTTTTTGCTCACCATGCCATTCCAGTTTGGACCCAGCCATATGCAAATCAGTCTAGACCTTGCGCCCAGCACTGTCCACAGCATCTGTATGGCGCATCCTTCTCCTGCACGCCCTGCCCAGAAACCCAGGAACATTCACCACTCCCGCAGGAGGACTAAGGCCACAGCATCTTCTTTCATGGTGCCCTATTACTGCAGAGGGTTCCAGACATCCGTCGCTCAAAGTAAGGGATACAGATACAGAGGCCAAACATCAAGAGCTGCGCGACTCCTAACCAGATTGAACAAGTACATGGGGCCTTTCAGATAGTGCTCCACAAAAGGAGTTGAAACTACCGCTCTGAAGTAGGTGGAGCAGATGAGAGAACTGGACTGTGAAAGCTCAAGCTCGAGTCATTAGATTGAACAAACTCCCTTCACTATATCTGATCCTGAAGAAGGCACTCAATATCGGTGGCATGGGGCGGGGGATCTTACTGATAAACCATCCAATGCATTTGTTTGCCTCCTAGGGATCCAATTCCCCTTTCCATCTTTAAAGCAAATTGAGCATGTAGTTCAGATGAGTTACATAAGGTATCAAAGGGTGGGTTTAACCATGCCTCAAAGAGTGGTTAAGAACTTTCACTTGTGAGACACCAACCCAGGCTGTCCACTGTGGTGCAGTTGATCCCCGAAATGTGAGAGTCTAGAAGGAAGCTGACAATTTACAACCTCCAATCCTATAGAGCCACAGTGACCTGACAGAACAAGGAGATTGGTGCGGTCTGTGCTGATCACCACCCCAAGGGCTCTGACCATTAGTATGAAGGCTTTCAATTATAAGATGGCCTTCAGCTCCTACACCTGTATGCAGGATTCTAGATGATGTGTCTACAGGGCATGTATGTAGAGTTTACAGAACGGTGTCCCTTTTACCTTTAATATGAGGAAACAGTGGCGTCCACATCACAAGCATGAGTCTCTATTTTTATAAGGAGGCTGCACAGAAGATGGGGCTGAAGTGACTAAGCCAAACATTTGTGTGCTTCCTCTTTTTTTAATCCATGATTCTCATATGAGCTCCATGGTTGTAAGATGTCATGCACTTTCAGGATATGCAAGGTAGATCCGGATTCTGCGGAGCCCCAAGTGACTTTGCAGATCCAAGCATGCAAAAGCATTTCTTTTTTTACATTTTGAAGCTTGAGCTCCTGAGAGCTTTCTTCGGGTGAGTCAAATGATTCTCCCATATACCTCTGTAGCCCCTCCCCAAATTTTCTTTCCCCTGCAATTCATATCCTTAACATTTATAGATCTGTGGACACACAAAAAGGCAGATGTATACCCCATTTGGTTCTGTGATTCCAAAAATGCAAAACACATTTTTGTTTTAATTTGATGGGCAGAATATGCCTTTCTGGAATACCTACACAACGTCCCCAGGGATAGAGAGATGCATCCCAGCCTACCTCTCTCCCAAACTACTGCCAGACAATCAGATCAGTCAAATCCATGACAATTATAATGGCAGATAAGAAAAAGGGTCCTACATCAAATCAGGATTGAATTTCATGGTTATCCTCAGATACTCCTTGAATAAAACACATATTAGGAGTCCATATGTACAACCAAGTAACCATTTGAGGACCAGCTCACATTTTTATAATACAAATATATGAAACTAATAAACAAATTTACACTAAACTACAAAATGGCCTATTCTAAGGCCAGTTCTGCGTTCATGCCTAGTTTGGTGTAGTTCGATTCAGCAGTATTTGCTGTAGTATAAATTAAAATACCGGTTTGACTTCTAATGAGAAATAGTACTTTGTGCACTTGTTTACTGATCTACTAGAAGAATGACATTAACCCCTTCCATGCTGCGCAAATTCCGCCGCTGTGCTGACGGAATCTTGCGCGGGCGTGGTCATGACGGAACGGTTCCGTCATGAGCACAGCTCAACCGTGGCTCATGACAGAACCGTTCCGTCATGAGCACCGAAGGGGTTAACAACTTTACTTGGATGCATCAAGTGTAGCTTAATTTCATGCAGTGATCAGAATTTGTTAAAGTTATTAGCAAAGTAAAACACACCCATTTATAATTTTCTGGTGGCTACCTTCAATATAGTCAAAGAAATATCACAACAAAATCAAAGCATACAATGCATGCTAACAAAATAACTATTAACAATATTGTACTTACGTGGAATGTAAGAGATCATAACTAGGATGAGGAATGTGTAGTAGTCAAATGAGAAGTTCCACTTATTCGGTAGCGTTATGGAATATAGATTTGTTTTTCTCACAAATGGTAAAGCAGAATATATTGTGAGCAGTTCACCAGTGACTCCCATAGGGTACAAAACAAAGAAAAGTGTATACCTTAGGAGAAAATAAAACAAATATTTTTGTAAAAACCATTTGTTTTCTGAATGTTTTACATTTCTTTCCACATGCTATCATGCCATCCTGTTACAGATTAACTTTTGTGCATGTTCCATTTAAAAATGCCTGCTAAAAATGCAAAAGCTTCAACAAACGTGCTGCAGGCTAACATTTTCAAAACATCCGGTTAGAAATGGGTCTTTAGTTGGCTGAGGTATGCACCCTGTCCACGTAGGGACCACCACTGTAGTAAGGGTTAGTCAGATACACACCCTAAATTAACCTGTGCGCATCCTCTGGTAGCTTGTCACAGAGCAGTCAGGCTTAACTTAAGAGGCAATATGTAAAGTATTTGTGGAACACTTAATACAGTAAAACTGTGCAAATACCACACAAAAATAATCCATGTCAGGTTAGACAAACAGCTCAATGTAATGAACAAAACAAGACCAAAATGACAAAAATCCACTAAGTAGAGACGGATTTATGAATTTTTATAGCATATCTTGAAATATAGTGCTTAGAGTCAAAACGCCAATCGGGACTATGTGGTTACGCTGGACCAGGCCAAATCTGAAAGGTCAAGCTGACCACAATGGATTGTGGATCAGATATAGAAGCCAAGCAGGCCAAGCTGAAACAGTACCTTCACGGAGAAAGGTGCTGCGAGGAGTGGAGAAGGAGATTCATCGTCATCGATCCAAAGGACTGTAGGCAAAGCATCTGTTCCGAGTCGGGTCCCACGTCATAAATCAAGCTAGAGGCGATGAAGGCAATGTGTCATCGTCAAGCCGCGCTATTGACGCTATGGAGACCTCGGAGAGATGATGGGTCGAAGGTGAATGCCTTGGTTCCGACTGGTGCAAAGCAGGCAATGCATGGATTTTTGCAGAAACAGCCAGTAACCCTACTTCGAAGGGCCCAGGACTGGACTGGCACCACTTGGCAGTGCAGGGTTGACAGATCACTCACAGTTGACAGAGTCCAGAGGCTGTAGCATGGTTGAGTTAAGTTTTTGATGTCCCTGAGACTTCAAAACAAAAGGCAAGCCAGCAAGCCTTTGGAGTCGCTTAGTTCTGGGGATGTAGAGATTCAGGTCCAGACATTCTCACCACCAGGCACGGGCCAGCAGGCAGCAGGACAGGCACAGCAAGAGGCCAGGAAGGCCAGCAGAGTGAAAGTCCTTTCAGAAGCACAGCAGTCCTTTCTGGCAGTGCCCTCAGGTCCAGTGTGTACTCAGTTGGTAGTGTCAGGGGTCCAGTACTTGTACCCAGTTGTACCTTTCAAGTGGGGGAGACATCAAAGAAAGAGAGGCTTTTGACGTACACAAGGTCCCCGTCCTTCCTACCCTGGCTCCAGACTCACTACAGGGTGGGAGGGGTGGGGGTTTGGGGTAGATACTGCAGCTGTGTGTGTGGGAGCAGGCACAGCCCTATTCAGGTGCAAGTGTCAGCTCCTCCCTCCCGTCCCGTCCAGGATGATCCATCAGGAAGTAAATTTCCTATCAGGATGTCAACGCCCATCAGGCACACCTCAGGTCTCTTTGTATGGGACTGTCCAGAGGGAATGCAACAATTTAAATTCAAAGTTTAAATAACTGTAGGCCATCAGACTTTAAATCTTTGGCAAACATTTTTTTCATGACACACCAGTTTTACCTCTACTGGTACCTGCTGTGAGACCTGAGAAGTGCTGCACTGCCTAGGAGGTTCTGTGAAGAATGAAGGTAGTCGGTTGGCTTCCAAAAGAGTCTCACGGTGCTCCCATAACCCCTGGGGCAGCCAGGCACCTTGGAGCTCCAACAGCAGCAGTCAGACCCGTCTCCAGGGCATGAAAAGAGAAGCAAAGGTGCAACATGAGGGGAGGCGGCATGGTGGCGACAGCGGTGAGACGTATGTCTGCAATGACCGAGCATCTAGACTCCCGGCCTGCTGCAACATCGGAGCTCCCAGCCGTACCTGCTGCCAATGGTCCTGGAGAGAAATCCGTCCGCCAAATGCGTACAGGGCTCTGCGCACCCCAGGGGACCTGCCCTACATCCGGGAGACGGGGTGAGCAATGTCGACGGCAGAAGGGCCATAACCTGAAACAGACCACGGCCTACATACAGCAACAGGCAGCGGTCCCAGTGCTCCCTACTTGGGTGCGGAGCAGCACATCAGCAGAAGAGGAGCCCCCTAAAAGGTTGTACATAGAGCTGCTCCTGGGGTGGGTAACTGGCTAAAGAAACCCTGCAATAGTAGTTTACAGTGACTACAACGTGGATGGTACCCGGCCCGACTTTATTTTGGTGCCTGCCATCAGGGTCCCAACGACTCAGCGGCAAACGAGAATCCTACCCCCCTCAAAGAAATGCTGACCAAACCCGTTGGGACCGGACGGGAAGTCGACCACAAGCCCCTGAGCTGATGCAGGATATGGAGAACGCCAAGGGCCCGGTCACACGGTCCTTTTAAGAGGCCCTGTTTGTTTCCCTTAGGGACAACCTCTAGGTGGTCGAAAAGGAACGAAAAGGAACTATCTCATGACCTGAAAGAGGTCCAGTGGGACCTAGTGAAGGTGGGAGATAAGGTCTCTACCCTCTAAGATCACAAGTTCAGCTGCGATGAGGATATAGAACAGCTACAGCAAGAAGGCATTCAGCTTAGGGACCAGCACATCGACCTGCATGCACTCGCTGAGGACCTGGAAAAAACGGGTCAAGGTGGAATAACATGCGCATCAGAGGGGCCCCAACCAACACAGCGGGAAAAGTCCCAGGAGCGTATGTTAAAGATCTTTTCCTAAAATTCCTGGGATCAGCCCCAGACAGAGGGATTCAGCTCAATGGGGTAGAGTGGGACCACCGTGAGCAGACAATGCCCGCCCAGCAGACATACTTGTCTGTGTCCACGACTTCCAAATTAAAGGAAACATTTTCTGCACGGCAGGGGAATAGCACCACCTACAATTCAGTAAGCACACGCTCATGCTCTATCAAAACTTGTCAGCTCTTACATTTTCGGCCAGTAACTGCCTATCTCAGAGATCAAGGCGTTTGGTATTCCTGGGGCCACCCGTTCCGCATAATCTTCCGGTGGGAGGATAAACTTCACTAGTTTCGGTCCTTGACGGAAGCCTGCCGTGTGCTGCACATCGAGGAGTCCACAGAGGGAGACCAATGGACTAGCCCCAGAGGAAGGAAGGCTAGGAAACGCCTCTGATGGCAGGGGGCAAGGGGCCATCTAAGGGACTAAGACCGGGTCCAGAGTCAATGGTCATGGAACAGCGGGCAGTGCTTGAGACACTGTCCGGTGACACAGACCGACCAGAGGCAACAAGAGAACCGTGAGTGCTCTGGATTGCAGTCAGTGGTGTGGATAGGGAGTGGGGGCAGGGTAGGGTAGGGGGAGGCAGGGCTGCCCAGAGAGATACTTGGGCCACAGTATATGCCTGTTAACCCAATTTCCCAATGGGACAATAGTGGCTCGTGCCAGAACCTCAGGTTTGCAGAGAATGTTTTGGCCTATGTTTATTGTTCTATTCTTATGGGGAGTACTCACACCATGAAGGTATGCACTACACTCTAGACTCCAGCACATATGGGACTCGCCAAACATGGCAGAGGGTATGGCAGAAAGGGAGAAGCACCTTTATTAAGTGCTTATTCCTCCTCCATCTCCACATGATTGTTTAAAGATTATTATCCTCAACATAAAGGGTCTCAACAAACTGACCAAGCGGGCTATGCGGTCATACTTGGAGGGGAAGGGGGCAGACCTGTGTCTCCTACAGCAGACCCATCTGGTCTTTGGTGAATGGCACAGGATGAGGTCACGCGCCTTCCTGCAACAGTTCTTCGCCATACTGGTCTTTCTGCTTGGCCCTAGGTAAGGTGGGTTCAGGCTAGTAGAGATTAAGGGGCGCCTCTTGGCATACTCCGTGAGCATGGGGGACCACATCTTTACAATGGCCTCCTTGTATGCCCACAATGAGGGTCATGAGCGCTTCCTGAGGTGAGCAGTGGCAGAGGTGATGTCCTCCCAGGATAGATTAGTACTAATGGGGGGTAGACCTTAACTTAGAGTTCGACAAGGACCTAGACCGCTCAGCACCCCGATTTGGTCACAGTGGCCCCTTTCAGAGGTGGGGGCTAATGTCTATAGATGAGGTTCAAACACATTTGGGGAGCACAGCACCTCCAGACTCGAGACTATACATTTTACTCACATGCCCACAAAACATATGAGCGGATAGACCACTTTTTGGGAAAAAGCGAGCTCCAACTCTTAGTCGCAGCCAGGGAGATAGAGCCACGATCACCATCAGCCCACACAGCGGTATCACTGACACTAGCCCTTCCTCCCATGTGCTGCGCCTCCCGCTCGTGGAGAATGTGGGAGACATTACTACACAGGCTATTAACGACATTGTGGCATGTCGGTCACTACCCTCTGGGAGGCCCAAAAGTAAGTAATTCGAGGGGAGTAATCTGTGTCCGCAGCAGATAAACTCTGACGAGACAAAAGGGAGCACTTCCATAAACAAGTGCAGGAACTAGAATGCATACACAAGCACACAGGGGCTCCAGGCGTTTGGTGCCAAGTAGAGGCAGCACATGTACAATTTGCAGGACTTGACATTGACATGGACGAATATGTGCTGCTTTGGCTTCGACACTCCTTTTATGTAGGGGGGAGACAGATGCAGCAGGTTGTTGGCCAACAGACTCAGAGCACAGTGACAGGCAGCAGGGGTGGACTCCCTGGTGACCACAGACAACAACAAAGTTGTGGGGGATGGTCCCATAGCATCCATCTTCCGGGACTTTTATGAGGAACTTTATTCCAAGCAAACCCTCGCGCCCAAGGGGCCAGACCTATACCTCAAAGGAGCAAGTATCCGGCAACTGATGTCGGACGTTACCTCCAAAATAGCCTGCCAGAAACCCCTTAATTCGCTAGAATTTAATTGTTTCCCGGTTTTATTTTACAAGACATTCTGCTCCACACTAGCTCCAATCTTGACCCAGATCTTTAACTCCATAACGGGACCAGGCACAGTACCCTCCTCAATGCTGGATGGCTCCATAGTGGTTATTCCTAAACTGGGGAAGAACAAGAAACAATGCTCCTCATATCGCCCGATTTCTCTTCTCAACGTGGTCAATAAATTGTTCACTAGCGTTCTTGCAGCGCATTTAGGACCACTCATGCCAGGTTTGATTGACTTCAATCAAGCGGGCTTTGTTCCACATAGGCCATGCATGGAGAACACAAAACATATACTCCTCCTGATTGACAAGGCAGGGAAATGCTCTTGGCCATACACGCTGAGAAAGCATTGGCCGTACCTTGAGGCAGCACTAACCCGCTTTGGCAAATGCTTCAGCACATGGTTCCTTCGCACCTATGGTCAAAGGAGCTCCATTCCCTATTCGCAGAGGTACACACGATGGGTGCACGCTTTCGCTCAGAGTATATGGGACAATCCAAACATCACAAGGGTTACCTTTGGCGGCGAGGAACACACGGTCAGCCTCTATGCGGACGATGTGATTATGGCCTTGGATAATCCAGTCACGTCTTGTCCAGCCTTTTTGCCAGAGATAGAGGGTTTCAGCACAGAGGCGGGCTTCCGCATTAATATTCAAACGCCACAAGCCCTCAACCTGTTGGTCATGCCAGCGACAAAGGAGCAGCTCATTGGCCAATATCCAATTCAGCATGCAACGACATTCATTCCCTACTTAAGAGTAGGGCTGGGCGGTAAACTCCACTCTGCCAGCAGAGTTCACGGAGTTTAGCCACACTGCGCTTTGCTTGGAGCGCCAAATTACTCAAAAACTCCACCAGCGGAGTGTACAGGTGTGAGTTGCTCACTCACACCATGGAAGACTCTTACTCATAGGCAGCAGGCCTGAACTCCGCCCCTCAGCAGCTGCAGTGACTTAGTCTGCTGCTGGGACTCATCCAGCACCTTCGTGCCTCATGCGGTCATCCCTTGTGCCACGCCTTCCCAGTTTCACTTCAGAACTGTTCCCCCGCTGTTGGTGAGGGTTAGTCTGTATACATTGTTCACTTCTGTAAATGCCTGCCTGGCAGGTTCCTCCTCTACCGTCCCTGCCGTGTGTGTGTGGTGAGTGAGAACGGCAATGCTAGTTATTTCAATGTGGGGAAAATTGTGCTTATATAGAGTGATGGGGAGAAAGGAGGCCTCTGCGTTAGCCCCTACCACTGTTCAGAGGTCAGGGACCGCAGTCAGCAGTAGAGCACAGGATGCAATGCCAATCCGTGCCCCCTCCACATCTTTCAGGAATGCAAGGTGATGTTGGTTTCCTGTGTTGACAAATAGAAGGCACTGAATCCCATCCTTCCAGAAACCCTCGGAAACATAATTCCTAAGGGAATGTATGTGGTGCACTGCTGCAGCCAGTGCAGAGGCAGTGGGAGGGCTGGAATTCTACATCGAGGCATCACCGCCACCCCATCAAGCTGGAAATACTGCAATCGGCATTTTAGCATTTAACCCCTTCGATGCTCATGACGGAATGGTTCAAGTACCCGCAACAGGGGTACTTGGGCCTGTTAGTTAATTTCTATAAAGAAACCCTGACGGAGCTACACAAATGACCCCTTGCTGAATTCAGAATTTTGTCTACTTTCCTAAAATGTATAGCTTTCCAGGGTCCATTATTGCTTTCATACCCATTTCTACCATTAACGGGAAGGAGGTTGAGAGCACAAAAAAATTGCAAAAATAGGCTATGTCCCAGAAAAATCCCCAAAATGTGTTAAACATTTTGGTTTTCTGACAAAAGTCTGTCATTCCCTAAAAGCTGGGAAAATGGTGATTTCAGCCCCACAAGCCCTTTTTTGCAGGGAAAAACCCAGACGCTTTCATTTGCAGCACTGCCGGGGGAGTTCGGGAGGAAGAAAGGCCTAGCAGCAAAGGGGTTAAAGAACCGACTGGCATGATGTAGGTCCAGCACCTTTTTCTTTATCAATAGTTAATCTCATGCAAGTAAACGTCCATAGTTGTCAGGATTTCAGTGGGGGACATGGAGTCCTTTTGACTTGACCCTAGGTGGCTTTTCCCAGACTGAACAGTGTGTTGAACTGAAAACAGTGCAATTTTTCTGGGCAAGACATTCCAGTAATGTAGCAATTGCCTTTCAAGCACAAAACCAGCATCACCTGAGTGACGTGAACGATTTGCTGCTTTGATTGTGAATTGTTGAGAATTGGGTTGAAATTACAAGATACCGCAACTTGCACTGCTGACAAACGCAACTGTTAAATGAATTTGAAGAGGCGAGCAAGTATAGCGTGGAAAATAAAAAGATGGAAGCATAAGTATTCAGTCAGGCACAGAAGAGCCATACAGTGTGCATTGGTGTTAAGTTAGAGTTTCATTCTCGGGGCAGGGCAGTGCCAGATTTGTCATACTTGCTTTCCCATTTCAGAGACTACAAGTGGAGAGCTGTGTACCTGATAACAGAATCACAACATAAGCCTCAGCGAGATGGAATGTTTTAGTCTCCAACTCCATAGGTCCTGCCCTTTAATATCCTGCTATAATGGGAGGAACAGGGCTCTGAGCAGGCTTTGGGTCACTGATCGGCTGTCCTTGCCAATGCAGCAAGAAGGACGTGATAAAGGAGAGCCCAGGAATGTGGGCTCCAGTGATGGGCTCTCTCTCTGCTACTCTTGGCACTGCACTGTCTCCTCCTCATCTCAGGGGTTAACCAGGCAAGGTTTTTCCACATTTCCCTTTCTATGCACATCTGTTACTGTGGGTGAGGTATTTGAAAATGATTACTGCCAGTTGCTTGTTGGGGACTGATGGTCTTAGACTGACATCGAGCAGAGCTGATTTCTGCAACAGAAAAGCAAGAGATCACCATCGTGCCATATTTCTTGTTTGTCTGCCGCGCTGTACTAATAACTTTCTTCATAATTGCTGCATGCCCTGGTCAGAAACGGAGATTCTCCTGCAGGATTCATTTGCCTGCATACAGTGAATGATTGCAGCTGCATTGTCAACACTTCATTTGAGTAGACTATATCTTGTGCATGGAGGAATGAGATGGTGGTGCTGCCCAGATCCTCTTAAGTGAGCAAAAGACATGCAAACTGTCTGGTAAAGGTTGGTGGTTCAGGAAGGTCACAGGAGCAGCTGCAGAGGATCACACCGGCAGTAACAGGTTAGGGGTGCCACAAGCCAAGGGAATTGCAGAAGCCCAGCCTCACAATGGTGGCTAGGATCATTAGAGAAACAGTGCTCCGCTCCCCTCTTCTCTAGAATCAATGGCAGAACTCTGGTTCTTGTCATGAAAAAAGTCAACGCTGACATGGAATTAAGTCTCAAAAGCCTTAACGAAAACTCAAAAACCATCACTTTAGAACAAACCAGTCTTGCAGCGTTCACATAGATAGTACTCTGCCTGATCGCGGACCTTTGCGGAATTTCACTGAGTTTTTCGGTAACTCAGCTGAGTGAAACTCAGCTAACTCTGCCCAGGCCTACTTAGGAGTCCAAATAGCCCCCACCATAAAAGCAACCACAACTCTACACGATGGTGCCCTACTTCTGCAAATAAGGCGAGACCTGGCCCAATGGAAGAATTATCGACTGTAGTGGCTCGGTCGATTAACTGCCCTATAGATGACCACCCTTCCAAAGATACTGCTTTTATTTCAGACTCTCCCAATAGAACCTCCCACAGGAATGATACAAATCTTGCAAGGAGAGATGAACCACTTCAGATGGGAGACACTGATTGCAGTGTGACCATAGTTCTAGACCTATATGAGGGAGGGCCTAGGTATTCCAAACTACCAGCTGGAGTGGACTAGGGAGGAATCCGAGAAACATTGGTTGTTCATGGACCAGGCAGTAGCAGACTTGTACATGTGGAAGGTCCCTATTCTTCGTAGGTCACAGCAGCCATGGGGGTCTATATTCTTCACTAATCACGAAGGCTATGCTCAAGATGTGGGATCGAGTGGCAACGCGCAGAGGCTAATTCCCTCCCCCTTAACGCTGATAATAGATAACAATGACTTTACACTAGGACTGGACCGGAGGGCGTATCAGCTGTGGCAACACGCAGGATGCCACTCTCTCGCTCACCTCTTCGACGAGGAGGGCCCTCTCCCCTTCAGCTGCATAAAGACAATCCACTGCCGGAATCAGAGACGGCCCTACCTTCAGGTCTGACATTGCCCAACGTCAGACAGTTCGCGCTGGGGCGCAGCGGTCCCTCACCCCCTTTGAGAAGTGACTAGTCATGTAGACCTCAGATAAACATCTCACAGACCTGTATGGAATATTGCAACAAGCCATTCCACTGACTAAGACAGTGGGACAGAGGCGATGGGAGACAGAATTGGGGCAACGTGTCGCACAAAGAGTGGGAGGAGATATACTATAGAGCACGATACATAGCATGAACTCTGCCAGCACCGAGACAGCCACCAAATAGCGACATATTGGTATCTTATACCAGTGTGCCTCCACATAGGCAACCCCTACAAAATGCGCTGGCTGCGGTTGGGGCTGTGGGTCCCCAGGGACACTTCTCCACCTGGTTTGGGATTGCCCCAAACTCGCATGTTACTGGCACACTATCGTAACGGACTCCCCCCACCTAAACACGCAGGTTCCACGATTCTGTGCATATCTCATCCTAGGGCTCCCCAATGCACTTACATTTCCACTCAAATCCCGTAGAGGGCAACATATCGGTTTGCATTTGAAGCTGCCCTTCAGAACATCCTAACACATTGGGGTACTCATAAAATTCCGACACAGCTTGGTTGGATTCACTGTTTATGGTATATACTGGACATGGAGAGACTCGCACTCAATGCCAGGGTTGACTCCTACAGGGAATTTTGACGTCTATTCATCGCCCTGCAATCCGTGGAATTTAGAGAACTCATATGCCTGATACCTTCGCTCATTGAAGTTAATAAAAGAAGTTACCCTTACACAGGCCGAAACTGCCGACCAGAGCGAGGCCACCAGTGTAATGAAGCGCATTACAGGGTAAATGAAATTAGATCCAAGTACCCCGGAAGTTGGGGGGTAGGGGGGTGGGGGGGAGGGGGCAGGAGGGCTGGGGGAACGAGTGTATAGGTGGCAAGAAGGGACTGTTGGGGATTTGTTTACACAAGAAATATGTAGATTCTTGATGCAGAGCAGTCGTGCGCCCCTTGTATGCTACTGTGTCTTTTTGTTGAAATGCAATAAAAAGAGATATGAACCATTAAAATAGGTCAGAATACCGATGCCTACTACATATTGTTCTCAAATTACCTAAATCCTCTTTCATCACCTTCATTGGCAATGTGGTTATGTATAAGAGAGTCAACAGCCTGGGCAAATCACTTACGTTGATGTGTGCTTGCATGCGTCTTCCAGACAAAAACATTGTCACATCTTTAGGACCAGAAGCCAGCTGCCTGTGGGAATTATACAGCTGTTGGTTACAGAATATGAAAAAGGCCTCCAAGTTTTCTTATATAGTGTAGGCGGCCATGGCACTTTATTCTTTTGTAACCTCATTACTGAATTAAAACTGTAGAAGTTAACTGAAGTCATCTTATTGTGTTAAAGTTAAATATCCATTTCTGTAAATAATGTGACCCTTTGCATCAGTGAGTCTTGCTCAGAGAATCTCAAATTTGACATTCAACATACCTGAAGATTGTACTGAACAATATTGTGAGAAAACCTTCCTTCGGGGGAGATAGGTGGAGATGAATTTCAAAGCAATTATGCATAATATTGGAGATGATCTGAGGTGTAAATAAAAAGTCAGAGTCAAAAACTATACAGTTTTGTTTTTTCAACTGCAATGTGGCCATTGGCAAATGCAGGCTTAAGGGACGGTGTAGGAAAGTGGGTTTCTATTGCAGTAACGACCCCACACTTTTTGCCAGACTACTGATGCATTTTTTACTTTGTGCGCCCTGGGTCCCTGCCAATCAGGTTCCCAGGGCCTGTATTCTTTCCCCAAAACTAACCCAATTGGCATCTCTAGCATAGGTCAGCCCCTGGTAAATGGTACCACAGGTGCCCAGGGCACTGTGACCAGGGGAGACCTCTAAGGGCTGCAGCACTTATTGTGCCACCCTTAGAGGCCCTGTACTATTACACTCACACACTGCCCTTGCAGGCTGCATGTTTTGGTGCAGAACAAAGTGAAGAGTCGACTTGGCACACATCTCTGTGTGCCAGGCCTACAACCCACTGCCATGGCATGGGTCAGTCACCCCTCTATCTGGGTGCACTATACCAGTGGTGAGGGTACAGGTGCATGAGCGACGTGTACCCCTACAGTGTCTAAGTCCATTCTTAGACATTGTAAGTGCAGTGCTGCCAATAAGAGTAGATGGTGCTGGGAGTTTGTCATTACGAACTCCACAGCACCATAATGGCCACACTGAGAAGTTTGGTATCAAACCTCTCGGCACAATAAACCCACACCGATGTCAGTGTGGGATTTAATGAAATATGCACACAGAGGGCATCTTAGAAATGCCTCCTGAAAACTAGCCCACCACTAGTATCCAGGGTGAGTGGCTGCTTTCAGCTGCCACCACCAGACATGTTTCTGGACCCCTGGGTCGAGAGCCTGCCGCTCTCTGGGGCCTGAAACAATGCACATCCTCTGACGAGGTGCCAAGCCTCCTCCCCCAGGAAGGGCAGCGTTCACGAAGGGGAAGCTTCAAAGGCTTGCTGCCTTTGTGAGCTTCCCCGGGCCACTTGCTGCTTTCAGCAACTGGTTCCCACTGGTTTTGACCCCACTTTGGGCAGGAAAACTGCTGGGAAAAACAAGTGAGGAAGAGAGGTGGGCCTACCTCTGCCAACTCCACCCCTTAGGTGGGGGAGGCGAAGTGAAGCACAACTCTCAGTCCACGGCATCTTGAAGATAGGGGGGGGGGGGGCGACTCAGCCAACCAGGGACAGGCACATGCCCCCCTCCCACAGGGGGGTTGCCTTAATAGGGGGTGTACCCACCCCATGGAAGGGACCTATAGGTCCCTGCCTTTTACCTACCTGTAACGCCCCTAAATCTAGTATTTAGGGGCACCCCTGAACCTTGCTTCCTCAGACCAGAACCTTCAATAAGAAAAGAAGATGAAGTACCGAACAGCCGTGCCAAAGCTAACAAGAGTAAGACTCCCACTAGCTTGGCCTCAGCCCTACCGCGTGTCTCCACCTCGAACCTGCGAAATCCCGGTGTGTCCTGCAGCCAGCAACCTCGAAAACCCAGGAGGACCTGCCTGCCTTCAAGCACAAAGACTGTCTCCCGTGAACACTGGATTTGTTCACCTGCAACCTCTGGCTCCGGCTGGACACTGCAAATCCGCCCCACTCTGCACCCGCCATCCACGGCCCAAGCTCGAGTGGGCAAACACCACGAGGAGGTCACCCCGGTGATCCTGACCAGAGATCCGGCGACCCCTGACCTGCCTCAAGCAGACGCCTGCAACCTAAATCCAGAAGGCCCCTTTAACTGCGACCAGGAGCTGGTAAGAAGATCCGACCGCAAAAGGCACCCCTGGACCGGACACCCCACTGCCTTGTGTTCCCCAACCAACGGTGCCTAACCTACCCCTAACTTTCCATCTTACCTCTCGAAGTGGTGGTCGCACCCAGAAGACCTTTATCTCCCTGCCTGCAGCGCTTTAGCAAACCGGAGGTTCTCCATTGAAACCAACAGGTTGTCAGACGTTGAAACAGCACCCTTCACCCGGCCGCTGAGGGTGCACCTTTGATGCTAATCTTTTTTCCCCTTTGCCCTGAGCTAAAGTCCAGGAGCTTTGCTCCCACAGCCGAGTGACCTGCTAGCCAGCAGCCACCAACCGGAGGCCCCCTATCCCCCATTGGATAACATTGGGCCTCAACACTCTGCACCCGGCCGCCCTAGTGCCGCTGAGGGTGTAATGAGAGTGCATACTCGACCCTGGAGGAACCCTTGTTCTAACACCAGACCCTTAACTCCAAAGACCGATTACTTACCTGGTAACCATTAACTTCATTTCTCTCCATAGGAATCCATTGATTGATTTCTCTGAAAAGTGTTTTAAGTGTGGAGTTGATTTGTATGGAAACCTGAAAAGTAACAATTGTGCAAAACTGATTTTTCTTACCTTTTTTCTAGGAAATGTCCCAGTGTGATATCTAGGCATATCACACTAAGTAGAAAAAGTAATCTATAAAGTAATCTCAAAAGTAACGTAAAAGTAACTGACCTGTAATTTTCATTGCAAAGTCGATACAAAGTATATGTACAGCATTTCACAGTATTGCATTACCAGTAATTCAAACTGTAAGCATTTTAAAATACATTTACATTTCTAACTGTATATTTACTGCAAAGTATTTATCAACGTACCTGTGCCAGGCTTTAAAACAAAATAACTAAAAGAATATTTTTGTACAAAAACAATTGGTCTGAGGTTCAGTCTCAGTGTGTGAATCCATTTGCTGACTGAGTGTGTACATCAAATGCTTAACACTGTCCTCTTATACTGCCTTACTGCTCGACCACACTACCACAAATAGAAAGTAAGGTTCTCTCTAACTTTACCTCAGCCTACCTTTGGGGCTCCACTAGACTCTGTGCACACTAAACCTCACTTTGGTATAGTATATACAGAGCCAGCTTCCTACAGACGGTAAAACACAACATTTAAAGAGAAGCCCCCTCCAGACTTGCATCTCTGTTTTCTCTCCATTTGAATCCACTGAAGGACCTGACCAGGGCAGTTGGTTGTTTTTCAGATTTTCACTCTTTAGTCAGATGTAAGTACGATAATTTTCAGTGTACATTTGGAAACAAACTTAGGAATGTCCTAGACCATGCATCAGCAGGTGCATTTAGATGTCTAAAAACATAGGTGAGAGAGGGAACCCAGTGGCACTCTGCATGTCACCTTATATTAGGATGATACCACAGATCAAATCCACTTCAGTTGGTTTTCGGTATTTTGAAGCTCTTTATGGCAAAGTTGTAACTAGTTTTACCTTTCTTTGAGCTTTTTGAGGAGAACATAATGGTGCTTGATACATATGCCAATGAAATATTGACGGGTTTCAGGAAGGTATGCAGGCCTCCCTCTATCCTCTGAAGAGTTCCGTTCTCAGGTCTGTCAAAGTGCTTTTTGTTACCCTGCTGGGTCTGAAGCCATAATGTTGCATATGAAGAATTGGTTTTATTTGAAGTGATATTTTAGCTACCTCATCAAATTCCTTTCCAAGATATTAATGAGATGTTGTAAGTTGGAGATTAGCCAAGTAGGTCATGAAACTTAGGAGTCCTCTTAGGAAGGGGTGCGTTAACGGGGACCAGTACTATTTACAAGGGATGCTTACCATCACATTTGCGAGACAGGTGGCTGCTGCTGTAGAAGTGAATTGCTCCATGCACAGTGAATTACTCGATGCACAGCTTTGGTACTGCCTCCTCTAAAATGGGTTTGAAGGTACAGAGCTCACCTAATATAGGGGGAGCTGAGGGAGATGAAAAAGTTCTCTGGTGCATTTATAACAGATTTGCAGACTGTATGCAGATGCATTACCTTTTGATTCTAAAACACAAAAGTAGACCCTTGCAATGTGATGAATGGCAATCTTCTTTATAATGTCTGGGTTGGATCACTGTTGAAATTGCTAGAGGTCCCCATGGTTTGCCTTTACACATTGATGTGCTGCGCTATTTTTAGCTCAACAGCGTTGTGGTATACTCTTCTGTTCATTTTGCAATACGAATTGTTGGTTGCAATCACAGCTACTCCACTGTCAATCTAAAATGTGGTTCTCTCTTTTCCTAACTATTTATTCAGCTGAAAGGGTCTCTTTGTCAAGGAAGACTCATGTTGGGGTGGAGTGTTTGTAGCAGGTTTAAGGGGGGCTCAAGGTACAGTGGCATCAATGAGTCAGATTATTAAGATGCTTGAAATTTGTTGCGTTATTTGTCAAGGTGTTTGACTGGAAGAGGGTATAATCTGAAATGATTGCAGGATGGTAGAGTGTCCCAAATGTACATAAGAGGATTAAAAAACCAGTGAACAACAGGATCTATGGTTGCACTGAGAAGCTGAATAGCTATCAGTAGCTCACAAGCTACTTGATGAGAAGCCTGTCTAGTCTCCTCTTATCAAATTACTTGCACCAGAAATTCAATAGAACTGCATGCTATTTCAGGAGGATTGGTTGAAATCAAAAAATAACGCTAACAGCTGACCTGCCGATCAGAATCCTTTCATTCAACCGAGATTGATTTCTCGAATGCATGACAAAGTTTAGTTTTGAAAATGAACACTTACACCTTTAACTCTGCTTCTCCAATGCTTATTTAACACCCCCAGACTCGTAATCTCTTGAAATATTCCCCATTGACAATCACAGGAAAACTGCCATACAATGGCACAAATTATTAATAGCACAACTGAATTATTTAGAAAATTCTCCCTATATTCACTGATTGGAAGGGCTTCAAACACCAGTTGTGAATGTAGACCAGATGTCTCCAGCCAGTCGATGACAAGTTACTAGTAGCTCAGACACCTTCAGAGTAGCTTGCAGTCTTGAGTTCATTTTTAAATAAGCACAGGGTTACATTTTCCTTTTAAAGTTAAGGGACGGCTTTGTTTATTTTACATTATTAGCATCATGTTGCAGATAGCAGGGACAGATAATGTCCAGTGCTGGAGTAAGATTTATGACTCAGTGTGGGGCTCAGAGGTGAAGGGGTGAAGAAGAAGGAGCATTGAGAAATGTAACCTTAAAACAAAGGTCCTTGTCAGTTCAATATTGCAGTGTAAGAATGAAATGTTGCTTCTGAATGCTTTTAAATGGGAGAAAATAAAATTAAGACTTAACATAATGATTAAGTTACCTCTTGATTTTAATTTTCACCCATTTCAAAGTGTTTCATTTACAAGCAGCAGGACTATTGCTTCCAGTGGCCAGTAGACATGGTGCCATATTTATAACTGAAAAATAGTCATTTTTTTTTAAATGGGAGAACTTTAAAGAAAAATATTTCTATGTAACATTAAGTCTTAATGTTTTTCACCATTTTCAATTAAGCCAATTATGTTTTATGAAGCGTGTTTCTTCACTTTAAATTCCTATAATTTAATCAAATGGCTGTATTTCTCGGTTATAAATATGGTTCCTTGTCTAAAGGCCACTGGGTGCATGATGCCTGCTGTTTGAAATGGGAGACCACTTAAATGAAGAGTTAATTTTACTTATATGGATTGTATAAAAATCCTCATTTAATTTTTCTACCATTTCAATTTTGCATTTACAAAGTGTTGAATTTACACACAGCAAGCATCTTTCTCCAAGTGGCTGGTAGACCTGGTGTCACATTTATAAATTCAAAATACAGCTTTTTTTAAGTGGGAGAAATTTAAGGTGTAGAAAAATGTTCGATAATATGAACTTTTTTTTAGAAAATATTTCTGCACTTACAATTTCTGGCATCTAAAAAAATGGTTGTATGTTCGTGTTAGTCATGTAACTGTGACACATATGGTGAAAGTTATGCCATGTGCCGCAAGTACATATGACAGGCTCTCATTCACCCACACGCATATATCCCATTCATACACACGTTTATACATCCCCAAAGGTCACGCTTTTACTGACACGCATGGCAGCCCTTTCATAGTGCCACTAGTCAAAGTATTTTGTTCAAATCATAGTATGTGGATCTATGAACATTAGGCCTAAAGTCAATGAAGCTGGGCATGGGGGTGTCCGTTAACACTACACAAGCGGCTTGGCTCAGAGAAGCTCCTCATGACTTTTACTGATCAGAAGTAGCTCTCACTACAGTACAGGGTTGAGGCCCCGCAGGTAGACTGTTATAAAACAGAGAGACTGTGCCATTGGTACTGCCTCAAGGGGTCACACGCAAACCTTTTTAAAAAGACAAACACCAGAGATGAGTATTTACTTGTATTTAACTTGTCCATGTCCAGCATTAGATCTCTCAGAGTAGGGTCCATTTATGTTATAGTCAACGGCAAACTTTACATGAGAAGATGGAACCAAAAGGTGTTGGCTTTAATAAAATGAGCTTCAAAGCACCACCTGTACCAAATGAACTTCAGTTCTGGCATCATTTTCCATGTATTATAACAAGTGTTAATAGTGTAAATATCTCCATTAACGTGCAGCAAGACGGTCTTCTTGTCCTCTTGTGGAATGCGATTTGAATGCTTGCCACTTGTCTTATAACTTAAGATAATTTAACATGGCAAATACCTTGCCTGGATAAGGGGTGTACTTTCAATGAAAACAATGTCACATATACTTAGAGAGAGGAAAAGGTATTGTTTTTTAGGTTGAGCCTGGACAAAGCATGCGTGGTCTCTTCAAGACATGCTGTATTCACTCTGCAGGCTTACAGCCCGCCCTACGGCTTGCTATTTGCTGCCTCTATTCTCACTATCCTATTCTTTCTTCCTATTTGTTTATGGCATGCATTTGTCATGCCTATTTCAGTGTTCATCCCTCCCTAAGAGTAGGGACCAAGTACAATATCACTCCACTAGTTACCATTGTAGCATTCTGTTTTGTAAGTACTTTTTTTTGCTTGTTTTGAGCTCTTAACACAGCATTTGTGTTTTCAGCCCCTGGAGCTCCGATTGCATTGTAAATATTGCGTGCCTTTCTTTAAGCAGCACGGCGCCCACTTCCATGTTTCACCATTGTGCGCCTTTCATTTTATCAGCATCACGCCTCACAGCTGGTCATCGGCACTGCAAGGATACCGGTACGTTAAGCCTCTGACCCCGGAGGCCTACATGCACACTCCTTTTGTTTTCGTTATAAACTGATCACTGTACTTTCTAATATCTTACATTTTTACAGTACTTTTGAAGTTTGCGCTAGTTGTGTTTGCAGTAAGTCTTTGTTTTTTTGTTTTGTTCTTTCTTTCACTGAATGTTCTTATTAAACAATCTTTCTTTAAAGTCGTTCGCGCTTGTCTGAGGTAGAACGCATATTGGAAATAACGTGACACCGGTAGGTGTGTTCAAGTTTCCCACAGAGGCAGGGTCGCTCAGAGACCAAACTTTGGCTGAGGACTAGCGGTGGAGAGTGGGAGCTGGGGGGGATCCCAGAGCAAGGGCTCACAGGAGGCCCAACGATAGGAAAGGAACAGGAGCTTCTGGAGGCCATGCACACTGGTAACCTGCTGGCTGTGGAGAAGCTGCTAACTGGTAAGAGGCTGTCCGCAGGCTTTAATGGGTCTGGACTGCGAGGTGCGGATCATAGAAGCGCTGGAGTTTCTAGCCATCCCCAGTCCAGCCTTCTCAGGTAAGAGACAAGACACCGGCATGGATCACACAGAGTCTGCCAACCTCCGCCCACCGAAGACCTATTTCTTTATATCCCCTCCATCAGCATCAGCCCTCCTTGAGTGCAGGAATACACATACAGCCTACTTGGGTACGGGACTCACGCGTATATCAGTGCTCCAACCTACCACTGATGGCCAGCAGTCCCACGCCTACCCAGCATATGTAAGAGGCACACAACAAGAACTTAACCTCGATCCCAGAAAGCAATCACTGTTGTCACCTTCTAGTGTACGTAGATAATTAAGTCCCTCCTTTATAGAGGAGCCAAATCTTCCACTGGTCTAATGTTATATAATGGGAGTTACCTCTTTATCCGCCCCACCAGCAAGCTTCCATCCCATGACATAAGGAGCTCCAACCACCCACTGTTCAAACTGAGCAGGGTAAGAGGTCCTAGAGCATTTTAGCACCCAGTTCCACATAGCGAGTGGGGGCTAGTCACCCACTTTGGAGGCAGATAACGGTAGGACTTTCCTGCTCCCAGTACTCATACCCAATTAGTACCATTAGTTAGCCATTGCTCTCCATCAGGCAGCAACATGGCCAGCCTGCCTTATTTTTTGATGCACCACAGCACTGTGACTCACTGGTGTTCGTCATGTCCTGACTGCATCGCGCTTGAAGAGCTGAAAGATTCCGCTGGAGAAATAGTATTGCAAGCAGTGTCCTGCAGACCATACACAACAAGCATTGGCATAGCTAATAGGTCTCGCTTTTGGGACCTTATAAGTATTTAAACATCAAAGCGGACGCGAAAGTAATCGGGATTAAGCGCGGCGCGCGCGCCCGCACACATGCACTGTAGGTCTAGGCTGGCCTGGTAGCACTTTTTGGAGCCCTCTCCAAAAGTCTCGCCAGACCAGCGCATGCGCTGGGTCACGCGAGACCTAAAAAGGAGCAATATGCACGTTAGTCCGGTATGCCCCTCAATGATTGTGTCACATACTGTTCATACCCAGAACTCTGCAGCAGCTGCACTGACCATTACCAAAAATTGCGACTACAAATAGAGAATCGCAATTTGTGATTTCCTTACCACATGTACCAAACATTTTCTACATGAAAATTGTGCATTTAGGAAAAGGTAATTGATGGTAACCATGTGCAAATTTTGAAAAATGCAGAAAATGCATTTTTGGGATGTTCTATTTAGCACACACGTGTGCTCTTTACATGTGCAATTTTTTGGGGGGTGCTTCAGTGGGGCTTAGTTCATTGGGCACCTTTGGCTTTACAATTACCAATTACGTAATCGCAAACAAGCTAGTGCAAAACCAGTCGCACCTATGGGCCTCTAGGCCCATAGGAAAGAATGGAGTAGTATTACCTAATAGCAATTACCTATTTATTGAATCACTATTTGGTAATATTAAGGATTCAATACATCTTTGGCGATTCTTTACATACATAGCATTTTGAGATTACCAAATAGCGAGTTGGAATAAAATCACTATTTGGTAATCCCAAAATGCTTTTTGATACACGGGACCCTAGTATCTACCAATTTCTACATGTTCTAAAAGGGGATTGGGACTTTATGAGCAACATCTTATAAAAAGTCTGGGTCAGAGCTAATTCTTCCACCTCAATTTGAATATTTGTCCACCTTCGAGGGAAGAAATGTCCACTTAGGCAACAGAGTATTCAGGAAGGAAAGGTCATAAATATAGGGCAGCCAAGACCAATTTTGTGGTGCTTCATTACTTGAAAAGGTATAGGCATTGCAATATAAAAGGAAGTTAAATATTCTGTCTATAGTGCTGGTAGAGTCATCTTGATAAAAAGTACATCAGTCCTTAGCTTCTGAGGACATAGGCTATTGATGCAGTCGGTCGCATCTTTCTGACGGCCATTGTGAAGGCCACATCATTAGTATTGATTAAACAATGCATGTTGCAACTTAGACATTTTTAGTTCCTAGGTAAATGGTTCTTGGCGGGAGCAAAGCTCAAAGTTATGGAGGTGCTTTGCTACAAAGGGGATGTCCTGCAGTCAGCATAATGGTTTCAAGTGGATTTATGTAGTAGTGGCTCAGTAAACATCAGATACTTTTCCAATAGAAAACTGCACTTAAAATTACTTTCATACGTACCTAGCCCACTTTACGATGTATGGAAGGTGATTTAACAAGCTGAATGTATAAAAAGAGTATCTGATTATTTCAGTGACTGTCCAAGCAACAACGAACAGCAGCACAGAGTCTTCATTCTGTACCTATGGATACAGAAAACAATATCACTCTTGGAGGAAACAACAAAAATATGCACAATTAAGAACCCTTTACATTTTCAAATAACATTGATTCTGAGAAAATAGCCCCTGCCGTTATTGAGTCAAGGACCAAGTAGCTTATTAATCACTTTTCTAAACCGATATCACAGACCTTAAAACATACTCATGATTGCTCCTTAGTCATTCACATCCAGACTGCTTTTACAACTTGCATTATATGGCTGTCAGTGGCTTGATTCACTGCTCAGTTAAATACATGGTTTAGCCAAGAAATACTGGGAGCAGCGACAGTGGTAAAATAAAATTATGATACAACCACAGGAATACAAGCAAAGAGGCCACTATGGTTCAATACGGTTTAATTTTTCTGAATGATCCAATACATTTATACTCACTTCTCTTACACTATGTGTAACTGCCCATGTGAGGAATACCCTGGACATAACTTGGAAGGCTGTCAGGACAACTGATGAAGGTACAATTCCTAAAATGTAGACCGAAATTTGCATTAAAACAAATTAAAAACACATTTCCCCACTGATTATGTATGATGCGAGTTATTTTCAAATGTTCTTCTCAGTAAATTGCACTAATCGTCATCCAAGCAATACAGGACAAACTGCTCCTCTTCTCTGGCACAATCTAAAGGATGAAATTAAGACCCTGCTTCACTCTGCAGAATTGCCCCTCTCCACCTATCAGACTCAGTAGAGATGCACAAGTTACTACTTGTGTAACGATATATCTGTAAGAGACATTAGTTAGTGATAGATTCCTTACCTTAGAATATCCCCAGGTGTCAGACTGGATCCAGAAAGTTTTCGTTAGCAGTACCCCTGCGCGTCAGTAGGTGGCGTCGTGCGGCTCCGCGTCCGTCGCTGGCGTCGTATGCGCCGATATGACGTCACGGAGACTACTTAGGCACCACCTATGCGAGCGGACGTCAATTCTGTACACGACTTTCCGCGCCAGGAACGCAGAGACATGCAAGAAACTGAACACTGGTGCCATGAAAAAAGGGCCCTGAAAGGGGATGACCTTAACCCTAGAAATCTGTTCGCAGAACGGGGAGGATGGGTGGGGCGGTAAGGAATCTATCACTAACTAAAGTCTTTTACAGATATATCGTTACATAAGTAGTAACTTGTGCATCTGAAAGAGACACATTAGTGATAGATTCCTTACCTTAGAATAGATACCCCAGGTCTGCGGATAGATTACGCCAGAAAGTCACGGAGAACAGAACGACCAACGAAGCAGTCTCTCCGGACGGACTGTTAAGGCAGTAATGCTTGGTAAACATGTGCAGCGAGGCCCACGTAGGTGCCTGACAAATGTCCTGCAAGGTGTCCCCGCGTCCCAAGGCAGTAGTGGCCGCCGTTGCCCTGGTAGAATAGGCACGTAGCCCCACAGGAGGCTCCTTCTTAGCCAACGAGTAACACCACTTGATGCAGAGAACGACCCACCGAGAGATGGTCCGCTTGTGCACAGCCCGACCTCTTTTGGCACCCACGTAGCCAACAAAGAGCTGGTCATCCACCCGGAATTGTCGTGTGCGCTGCAGGTAGAAGGAGAGCACACGTTTTGGGTCCAGACGGTGGAGCCGCTCTTCCTCTTTTGAAGGATGCCGAGGCGGAAAGAAGGTGGGCAAAGTGATGGACTGCCCGATGTGGAAGGGCGTGACAACCTTTGGCAAAAACGAAGGACGGATCCTTAAAACCACCTTGTCTGGATGAACAGAGAGGAAAGGAGGTTTGGAAGAAAGAGCCTGGAGCTCACTCACTCTTCTGGCAGAGGTGATAGCTACCAGGAAAGCCGTCTTGAGAGTGAGAAGACACAAAGGACAGGTATGAAGGGGCTCGAAGGGAGCGCACATCAGATATGTCAAGACAAGGTTTAAGTCCCATTGAGGCATTATGAACGGCACAGAAGGAAACGCATGCGTAATGCCTTTTAGGAAACGGTTAACAATCGGGGACTCAAAAAGAGAAGGCTGATCTGGAAGCCGTAAAAAAGGCGGAGATGGCCGAAAGATAACCTTTGATAGTGCCCAGATCCACAGCCCTAGCTGTGCACCATGCCATAAACTTGTTCCACCTGCAGGCGTATACCGTTTTAGTGGAGGGACGTCTGGCTGCCAGAATGACATCACAGACTTCGGGAGGAAGATCGAAAGCTGTCAACTGTCGCCGCTCAATCTCCACGCATGGAGGTTGAGGCTGGACAGGTTCGGGTGGAGGACCGTCCTGTGCTGCTGTGACAGAAGATCCTTCCGAATAGGCAGTCGGATCGGGGGATCGATCGCCATGCTGAGTAGCTCGGGATACCAGTATCTTCGTGCCCAATCTAGAGCCACAAGGATGACTTGGGTCCGGTCGCGCTGAATCTTCTTCAGCACTCTGGGCAGAAGTGGTATAGGCGGAAAGGTGTACAATAGACCGCAACTCCACTCGCAACGAAAAGCGTCACCGAGCAAGTGCCGCCTTGGAAATGCCAACACACAGAACTGATGACATTGTGCGTTCTCTTCGGTGGCGAACAGATCTAACCAAGGCTCTCCCCACTGCTGAAAGAGACCTTTCAACACGTCCGAGTTCAGACGCCATTCGTGATCCATCATGCACCGGCGACTGAGTTCTTCCGCCCTGGCGTTCAGAGAACCCGCCGGGTGTTGAACCACCAAGGTAATGCCTTGATGTTCCAGCCATGTCCAGAGGCGCAGAGCCTCCTGACATAGGGTCCAGGACCCCACCCCACCCTGTTTGTTGCAATACCACATGGCGGTGGCGTTGTCCATGAACACCTGCACCACACTGCCCCAGACAGAGGGAAGGAATGCCTTCAGTGCAAGTCGGATCGCCCGAAGCTCCAAAAGGTTGATATGGAGCCGGGACTCCGCCGGAGACCAGAGTCCTCTGATCTCCGCCTTTCCCAAGTGACCTCCCATCCCAGGAGGGACGCATCCGTCACCACTGTGCGCTCTGGTTGGGGAAGGGAGAGGGATCTGCCATTGACCCAATCGCGATTTCTGAGCCACCACTGCAATTGTCGTGCAGTGCCCTCCGAGATCTGGACAGGATCGGACAGGTTGCCCTGATGCAGCGCCCACTGGAACTTCAGGTCCCACTGCAGAGCCCTCATATGCCATCTGGCATGTGGCACCAGAAGGATGCAGGAGGCCATCAGGCCCAGGAGCCGGAGGGTCATCCTGACCGAAACCCTGGATAGAGGCTGAAAGATCGGAATCAGAACCTGAATATCCTGGACTCGCTGCTCGGGAGGATAAACCCGAAACACGGTCGAATCAAGAACCGCTCCGATAGAGGGGAGCTTCTGAGAGGGACTCAGGTGCGACTTTGGCACGATGATGGAGAACCCCAGCAAATGCAGGAGGTCGGCCGTAGTCTGAAGGTGGTTGACGACTGCCTGGGGGCAAGCCCGCCTTCAACAACCAGTCGTCGAGGTAAAGGAAGACCGACACCCCCGACCTGCGCAGGTGAGCTGCGACCACCGCCATCACCTTCGTGAACACCAGAGGGGCGCTGGTAAGGCCGAAGGGGAGCACGGCAAACTTAAAATGCTCCTGGCCTACCGTGAACCGCAGGTAACGCCGGTTGGCCGGCAGGACAGGGATGTGAAAATATGCGTCCTGCAAGTCCAACGCTACCGTCCAGTCTCCAGGGTCAAGGGCAGCCAAGACCTGAGCCAGAGTCAACATCCTGAACTTATCCTCCCAGAGGAACGATTGACGTACCGGAGGTCCAAGATGGGGCGCAAACCCCCCCCCCCCATGTCCTTCTTGGGGACCAGAAAGTAGTGAGAATAACAACCACTCCCTACTTCTGGCCTAGGATCGCACTTGACTTCCTGCTGGAGAGTTGCCAAGTGTTCCCCCGACATACGGTGGTACTGAGGTGGCATGGCTGGAGGGGTGGAATGAAAGAGAAGGGAGTAACCCTTGCGGATGATCTGCAACACCAACTTGTCTGATGTGATAGCGTGCCAGTGGGGGAGGTGATGACTGATCCTGCCACCCACTGGCGTGGAGTGCCCCCCGAAGCTCAGATTAGGAAGGTTTGGAGGTAGAAGCAGTGGGGGCGGAGGAGCTTTGTACATCTGGAGAGCACCCAGTAGATCTCAACCAGGCGTGACGACGAAGCGCCACAGTCGTAGAAATCGTTCTACCCAGTGAGTCCGCGGTGTCTAAACCACACCGAATGGCGAACTTAGCCGCATCCTTACCCTCGGCAACAGCTTGAGACAGCACAGCTTGGGCCTCTTCAGGACACTGAGGCAACACCTGTGCAACGGCATCCCACACCGCGTGGGAATAGTGGCCCAAGAGGCAATCAGTGTTCACCGACCGCAGCCCTAAGCTGGCTGAAGAAAACTACCGCTTGCCGAACTGCTCCAGCTTCTTAGAGTCCTTAACCGGCGGAGCCGTGGGAAAGGCACTCTGGGACGTCGAAGCTTGGATGACCAGGCTCTCGGGCGTAGGATGAGTGGTCAGGAAGGCAGGGTCACCCGGCGCCAGGCGATGACGCCTGGCGTCATTCTTATCCACCGGGGCCCCCGTGGTAGGCCGCGACCAAGTGCCCAGCAAGACGTCAGTGAGGGCATCGTTAAATGGCAGCAGGGGCTCTGACGAAGTGGACGCCGTCTGGAGCACCTCAGTGAGGAGATTAGTCTTCAGGGCCACCGTAGGGAGATCAAGGTGGAAGACCTCAACGGCCCGACAAAGTACCATCGTGTACGAGGCGCCCTCCTCCATGGTAGGCGGAGGAGAGGCAAACCCCGGGTCAGAGGAAAGATGGAGGCCGCCGGCTTCCTCCAACTCATCCGTCCAGTTCTGCTCGGAGTCACATTGACTAGCAAGAGGGTCCTCGGACCCCTCCCAGTCATCCCCTACCCCTGCCGCATGCGGGACAGGCTGCGGCGGCAGGGCAGGGACCGGGAAAGGAACAAACGGCACCGGGAACGGCCGAACGGGCGTCGTGTCCCAGTGCGGATCCCAGGTAGGGACAAAAGAGTCCGAGAACCTGGGCAGGGGCGGGACAAATGGTACCCTCTGCGGCGCCGGAGGCGGCAGCGCAGGACCGTGTGGTGCCGTGGCCGGAGCCAGCGGCGCAGGATCCTGCGGCGCAGGAGGCAGTGCCGCCGGCGTCGACAGCCCAACTTGATCCTGACATGGGACCGCGGTGCCCGAGGGCGCGCCGTCAGGAGCCCGAGGACTAAACAGGCGGTCCAAGGTGGCAAGAAATTCTTGCACCTGAGCGGGAGTCGCCAACGGACCCGAGTAAGGTGGGTAGGCCGCAGGACTCCCGGGCTCCAAAGGAGCCGCAGGGGCAGAACCCCTGTCCCCCCTCGTCCGCATCCGGGGATCAACAGGGAGACGTCTGAGAACAACAACGCTTCTTTGGCTTCTTTGTGTGTCGTCTCTTACCCGAATCAGAGGGTGAAGACTTGGGTGCCAGAGGAGCGATGGTGGCCCTGCGAGCGTTCCCTGGAGTGGCCCCTGGACGGCGAACGGCGCGGGGACGAGTGCTGGACCTCAAACAGCTTCTGGCACAGCTCCCTCAAGGCCTTCGGGCCATGGTCAAACAGTTCACGCAGGCCCGGGAGTCGCGGTGGCTCTCCAGGCACTAGAGACAGACGTCGTGGGGGTCCATCACCGACATATTGCGCCGGCAGGCCACACAAGACTTAAAACCAGGCATCCCTACGAGACCAAACTCAAACTTACAGGAGACAAAAATTCTCAAAAAGATAGTCAAAGTGACCAAGGTACATGCTCTAACCGGATCTGCGCTTACTGGCGCGGAAAAAGGAAGAACTGACGTCAGCGCGCATGGGTGGCACCTAAGTAGTCTCCGTGACGTCATCTCGCCGCATACGACGCCAGCGGCGGACGCGGAACTGCACGACGCCACCTACTGGTGCGCAGGGGTACTGCTAACGAAAAAACTTTCCGGATCCAGTCTGACGCCTAGGGATATTCTAAGGTAAGGAATCTATCACTAACGTGTCTCTTTCAGATGAGGATATATAATGCTCTACTTAAAACTTCATTTTCATGCTCGTTGAATGTATTTTCTGAAAATGCATGCAGGCTTTTATATCTTTGTGCTGTCAGTATTTTACTCGTGCATTAAGCCATTTTACCCTGCGTTTCGTCACTGCCTCTTAATTCTGCTGTTCTTGTTTCTCAGTCTCACCTGTATCTTTTGGGGAGCCTGTCTATAAAACCTTTCCTTGTTCATGAGTATCTTCTCTGTCTGGATCTTCAGACATGTTGCAGAGTCTGACTCTGTATTTCTATCCATGTCCTTCTGTCAGTCTTCTTATCTGAAATGTTAGTCTTTTTTGTGGTCTCAGAGACTAGCTCTCTGTGGCAGCAGTCTCATTGTACCAGACTATGCACAGCAGTGTACCTACCTTCACGAGAGATTGTCAGTGCATGTATCACACTTTTTTTCCTGACTGCATACCCATTTCAGTCTTTGTTGCTGCCACGGTGTGCCTTGTCAGTCTCTCGCTGCAAGTTTCCCTGACTCCATTTGTCGGTGTTGTGGAAACCAAATCATAGGAGGAAAACAAGGGTGAAGGCACAATATTCTGATGATTTACAGGTAATCCTCACTGCACTAAATCCTAATCTCAATCGCCAAAATTCTTATAGAATAAGGTGGTGTGCATCCAGGCAACTGACAGCCAACTGACCCTTTAAATTTTGCAAATTGTTTAGCCTTTCAATTTCAACAAGGGCATAAATAACTGACATTTCACCCCACTGCCCTGTTTCTAATACATACGTAGTACCGCAAGAGTCGAAGAAGACCGCACAGGAAGTACAGAACCTAGGGCTCTGGTGATAAAGAATTTGGATCTTATTACTGTGCAGTAATGCCACTACACAGTATTGGCATGTCACTCTTCTTCATATCATGGTCCTAACAGAAATAAGGGCATTCCAAGCAGTGTCCGGTCTTCAATTTTATCAACTCAGCATCTGCCCCCCTCATCATGCTCCACTGTGAACAGTGGGTGAGTATTTGCTCCAACTTATTACTGAGGATGGGAGGCGAATGTCCATCAAACGACTAAACAACTGCAGAAGACTGCTATGCCAAGCCCATAATTACGGACCTTCTTTTCACTTATAGGAAAACATTGCCAACAGGAAACAAAATAATAAAAACAATGTTAAGAACTTGGACGCCATGACCAACAATCAAAATGGCCCAGAGATATATCAGCAGTCACATAGTCAACAAACTTGTGTACGAAAAATATACCCATCCAAAATACAGAGGCTGCTCGCCCAATGGCACAAACAGCTGAATTATAAAACTAGAAAATAAAGCTCGCTGAGAGATTCCAAACAGCACTGGTGAAAAGAAAAAACGCCTCAGGAAATAAGAGCAGAGACTCGTATATAGAATAAGACTATCCGCACAATAATGGGAAAATGAAAAAAAGCAGGCTACAACTTTTCTACACTTGAACCAATGGGAAAAATAGGTCATAACTATAATCAACAAAGCACTACATCCTTAAACAAACTGACCTGGGATTAAGACTAAGTTTACTTACTCCACATGCCACAAGAAAACTAATCCCATGGGAAAAAGCAAGAGACAAACTAGAGGAGAACAGCCCATGGAGAGGCAGCAAGGCAAATAAACAATAAGCATTAGAAAAACCACATGACCCAGTGCAACCTAGGATTTATTTGTTATGTCAGACCAACACGGAGAAACAAACAATGTTATCTTGAGGGCTTGCAACTGTAATCTCCAGACAGGCACAGCAAATAAACATATAAACTCCGGAACCGCCAAGGTACCAAAACCACTGTCTGGGAAAATAACTCAACAGGCAAAACTCTTAAAAGCACTGCAAAACTTCCAACAATACACTGTTCAAACAGGAGGATTCTTCGGTCATTGGCACCCACGCAAATCAGCAAGTGCAGCACAGATCAACCAACCTACTAACACACACACACGTGGGCACATTCATGTAGAAGCATAAAATGGGTAAGTAGATATGGATGAAACCAGGCAAATCAGTAAACTATCACAAAGCATGTAAAGCATAAGAACAAACGGGCATGCAAACAAGTTGAAGAGAGGACCAGTCCACCACTAAACACCATTTTGCCATATATTAATGTTCATCCGCATTTTTTTTGCTAGAGAAATACCATACAGTGATTGGCAAGACCATTACAAAAAATGATATGAACTAAACACCAACACGATGAAGGGAAGTCCCTTGAAGGATCCTACACAAAAGAACTGAACATGGAAATGATAGAGTGGAGGAGGATTAAACTCAGCAGCTTTTTGCTTACATCTTAATGTTCTAATAGGATGCTGTATTCAACAAAATGGAGCCGCTTGCCCCACAGGACACCACCTCCATCATGAAATCCGTCCACACGGGATCCCAAAACGACCTTTCCCTCACATCTTCAACCTAGGTGAAGCCAGAATCAGCCACGTACTCACCACCTTGTTCAACACCTCAATTGCCATGGCCACCTACGCAGAGGACTGGAAACAAGAAGAAGTCAATGCCCTACTAAATGAACCACTGGCAGACCCCAATGAACTCAAAACTAACGACCGATCTCCCCGCAAAGTATTAGAAAAAAAAGCAATCAACCAGCAACTCTCCTCAAATCTGGAATGGAACCTCCTACTAAACTCCTCTCGATCCGGATTCTGCAGCAACCACAGTACCGACAGCCCTCCTCACCACTAAAATGGACATCCAAGCCCTACTCAACCAATGAGAGACTGCGGTTCTGATACTCCTAGACCTTTCGGCAGCCTTCTATATGGCCTCCCACCAAACACTCATCACAAGGCTGCACAACATAGGCATCCAAGAAGGTGCCCTTAGATGGATCGCCTCTTTCCTCACTGGATGAACACAAAAAGCCCGCCTTCACCTCTGAACCCAAGGAAATTATATCTGGAGTACCCAAAGGATCCTTGCTCAGCCCCACCCTCTTCAACACGTATATGTCACTTCTGGCCAGCACTGCTAAAACCCACTGACTCAAAATCAGATCATAAGCTGACGACACACAACTCATCCTCTCCCTCTCCAAAGACACCACCAACACCAACTTCCACAGCAGCATGACAGATGCCACAAACTGGATGAAGGACAACTGCCTGAAGTTGAACACAACAGGTACTAATTTTCGGAAATTAAAGCTCCCCATGGGATGCATCCAGGCGGCCCTCAGAACTCAGACCGATTCCTAACCCCCCCCCCCCCCATCTAACCACGCTAGGAACCAGGGCATCATTCTGGACAACAAGCTAATCATGACGACTCAGGTCAACTCAGTCTCCTCCTGCTTTTTCATTGTCTGCATGCTTCATAAGATATTCAAATAACTACCCCAAAGCTCAAGACGCACCATCACCCAGGCCCTCACTTCCAGCCGATTGGACTATGGCAACACGTCTATGCAGGGATCACAGTTCAACTCCTCCTCCGACCACAGACTAACGTAGATAGACTTGTCCTGAAGCTCCCTAGACGAAACCACATCACATCCTTAACTCCGGGACCTCCACTGGCTCCCTGTACATAAAAGATGCCAGTTCAAACTCCTGACCCATTCTTACAAGGCCCTACACAAGTATGGATCTGCCTACTTGAACCACCGCCTGAACTTCGATCAGCCCACCAGACACCACAGCTCCGTGTCCCTTTCTCTAACCCTCACCCCCTCCTCCCCACATCTGACGTTGCAGATGCAGAGGTAGCACCATTTCCTGCCTAGCAGCGAAGACATGGAAAGAGCAAGCCTTTCATCTACTGAACTCCCAATCTCTTCCAGAGTTCCAAAAGTCCCTAAAGACCTGGCTATTTGGAAAATCAACAGGACCCTGCCAGTGCCTGGATAACCTCTGTACAAATCTGATTGATTGATTGTACCGAATAGTCAACACCTCTGAATAGTCCCAGAAACAAAACGAATGAAACGTAAAACACTATGTCAAGGACAACAAGCATACTACAACAGCTCTAAGAATAAGAGTGTCTGAATCACTTCTTCTTTGAGAGCAACACGGATCATAGATACATTAACAAATTGCCAACTCCCTCCTCTAAGCATCACCAAATTCATGGCAGAGCAACTTACGCTGAAGTGGTGAAGTAGGGGGGATTAAGAACTGTCCAGTAGATACTGGTATTGCTGTATCGCATTTAGACACTAATGTGCACAATGCTGCTGAAGCCAGCACAACTTGTGATGTGTTTTTATGCACAGCCATAATTAATTATTGTGTAGAGCTCCAGTATGAAACCGCTATCCTAAAGGTATCATAGATCCTATTCTGATTTGATCGTGAGGTGCGAGGTCTGTGGATTATTTGAGCTTTAGACAACTGCAGCTGAAGTCTGCAGAGCAATGACAAATGACCAGCAAGTGCAGAAGAAAACTGCAACAGGAAATGAAAAAGCTTCTGGATCAAAGCAGATGATGCACGCACACACACACACACACACAAGGAATCAAGAGCATGGAGAATAGTGACTGGCCCCTTTAAATAAGTAAACAGGATACAGGCTATGACAGCTGACATTCTCTTCAGGTACTGAAGGTTCAGGAGTTGGTGTATTCGATGATAAGGTGCATTTACAAGTCTAACGTAACTAATGTCACCTACAATCTCTGCCCAGAGAACCAGGAATCTAAGAGTTGGGAGATAACAGAAAGAAAAGTAGAGTGACTAGTAACTGGAAACCCTCCATTTATGAAACAAAGGTAGTCAATTATGCCGAAATACTCTAAAATTCCTTAGATTTCAATAAGTTAAGACCATGCAGAGTACAGGTGTCACTTTAATCAATCCAATTATTTTGGCTGTGCTTCTTGACTGTCTCCAACCAGCATCACAGTGCCAGTAGCCTTATCTTTGGGTTTTAATGGGTAACAGTTTGGCTTTCCCACTAAAAAGGGAGCTACTGCCCTAACCTACTCCTTTAAGAGGCCTCACCTTTCTATCCATGTACTGTGCAACTGGTACCTTCACAACAGGGAACTGGGTTCCTCCGAATGTATTCAAGTGTCAACCGCATGAAGGGATGTGCTGTCGGCTCTAGACACTGTTGGGGGGGGGGGGGGGGGGGGGAGTGGACTAGGCATGGTTAATAAAAGCTATAACGGATGAAAAAACACAGTTGGGAAGAATGGGAAAGTAAGTGGTGGAACTTGAGACTACAGTGACAAACAGGGAGAACATTGCTCAAAGCCCAGGAGAACAATTTTCTATTAGAAGAGACGGGGGGAACTTGGCGCAGACTGTAATGGCGGCATAGTCCCGGAGCTCCGCTGAGGCCTGCGGCATAACCGACAAAATCCGACATTTCAATGACACTATCTATGAGCGGGCGGCACCGGAGGACACGGAGCGGGTCTAGAATCGCTTTGTGGGATCCTACCTCCCCTACGGCTTCAATATTCGCAGAGTCCTGAAATCGAAAGCGGCGGATCGGCCGCGTCGCTGAGGGGCGGAGTCTCGTGGTCCGGAGGCCTGCAGCGAAACCCAGGGCCGGGATCGGCAATTACGAAGAGGCCGAGGCTGCGGGCCTTCCCTCGCTTGACGGCGCGGCGAGTGCTGAAGGCCCCCCCTCCGCGGGAGAGACGCCTGTCTGCAGTAATAACGGACCTCCTTTGCGGTAGGACCTGGGGTGCTGGCGGGAGACCTTCCCCTGTGAACTGTAGACCCGACGCCCATTACAACCCCCCCCCCCCCCCCCCCCCCACGAGGCCTGCCTGCAGTACTGAATGGTGGCATAATTTGGGGCACATTGAAGCTGTGGGGGCAAGGCAACGGGTGAAGCTGTGGCCACTTAAGAGGACTTGCCACTGGAGTGGAGCCTCTGGCACATGAGCTAGTGGGGAGGATTGTAACCCCCAGCGCGGCAGGAAGACTCCGGGCCTATATCCTTGCCCCGGCCGCCTCCCTCCACCGGCGCCACGTATGGATCGGCGGGCCGGGCAGAACAGTGTGAGGCCATCAATGAAACCCCGATATACAGTCTGGCCACCGGTCTGCCGCCTACGGGTCATTCTGCCCCTTTGTCCCCAAGGTGGCTTGTAAATTGGAAACCAGGCGGCGCGACTGCGGGGGCTGCACTGAAATCAGGTGGGACCTAGTGGAAGCCGCGCGGTGCTGTGGAGGAGTCTGGACTGGCAGATGACCGTCTCTGCAGCTGGACCACATCTGACTGACGTTAAGCGACATTTACCGACCGCACCTGCTTCCGGGACAGCACTTGCCGCGACTCAAAATATTGGGACTCCCCTTGACGGTGTCATAGCGCTTAGGGTGCGGCTACAGAGCACTATGACGAAGCCTAAGGGTGCTGCAGCGATGGTCCAGCTCAACAAGATGGACAAATATGCGGTCCCTCGCCAGTCTGCGGTGACAGATGGCACAAGTGAAGAAAATACACTCATAGAGGAACCGTCTCTTGCTTCAATTATGGCAGCGATACAGATAGTTGGCGTTAAACTGGAGACCAAAATCGATAAGGTCACAATAGAGATGAATCTCATGAGAGCAGACATGAGGAAGACCTCGGACAGGGACACAGCTACGGAGGGGAATGTCGAAGAGCTCCAGAATGTGACGCGTAAATTGGAGGACAAGGTCCAACAATTAATTCACCACCATAAAGAGATGGCGCTTCGCCTGGATGATCCGGAAGGAAGGGCCCGTCGCAACAATATACGGGTAGTGGGAGTGCAGGAAGGAATGGAGGGACCCAATGTGGATCTCTTCCTCGAAGATCTTATCCTAAACCATCTAAAGCCTAAAAGACTCTCCCCCTTATTCTCCATTGAAAGAGCACACAGAGCCCCGGTCCCGAAGCCAAAGCCTACCATCATAGTGCGCATCCTGAATTTTCAGGACCGAGACGCGATCCTGCAAGCCGCGAGGGTAGCTGGGGACCTTAAGTATGACAATGCAACGATCAGATTCTTTCCAGACTTCGCCTTGAAGGTGCAACGAGATAGACGCTCTTTCGAAGGCGTCAAACGGACTCTCTGAGACATGGGCTTGAAGTACATGATGTTCTTCCCGGCCAAGTTGAAGGTCATCGACGGAGAGAAATCATGGTTTTTCACGGCGCAGGAGGAGGCACAACGGTGGCTGGAAGAGGATCCAAACACATCGCAGCGCAGCAGAGAGGAGTTGAAACGCCGTACCGCTGAACACCACCCTAAAGATTCCTCACGCAGGCACAGGGGCGGTCATCGCTCGCCATCACGATCCAGAGGCTTCCGTTCTGCCAGTCCTGGCTGTGATACTGCAAGTGCCGGAAAATGAAGGACTACATGACTGGGCTGGTCGGTAACCATTTTCTTATTGCTATTTTGTGGGACGGGTGGAGATAAAGATTTCGAATTTTAGTTTAAAAGACCACATAGAGACTCTCCATGTCTGCCTAAGTAGCGCTGACAAGATGCCGCTGAACAATAGAACTTTCAGAACTGTTATATCCCTCAATGTACCTTGAGACTGCCCTGGGTCCGGGAAACTGAGACTTCTGGGCGCTAGCACCACATGATCCCACAGTTAATGGGTTTGATCTTGGGGTTTGTAAGCACTCTGCTGTTGGGGTGGTGGGTAGTTCAAAACCTACTAGGCAGGGATGCAGGGAGGGGGGTGGGGGGGGGGGGGGAGAGTATTGTTTTGGGTCAGGGGGGAGAGGTGGATAGGGAGTTTGCAGGACATTACAGGGACTAGTCCCGTGCCTACCCCCTATATAGACGCACCCTGTCATATTCTATGTATCAAGATACTCCAACCAGATTGGGGTGAAGTACTGCATGGGGAAGTTTTGATGGTTGATGTTTTATTTGTTCCTGATCTGCAAATAATAATGTATAGTCACTGTATTAATAAGCTTCTCGTACCCTTTGATGTTGGACACGTCACGTGACCTGATGTCCTCAATAACATCCACTGATCCACTGCCACACCACACCAACACGCCCACATTATCGATCTTCTCCTGTAATGTTAATGGTCTAGGAGATAAGATAAAACGAGGATTGGTGCTCCAATATTTAAAACGTAGTTCCCTGGCGGTTGTATTGCTCCAGGAGACACATCTGATGGGCTCCACCTGCAAAGCCCTTGACCGGTGGGGGTTCCAATTAGTGGCCCATTCGGAATTCACTACGGGCTCCTGGGGAGTAGGGATTTTAGTGCGAAAGATTCCCCATCATAGTTCATCGCACCTTTAAGGATGACCTAGGTCGATTTGCGGCATTATCGATGCAATGGGACGGTCGAATGTATAACATAGTATCAGTCTACATCCCCCCCGGCATTTCACTCTCCCGCCTTTCAAGATTTGGGCAAATTTCTCCTTACCCTACCTGACGGAGACTTAGTAATAGGAGGAGACTTCAACATGACTGTGACTGACACATTGGACCGCGCACCTAGCAGACCGCAACATCGCGTCAGTTCCCCACTGGCTGATTTCCTAGCAGCACATGGTTTATTGGACACATGGAGGCTTCAAAACCCAAAGGAGAGACAGTATACATTTCATTCGGGGCGTATAATAGCCTCTCCCGCATAGATTACATATTAGTTGCCATGGACGATATAGGAAAGATAGGAACGACCACACACTTACCCAGAGGGTTCTCTGACCACTCCCCGGTGAGGACAGAGCTGCGTGCCCACTACGCTATTCAGAGACGCATATACCCCATCTATCCAGGGTTCCTCCTAAACTCATCATGAAATCCTTAACTATGACATCCACACAATACTTCCTAGAAAACGAAGACCCAGTCTCCTCTTCTCTAACGCTGTGGGAAGCCTACAAACCAGTTTTAAGAGGCCAAGCTATTTCTCTGATAGAGGGACACAAACGAGAACGAAATAGAGACCTTAGAGCAGGAGGTACAACAACTAGAATCCCAACATGCAGCCTCCCCCACAGATGAGACAATGCATGCTCTATGCGTCAAAACACAAGACTATAAAGACCACCTCGTGGCCGCCGCTCGCTCTCGTTTGCAGGCGGTCCACCATCGGGTCTATGAGTCAGGAGACAAAGCAGGTAAACTCCTGGCATGGCTCGACAAGAAAGAACGAGCGCGTAGATGGATAGCGCAGATTAGAAATGAAGATGGTGCACTCGCGTCCGACCCGCAACACATAGTTGACACATTAGCACAACACTACGAGCAAGTGTACACCTCCACAAATACCACCACTGTACGAGAAGCGCTCGCATTCCTTCATGATATTCATATGCCGCGGCTCAGGTCTAAAGATGCCGAAACTCTGGAGGCAGACATTACAGTTGATGAACTCAAACTGGCCATTTCCCAAATACGATCCGGCAAAGCCATTGGTCCTAATGGAATCCCAATGGAATTATATAAGCACATGGCGGACAAGATAACCCCATATTTTCTCCAAATGTTCGAAGCCAGTCGCGAAATAGGGACACTCCCCAGAGACTGGCAACCTATCGCCCTATCTCCTTAATCAATGCCGAAGGGAAAATCTTAGCTAAAACACTGGCACTCAGACTTACTCCCCTTCTCCGCACATTAATACACCCGGACCTATCCGGCTTTATGCCTGGTAGAAACACAGCCCTGAATCTTAGACGCCTCAAGAGCGTAATAAGTCAGAAACACACTATTCAGGAAGACGCGGCGGTCCTATCCTTGGATGCGCGGATGGCGTTTGATTCGGTGGAGTGGGCCTTCATCTTTGCGGTCCTTCAACATTTGGGGTTCGGGCCGAAGTTCTGCTCATGGATACGTCTACTCTACACCGACCCGGTGGCGCACGTAGTCGCTAATGGTCACATATCGAGGGAATTCACTCTGGGGAAAGGTACAAGGCAGGGATGCCCATTATCTCCCTTGCTGTTTGCGTTGGTTCTAGAGCCGCTGGTGGCGTGGATACGATGGGACCCCATGGTTCGAGGGTTGAAATGGAGGGAGGACTGGGAAGACCGCATTTCCTTGTATGCAGACGATGTGTTATTATATATAGCCTCACCCACGAGGTTGCTTCATGCACTGCTTAATATCTGCACTGTATATGGCTCTGTATCCGGCTATGCCATCAACTGGGATAAGTCTGTATTATATCTGCTACACGGACCACCCCCGCGTCTCCCAAAAGACTGTGAGGTCCAGATAGTCACGGACACCTTCAAATACCTTGGCATACATATTACTTCCGACCGTGACACTTTCCTGACACTGAATTTACAAGCCCCCCTGCAATGACTGAAACGCGATATTCGACACTGGAAGTCATTGCCACTCTCACTCTTGGGCAGGGCGGCTCTTTTTAAAATGATTGCCTTGCCCAGATTTCTATATGCCCTGCATAATACCCCTTATACAGTCCCAGACTCATACTTTAAAGCAGTAAACGCTGAGATAACCTCTCTCCTCTGGGACAGCAGGCCGGCGAGAGTGGCGGCGACGAAAATGGTGAGGAGTTGGTATGATGGTGGGATTGCTCTTCCGGATATCAAGGCCTACTACTGGGCCTCGCAACTTACAGTCATTAATCAATGGCTTCACGTGCCAGATTCGGACCCGGCTTACCACCTTGATAGAATGACTCTAGGGAAAGGCGGTTTTAATAGAGCGCTCTGCAATACACAGAAAACCAGAGACCTTATCGGCCCGGCGGCACATACTGTCCACATATGGCACACAGTAAACAGGCATTTGGGCTGGACTGACATACTTACGAAACATACACCATTATGGGACGCACGTAAACTAGGAACACTGGGCAATAGTAAAAGATTCCACAGTTGGGATTTAATTGGCATCTCCCGACTGGGGGATCTTTGGCAAAAGGGGAAGGTGGTCAGCTTCACTCACCTGCAAGAACAGTACTCCATGGCTCTAGGCGAAAGGTTCCGATACACCCAAATCAAACATGCAATTGAAACAGCACTCCCTGCGGAGGCGACGCTTCCGATGGCTTCCCCCTTAGAGGACCGACTACTCACCGATCACCTCCAAAAAAAAGCGACATCCCTGACATATAAAACATTATCAATAATCGACCGGTTCCCCTTATCCGGCTTAGGGAACTTTGGCAGTCCGAAGTGGGAGATAAGAATGATCTCGATGGCGCGAGGCACTAGCTGCGCCTAAAGAAGTGGCAATTTCCTCCAGATTACGCCTGGTGCAGTTTAAAATATTACATAGTACCTACTTCACACGGACGGTACTACACAAGATGGGGAGGGCTCCTCAATCTAATTGTTTGCGCCTCTGCGGGGATGTCGGCACATATCACACACTATGGGAATGCACGAAACTTATGCCCTACTGGGAGGAAGTGATAGGCACGATTATAGAAGTCACCGGGAAGCAGGTTCCACTCGAGCCCCAGTGCTGTCTTCTTAACGTCTGGGGTCCGACAGACCTTAACCATACTGAACGCCTTTGGGCCACACCTGGCATAAGGATAGCCAAAAGGAACATAGCGCGAAAATGGGGTGTGGGAATACTACCAACAATACTACAGTGGTATAGAAATATGGATATGGTCATGGTGGCGGAGAAGGCCACTTTCATAATCCGAAGATGCCCTCGCAAATGGGCTAGGGTGTGGTGAAAGTGGAACACACATAGAGGAGAAATTTGTTCACCCCCAGAACACGATAGTGAGTCGGACGGAGACGTTTAAGGGTGTGAGAATATAGATGTATCGCGATAAAACTGATTTGACTAAGTGACTGTAAAGAAAGTATTATATGATGATGTTGTATCAAATGCAGATCTGTACTGTTATGTTATTTAATAAAAAAAAAAAAAAAAAAAAAAAACATGAAAGTGCTAATGGTGTTCTACTGTGGTGTGTCGGCAGCTATAGGCCCAGGACGGACTTTTGGCAAACATGCAGAGGCCTGTAAATGTAATGGTTCTGGGTTGTCCTGCGTTGGCTCTGGAGGAGGACCTCACTATTCTGATGCACTCTTTTCTTTCTGATAATCTAATCTCGCCTGATCACACTCATTTATCTGAAGGTTTTAACCAGGATTACAACTCACATTTCCATATGCTAATGATGGTTCTTTTCAGTCATGCATTCAAGACTACTCCGGTTCCCCCATGCCCCCTCCACCCCCAAAAGAATTAAATCCAAAGCAGATGCTGAGCACCATGTTTTGTATCTTAGTGCTATTTCCCTAGATCTACAAGATTAGATCTCCTGACCCCATAACACAAGGACTTTGCTCAATGTGCTGTATATGAGTAAAGCTCTGCCCAGTCTCATGGGAGCAAGGGGCTTTCTGGTAAAGAAACAGTCCCTTTGTTTTCAAGGATGCACTGGTAATTGGGAAATCCACCTTTTGTGCATAGAATGTTATACACAAGCAACTGTACTAATAATGAAACAATGTATGTTGAAAAACATGTATTGCCATCACCTGCTACTTAGTATGTGCATTGTGGCCACAAGGCATATTGCTAATATCAAGGTTACTAGAAATGGTAAACTGACAAACAGTTCTAACATGTTTCTCAGGAATAGGTTTCCTAAATCCTACACCCTACTCTGAGATCACGAAGTAAAAAAACTGTGCCTAATGGGAGAATATTTGGATTGTAGCCCTGCATACCTGAAAACAGTGTGCCTCTGTGTTTATCAGACTCGGAGAAGGAGAAGGAGAAACTTACATATTCTTTCAATGAAAACATACGCTCGTGCAGTGGAGCTCAGCTCAACTCAGCTTCTGTTTCATGTGTCCGACCTCAGTCCAATAGGGACTGCAGTCAAACTGGAATCCGACCACTTCTGGAGCAAAGGACTTTGAAACTGAAATGGCCAAGTATATGTGTTCATATAATAAAATGACCACTGATTAATCTAGCCGATTCGAAGGGAAAAATAAGGCAGAAATGCTGTGGAAAAATCCAGCGGGAACCAGTGTTCATAATACGCATACCCTTGAAGCACGTATCATCTCTCTATCTTGGTGTCTGTACCAGGCGACTCTGAGAAGTGGATATTCAGGGCATCTTGGCCAGACTCTGGTCTCCTATTCTGTGGATAATCAAGCGAGAAGGTGTAGCTCAGCAAACTGAATGTACCCAATTGTCGTGAAACGTGCAGACAGATTATTTGAGGTCGACAATGGAAATTAACTAAGTCAGGCTAATGCTAAGTCTATTTAAAAATAGTATCGGGCTCCGGAATATACATCAGGCCTAGCACTTGACAGAAGGGTGTACCAACAGACATCTAGAACCACCGGCCTCACAGCGTCTCACAAAGTAGAATAATGATTACACTTGACAAGCTGGAGAGTCTTAATGGTAAATATGTACACTGCTCTTAAAAGTGATCTGCAATGCCAGGATAAACTGGTTCCTCTTCTCATTTGCTATGGACACCCAAGATTTATTATGGATATCCCAGGATTTATTATAGATATCCCAGGTTAAGAGGATACGATGCTGTAAGTGTGCAAGGAACTGTGAGCCTCAAGTTTCATCCTCACAATGGGAGCAAGCTACACAGATGGTGGCACAAGGTGGAGAACCTTTTATTTCTGCCCACATGAAGGCACCAGATCATGGAAAAACACTCCTAAATGGCTTTAATAAACTGGACCTCTGGTTCTCTCTGGATGCATTCGATGACATGCACTAATTTGACTACTCGACCCACACAGGAGTCCTGCTTTGGCCTGACTTTTTTCAGAGGTTTTCCGTTTTCATGAACCAGAGGTGTCTCTGCTGACTAAGGGGAAGGGGGGCGGGGGTGAAGAGGAGAGAGAGAAGGGTGATCGTATATGTTTTGATCCCCAAACTGCTCTCCCTTGGGTCCCACATTTTTCTTTGCTCTCCGACTGCTTAAGGTCTACAATAAACAGGAAACAACATGTTAAAACTGCAAAATGCAACTCTCTATGTCGGTCTGGGTTAAGACTTGTTAATTGTTTTAAAGTAATGTGAGTGTTTGGTTGACATTGCTCACCCTCCTCTGTAATTTGTGTAATAAAGGCAATTGTTAAAAAATGAAAGAAAGGGTTGGGGTGAAATATACAACAGGGTCTCAGATGGGCACCCACCGACCAATGAAGATAAGTGTTCTCAATAAGGAAAAAATACAAAACAATGTCTTGGAAGCCCCCCGACCCCAGCCCCAAGAACAAGCAATAATCACAGTAAAGGAGACACAAAGGAAATAATAAACCTCCATTAACAAACAGGACCATTGTAACTCCTGATATGAGGAAGTATCTGGGAATGGAAAACCAGAAAAAAAGGGGGAAGAAATAGCACCATGACCTGGCCTGGGTGTCCAAGGCAGCACCTCCAAGGAGTGTCAGACTGCCACTATACCAGCCTGAATAGGACAATCAAGGAATTCAGATTAACTGATTTCTCAATTTGACTACAGGATGGACTGCTGAACATCTGTATAGCACATTTCAAATAATGCAAAAGATGTTAAACAAAGAAGGGGAAAGTATCTACAAGAAGAGCAGCCTTCATCATGTTGTCTGAATCAGGAAGAACAAAAACAAGATTGGCACGCAAAGGTTGTGTATTTATGTCCACGAGAAACAATGTAGGGGCCAAATCTTTTCATTCTAAAGGGCCAGCTTGGTTCAATGTCCTTCACTTGGGCCACCCTCATTCTTTAAGGGTTGTGCGGATATGCTAATTTTGAAAATACTTGTGGATTCAAAAACAGGAAGGACAGTCTTCGATGCAGGCCATTTGTATGAAACCATATCGCAATGCTTTGTAGGGTATCAGATTGTCCTTTCATACAGCTACCAATTTTGACAAAAGCACAATAGAAATACAGCTTTAACTTATTATTATTCTTCATTAGAAATGGTTAAACAGTAGGATGTCCACTGATGCCTGATGGTGAACCCTGCAAGGAAGGGGCAAGCTAAATCTAGAGGGGGGAATGTGATGGTTTAAAGGTGATCGATTGCCCTTAACGGACCATAGATTAAACTATTGAAAACTCACCATTAGAAAGATTCTGTGAGATTAAGGCGCACTCAAGCCCATTTAAAGTACATTAAAGAGGTGGGCCTTCAAACTAAAAACCAAATAGCTCACTCTACGTGACACTCAACTATACACTTGTTTCACTATTAGTAGAGAGGCAGAGGTTAAGGTTATCAAAAATGCAAAAGCAAAAAAAGAATTAGTTAAGTAGTTGTGGTTAGTTTACACTTAAACCCCTGGGATGCTGAAAAAGCAACGGAATGGATAACATTTTTTTAATTTATTTTTTTAAAACAGAACCTCATGCACAAAGTGTTCCTCGCTCAGCAGACTGCTTCCTCTCATCACCACCACTTTCCTCAAAGACCAAACAGTAACAGATTTAGAATCATGAGTTATATTAATCTCTCATTCAGCCCGTCCATTCATTTCAACTGCCTCTAAATTCTCCCTTTAGTTTACACAGCAATTTCATAAACAGAACACGGGCAATGCTGCTTCAAGACTTACCAAAAGCACAATGTAAGATCTAAAAAGAATAGAAAAGAAAAATCTAATCAGTTTATTTTCATAAACGAAACATTTTCTAGGATACATGCACAAAGATTCAACAACTGAATATTTAAGAAAAATATGCTTAGGAAACTTATTTATTGCGATTAACAGGTTTTCAAGAAAAAACAAGGATTGCTGCACTTCCAATATTTTTAAACTATGATTCTTAATCATGCCCTAGCCATCCAGTCGAATTAAAATTGTGTCATATTGGGCCCTTAAACCCTTTTAGTCACACATTTTGATCCAGATGTAGGATGCAGTGAAGATAGTCCTGTAATTGCTGCCATAATGCAATTCATTTGCTAAACCTCTCCATAAACTGAAACTCTGTCCTCCTTTTCCTTCGTACAACCTAGTTGGTGTTTTTACTACTCACCTCGTTTTCCGACACTGTCAAAGTTTCTGATGGTTTCTTGTTCAGTTTATGGTCATTTCTGACATCTCTCAAAATCGAACAGGATTTTAGTATACACCATGTGACCCAATTCCAAACTGAGAAACATACCCACAGATGGACCAAGATGAGCAAGTGGCCTTGATGTCTGAATACTGGGGGATTTGGTAGGTATGATAGATTCAGTTCAAGTATAGAGGCTCTTTGTTTGATACCGCTAGTTTCAGAATTCATTGAGAGGAGAGAGATTCACTGCTGTTTCTCATGGGCAGTGCAACTGGAATTAATTGGCAAGGAGGACAAACTTATGCAGCAAGAAATTGCAATGTATGCAGTATAATTATTTGTTTTGGAATTTGTGCAAGTTAACCCTGACTGAGCAAAAATGTCACATTAATACCAGTTTAACACCCAAATACAGCAATAAGCAGCTTAAAGTCAACGTTCACGAAGGACTTTTCACTGTGCAGCAACACTAGTTGCTGCATTTTAGTAACTTTTGATCCATGTGTATTAGAAATGAATTTTTTGTTAAAATCTGCAGATCAAGAAGCAGATGATGGACTATGAACAATTGTGGCAAATCTATAATTATGCAGAATATACTGCAGTTGCAGAATCACATAATTTCAGTGGCCCGGGCTATTGGCACACAATGAATATGCTACTTACCAGTATGCATCTGTTCTTGGCATGTAGGGCTGCTGACATTCATATCTGTGCATAGATCGCCGCCTAGTGTTGGGTCCGGATGATTGCACATTGTTGTCCTGGAAGAGTCTTCGAAGTATCCTGAGGTGGGTGACTCCTCCCCTGGACCACAGTGCGCATGGGCATCCTCTCCATCCCCAGATTGTTTTTCGCCATTGTGGCAGTGATGGAGTAGATACAGGAAGTGATGACCATGCTATACAGTAATTCTGAGAGCTGCAGCTGCGACAGGCGCCGGGGAGGAGGGTGGACGATTTGAATGTCAGCAGCCCTACATGCCAAGAACAGATGCATACTGGTAAGTAGCATATTCAGTTTGAGGCATGTGGGCTGCTGAATTCATATCTGTGCATAGAATATACAGCAGTACCTCCTATTAGCGGCGGCTACCCGTGCCAGCTGCAGCAGTCTGAAAAAGAGTTTTGAGAACAGCCTGTCCTACAGCTGCCTGCTGTTTTGAGTGTACATCTACACAGTAGTGTTTTGTAGATGTATGTATAGTGGACCATGTGGCTGCTCTACATATTTCTTGTAAAGGAATGTTTCCCAGGAAAGCCATGGAGGCCCCTAACTTCCGTGTTGAGTGGGCTCGTGGTGGAATCGTTAATGTGCGTTTAGCTTTTTGATAACAAATTTGGATACATTTAACGATCCATCTGGCTATACCTGCTTTGGAAATGGCGTTGCCTTTGTGTTGTGGAGAGAAGGCAACAAAGAGTTGTTTAGTCTTCCTAAAGTTTTTAGTTCTGTCAATATAGTACATGAGGGCCCTCTTTACATCTAGTGTGTGGAGCATCCTCTCAGCGACATTTTGTGAGTTTTGAAAGAAAACAGGCAGTTCGATGGTTTGGTTCATGTGGAACTGCAATATTACTTTACGCATGAATTTGGGGTTGGTACGCAGTACGACCCGGTTTGCGTGAACTTGTATAAATGGCTCTTGAATGGTTAGTGCCTGGAGTTCACTAACTCTTCTTAAGGAAGTGATGGCAACCAGGAAAGCCACTTTCCAGGTAAGGAATTGAATCTCACAAGAATGGAGAGGTTCAAATGGTGGACCCATTAGTCTGGTGAGGACCAAGTTGAGGTTCCACACCGGTGCTGGGGGGTGCCTTGGGGGAATCACCCGTTTAAGTCCTTCCAAGAAGGCTTTGATGGCAGGCACTCTGAATAAAGAGAGGTGCTGCCTGTTTTGGAGATAGGCTGCTATTGCGGGTAAATGGACACGGATTGAGGTGTATGCTAGATTGCATCGGTATAGGTGTAATAGATAGCAGATTATGTTTTGAATAGATGCGTCTAGCGGGTTAATGTCATTGTTGTTGCAATAAATGACAAACCTCTTCCATTTGGCTGCATAGCAAGCTCTGGTAGTGGGTCTCCTAGCTTCCTTAATGATTTCCATACAGTCAGGTGGCAGGTTTAGGTAGCCAAACTCTAGGACTTCAGGAGCCAGATTGCCAGGTTCAGCTGTTGCGGATCTGGGTGTTGAATTTCTCCATGGTTCTGCGTCAAAAGCGCGGGTTTGATCCGCAGCCTTTGATGCGGCACCACGGAAAGTTCCAGAAAGGTGGTGTACCATGGCTGGCGTGCCCATGTTGGAGCAACCAGGATGAGTGTCAGTGAGTGCTGTCGCAGTTTGCGTGCCACCAGCGGTATCAACGGCGCTGGGGGAAAAGCGTACGCAAATCTGCCGGACCAGTTCTTCCATATCGCATTGCCCTGCGACTGTGGATGTGGGAACCTGGCGGCAAAGCTTTGGCATTTTGCGTTTTCCCTTGTGGCGAATAGATCTATCTCTGGATGACCCCACTGCTGGAAGTACGGTTGGAGTACTGATGGGTGTAACTTCCACTCGTGCATCTGGTGGCTGTGTCTGCTGAGCAGATCCGCCATCTGGTTGTCCTTGCCGGGGAGGTGTTCCGCCATGAGGAATATGTTCCTCTGAATGGCCCACTTCCACAGGCTCTGAGCCAGATGAGACAACTGTGGAGAGTGTGTTCCTCCCTGCTTCTGTATGTAGTACATGGCAGTCATGTTGTCCGTCCGGATCAACACGACCTTGTTGCACAGGTGTACTTTGAATGCTTTCATTGCCAGGAAGATTGCCATCAGTTCCAGAAGGTTGATGTGCATCTTCTTTTGTTGTGTTGTCCATAGTCCCTGCACTGTGTAATTGAGTACATGAGCTCCCCATCCCTGGAGAGACGCGTCCGCTGTCAGTATTATTTGTGGGACAGGCTCTTGGAACGGTCGGCCCTTGCAAAGGTTTTGTGGATTCCACCAATGCAGAGAGTTGTATGCCCGACCGCTCACCAACACTAGGTCTTTCAACTGTCCTTGAGCCTGATTCCACTGACGTGCTAAGCACTCCTGAAGCGGGCGCATATGTAGTCTCGCGTGTGGGACTATGAAGATGCAGGAGGCCATCATGCCTATCAACTGCATGAACACTCGCGCCGGAAGGGAGTGTTGAGGTTTGAATTTTGAGATCAGCAGTTGCATGCTGTTGATTCTCACTAAAGTTGGCTGAGCTGTGGCAGCCAGAGTGTTGATTGTCGCGCCTAAGTACTGTTGTACGTGCGCAGGTTGGAGACTTGATTTTGGGTAATTTAGTGAGAATCCCAGATCGTGAAGAAGGTGAATGGTGTGGGACATGTGGGTGGCACATTGTTGTGCTGATTTGGCCTGAACTAGCCAGTCGTCCAAATAAGGGAAGACGTGAATATTTTGTCTTCGCAGATGCGCGGCCACTGTCGCCAGGCACTTGGTAAAGACCCTGGGCGCTGTTGTTACTCTGAAGGGGAGAACTTTGAACTGATAGTGATTCCCCTGAATGGTGAATCTGAGGTATTTCCTGTGTGAAGGGTGTATTGGTATGTGGAAGTATGCATCCTTCAGGTCTAGTGTAGCTAGGAAATCCCCCTGAGTGAGTAGTGGGAGAACCTGTTGGAGGGTGAGCATATGGAAATGCTCCGACAGTATATATAGGTTTAGGGGTCGCAGGTCTAGGATAGGTCGGAGCGAGCCGTCCTTTTTTGGGATCAAGAAGTACAGAGGGTACACTCCTGTGCCCTGCTGGGCGGTGGGCACTACTTCTATGGCCCCTTTTGCGAGCATAGCAAGCACTTCTTGCTGGAGTAAATGTAAGTGTTCGGCTGACATTGGACGGTGCTTTGGTGGTATATTGGGTGGAGTGGAAGTTAGTTCCAGACAGTACCCATGTTGAATGATGTCCCTGACCCACCTGTCCGTGGTGATGTTCTTCCATGCGGGCAGGAACAGCTGGAGTCGTCCCCAGACAGGTGTTAAGTGGTCGAGGGGTAGGGAGAGGGCGTCACTGTTTGTTTTTTGGGGAGGACCTGGTGTTGCCATATCCACGTCCCCTGCCCTTGGCGCTGGATCCACGATATCCACCCCTGTTGTTTTTGTCGTAGGTGGTTTGTGTGCCACCTTTGGCATACTGTTGTGACCCCTGGCCTCTTGATGTTCCCCTATTTCCAGTGCGACGAAAGGAGCCACTACGAAATTGTTGGGTTTGTAGCGCCCCCATAGATTTGGCAGTATCTGTGTCTTTTTTTATTTTCTCTAGGGTAGTGTCAACGTCTGGGCGAAATAAAAATTCTGTGTTAACCGGTAAGTTGAGGATATTGTTTTGGATCTCGGGTTTGAAGCCTGAGATGCGTAACCAGGCATGGTGTCGTAACATGACACTAGTGTTTATTGCCCTGGCCGCTGTGTCAGCTGCGTCTAGGGCGCATTTTATGGACGCATTAGTGAGGAGTTGTCCTTCTCTAATGAGGAGCTCCGCTGACTCTTTATACTCCTCTGGTAGGTGTTGGAGCAGTGACTCTAGCGTGTCATAATGTGACCTGTCATAACGTGCCAGGAGTGCTTGTGTATTGGCAATGCGCAGGATATTGGCTGCTTGCGCTGCCACACGTTTGCCAGATGTTTCAAGGACCTTTGACTCCTTGTCTGGGGGAGGAGCATCACCAGTTGTCTGTGAGTGGGCTCTTTTGCGAGCGTTGGCAACCACCATAGAGTCTAATGGCAACTGACCCCTAATGTATTTAGGGTCACCAGGTGCAGGCTTATATTTCTTTTCAATCCTGGGGTTTAAGACTCGGGCTCTTGTGGTGTCTTTGAAAATGTCTTTGGCAGGCTTCAGAACCCCTTTAAGCATGGGCAGAGTCTTGACAGTTCTTTCCGAAGATGCGAAAGTGTCAAGCAGGAAGTCCTCCTCAATGGCGTCAGAGTGCAGTTCCACCCCATGATGAGCAGCAGCCCGTTCGATAAGGGCATTAAATGCGGCCGTGTCCTCTGTAGGAGAAGTTTTAATATTGTAGAGTTGCGCATCCTGAGCATGTGGCGTGACACTTGGGTCTGTGGGGTCATCCCATGCCTGATCAGGATCCTGTGTTTCATCGGGATCTGCGTCCCCGGGGTAGATGGTATCGTCCCCACCATATTCCTGCATCGGGTCCGATTCAGAAGGGGTAGGAGAAAAGGACTGCGGATCTAAGTGGAGGGGATGGAAGTGTTCTTGTAGCACTGGTTCCTGCTCCGCCGGTAGCTTGCGTTTAAGAGGAATTTTGTATGGCACCTCTTCCCTGACTGGAGTGATCTTGCGCTTGTGGAGCATGAGCCAGCCAGTGTCGGCGTCGATAAACTGTGGCCCTGAAGGGTCGTGTTCTGTTAGGCCAGAGGTGGTGGACTGTGTGTGGAGGACACGTGTCCGAATTTGAAAGAGTTTCGGTGCCGATGTCGGTGGCAGCCCAAAAGGTAATGTTGGTGGGCTCCGAGTGCACTGTACCGGGTGAGGTAGTGTGGGGACCCGAGGTAGTGTGGGGACCCGAGGTAGAGTGGAGGGCTACCTGGTCCCGGATACGTTGGAGAGATGCAGAGACCTGCTGCACAGCAAACTGAGATGGTGGTTTGGTGGGCATCTTGGTAGTAGGTGTGGAGGCCGACCCCGACTTTTTTGTCGGAAGGGGGTCACTGGCTTGAAGGGATGCATCGATAGTCGACGTAGTCGAGGACTTCTTCGGCATCGGTGCTTTAGGCGTCGACGTAGCCGAGGCGGCCATTTTGACTGCGGAGGCGACGGGCTTCGGTGTCGGCGCCGAAGGTGTCGGTGCCTTGTGGTGCACGAGGGCGCGCTTCTTCTGTGCGTCGACCGCGTCTGCTGCGGTGAGTTCGGCGCCGAAGTCTTTTTGTACGCGTTCGGAGGCGACGACTTGCGTCGGCGCCCGGGCAGTGGACTGTTTCGACACCTTTGATCCGACCACCACCAGTTTCGCTTTCGATTTGGAAGGGACTGGAGCGATGGATGTTTTAGGGTTTAACAACCCGGTCGTCTTGGGTAATATTGGCTCTTGCATAGTGTTCAGTGCCGGGCCGGAAGGCGGGGCCGAGGAACCATGGATTAGGTCTTGGGTAAGGCCCGAAGGCGATCCCTCGACCGGAGCCTGACTACTAATTTCGGCCTCCGTGTCGACGGATTGGCCTAACTCCTCGGGAGAGCTGTCTTCTTCAGCCCCATAGGCTTCGTCGATGTCCCCTACCTCGTCGACGGCTTCTTCACGTCGAAAGAGCTCTTCGTCATCGTCGTCCGATCGGGAACCATGCTCCGAAGCGGGGCTAGATAGTATTTCTTCCACGCTCTCGGCGTCCTCGTCCTCGGTGCTGAATAGGTTGGTGGGTGCGGGCGCTGCCTGCTGCGCCTCGAGCCTCGCTGCCCGTCGGTTCCGTAGAGTTTTCTTGGATCGGAACCGCGCGCAGGCCATGCATTTTGATTCGTCGTGATCCGGCGAGAGACATTTGTTACAGGCCGGGTGGACGTCGATGTGAGGGTACTTGGCGTGGCACAACGGACACCTCTTGAACGGAGTTCTCGATTCCATCGTCGATGGAGCGTCGAAGTTTGGACCAATTCGATTCGAAATTTTGAAAAGGGTGTGGAGCACTGGAACTAGTAGTCGACACCGAACGGTAACTGTACCGACGAAAACTATAGGCCTTTTGGCCTAAAACGAAGTATTCCGAAGTTGAGCTAAGATAGTTGCATCCGAACCCAATGGCGGAAAAAAACAATCTGGGGATGGAGAGGATGCCCATGCGCACTGTGGTCCAGGGGAGGAGTCACCCATCTCAGGATACTTCGAAGACTCTTCCAGGACAACAATGTGCAATCATCCGGACCCAACACTAGGCGGCGATCTATGCACAGATATGAATTCAGCAGCCCACATGCCTCGAACATTGCAGAAACAGCTTTGTGAAAAAACGACTGCAACCTCCTTTAACAATGGTAAGGAACACTGCATCAACCAGGAGCAAGTTCTCTCAGCCAATGCAGGAACAGGCTGCCCCAAGGTTCAGAACAGTGAGGCAAGCAATCTTTTCTCTTTAATGTTGTATTGGATGATGGTCATCCCATGAGGCAGCTGTCCCCTTATAAAATCACTTCTTCTGTTGGGGACAACGCCACACTAAAAAGAAAACAATATCATGTTTACTCTACTGCTCACTCCAAAAGGAACAGGCACAAAGGGTCCTGGCGTGCCCTCTTCCCCCCTGGGGCATCTCCTCGCGTGGGAGTGGCCAGACTTCTGCTCTTCAGTGACCAAGATTATATACTGTGATGAGCTTGAGAACTTGGCAAGCTCACATTGAGAATGGAAGGCCATGATCTGCCCCGATTTTATACTGGCAGTGTAAAAAAAAAAAAAAAAAAAAGAGGGCGTCATTCCTTGAGGTCAAGAAACAATTTCACACAATGGGTCTTGAATATGCAATGCTCTACTCTGCCAATCTCAGTGTAATCACGGATTGGGGGGTATATTCTTCACAGATCCATGCAAACTAAAGGGACTGGATGGAGTTGCAGCTCCAGGTCAAGGGCCGGCGGGCATTCGCTCATTTCAGCACCCGCCCCAAACACACGTGGAGAAGATATCTGTTGGAGGACCAGGCCCACCAAAGCGCAGTGGAGAAGACAGCAAAACTCACCACCTCCAATTCCGAGAGAGCCCCAATGCAGAAGGGAAGTCACCAGGAGTACTGACTCTGGAACCTAGATTAACTCCACGCTGGCCTAACCTGCCTACCATCACCCCTAGGATGGCAGGAGTCTTTGAGAGAAACGCTAATAATTCCCCCTATTTAAACCAGGGAGACCCACCACAGACATAATGGCATACAGATTTGATATGTAAATGTGAAGATCTTCAGTGATAATACGGCCAAGAGACACCTTCTCCATATGCAAAATCTTATTCACACTGATCAGAGTTTATCCTAAGCTGTAATATGGTGTTGAACATTAGGAGACTGTTAGCCATCCTGATGGACAATATGAAAGTCCCGGCGAGGCCGTGATCATGTCAACAGACATCAAAAAAACTTTTGATAGCTTCAAGTGAGACTCACTATATGCTGTCATTACAAGAATGGGCATAGGACATGGACTCATTAATTGGACATGACTTTTATACTCTGCTTCCAACGCAAGAGTCTGAACAGGGCGGGTGATCTAACAATATTCAGAAAGGCGCAGCCACGCCCCCATTGTTATTTGTTATAGCAGTACAACCGAAGGCATGTACGGCTCGTTGGGTTACTGTTTCACAGGGATATGTACCTGTGGAGTCACACATCATATCTCACTATATGCCAAAGATAAGTTGTTCTTTCTATGGGACAGGCGGTAGGACCCAGAGAAGGCAGTACAACTCCTTAGTGACTTTGGAGACGCCTCTGGACTAAGCATAAAATGGCGCAAGCCTAGTTTGCTGCCCATTAGGGTCTCTCGTAATGATACACCAGACACATATGGAATGCATTAGGAACAGACCTTGATAAAATACCTAGGGGTTTGAATCTATAGGAATCGTCCATGCCCCCTGGAGGGGAACATAGATGCAGCTATTGTAGCCATTAGAGCCAGTGTGGCTTCTGGAAAACCCTCCCAAACTCAGTCGCTGGCAGGATAGCTTTAACTAAGATGGTGGTGTTACTATGCCTACCTTGCTATTTTGCGATCCTCCTGGTTCTCACTCCTAGAAGTAAATTCAGAAACCTGGATTCTATACTAGTGGGCTTGATATGGGGTAGGGGACAGCAAAGCTTTGACTAGACTGATTTGTCTGACCTCAGAGGTAGACTCAGATTTTGAAACAAATTATTTGGCATCACAGCTGCAGTGGTATCCGCACTGGCTCCAGGGGATGCGGGTGGGGGTTGCCAGAGACATTACTCCGGACACCCCGCCCGGGTATATTTTTGTCCCTTTTTCTGGACTCCAAAAAACTGCCACTGGAGATCGCAGCAACTTGAGGGTGGCTAGACACTGTTGAGTTTGCACAATCCAAAAGACTCCTACTTACACACCCTGCTCACCCATGATTCTGCTACGGACTGCGGTTACATGAACACAAAAAGATCATGGGTTGCGGTTTCAGAGATGGGTGGACATGGCGACCAGTTTCATGGTGGGAATCCGCTAAATTTTGACATCTTAAGGGAGGAAATACAATGTCTGAGCAGGACATTTTTTGCTACAAAGCACCGTAATGGCAGCTATGCGACAACGGGTGAGGTGAGGAACCAAACCCGCAACACACCAGGCCTGCCAGTTTCTATGATCTACAGAGGCTATGCGCAGATTGGAGTCAGCCCTATATCTAGCACGATCAAATAGGATGCGACCACTCACCCAGCTCAAAGATAAACGGGAGGAGGATACATAAGCTCCAATTTCGGCTGGAGACTGTACTAAACACTTGGCTAGCCCAAAGGTATCCCAGTTTTTCCCAAATTAATCCGTTTTTATGTAATACAATGGACCTACCTTACCCCAAGCAGACTTAATTCCCATTTCACCTCACATGAATGCCCAGATTAGAGGGGTGGGAATGCTACACATGATATGGGGATATCCATTACTGACTGGGTACTGGTTTGAAGTTCCTAAATTGCAATATCAAATTATCTCCTATGACACGTATACTAGAGCTCTACTAATGAACGACAAAAAATAAACTAACATCCCGATTTATTGACCTTGAACTGATACTGGCACATTAAAGTTTGTGTGACTGACCTTAAAGAAGAAGAAGGGACAGGGAGAAAACCAGAGCCAGCAGCGGCCAAGGCCATTTACTCAACTAAGGCCCGCTTTTTCATGTTTAAGGCACAGCATGTGCGAATGCAAAACAATACACAAAAACTTGCCACTCACCTCAAGTAGAGCTCCTGTTTGGAAATATTTTAAAGGTTTCTCTATTGCATAATAAAGGCCGTGATAGCTGCCCTTGGTAAGATAAGCACGGACTAGACCAACTGCAATTACAAGCCACCTAGTAGAAAAAAAAAAAAAAATTAAAATGCAAAATCAGAAGAGGAAAATAAGCACATCCGATTTATACACAAGCAATAAACCACAGTAAAAACCACCTTGAGTGAGGAAATCAAAATATTGAAGACAAAAGAATGATCTGTTGAACACAGTATTTTGGCCCGGACTGCTGGCTCCGCCAGGGAACCGCGGTTCCCTGGCAGAGCAAGCGGTCCAATTACTGTCGAACGGCACAACTTGTTATAGGGCTGCCGGATCGCCAGTGCGGCGCTGGCTGGACTGCCACCACAAGTCTGGCAATCGGAGGACCTCCAGACTCGAAATTAGGCCCTTAGACTGGTCTTAGACCCATAGAAGTTGCCTGAAATCAAAATACTCTGAGCGATAAAAATTGAAGTTGTGTGCTCAATAAAAAATGTGTTGGCAGACTACACTAAAAAAAAAACCGGTGCATCTGTGCATAAACTCAGTCAAGGAAACTTTCATCACATTGATAGACTTGCCGTTTACCACACTACCATAGGCTGGAAGGATTCTGGAACAACTGCAAGCTTTTAGAGAAACAGGAGCTCTGTACAGGGCTTGGAAATGTCAAGATAGCATTCCTAGAATTCCCTGCTGCAACGCAAGTGACTACAGTTGCATTTTTCTCAACAGAATGTTCTTGAGCGCTCTGCCTGAATTTCTTCTTGTACCCTCATTTTAGGTCTGGCTACATGGCTTATCCTCCTTTTAGGTCTGCTTGGCTTATTTGATCGACAAAAAAACTTTATAGAAACGGAGAGGGAATTTGGCTTAGCCTGCATGTCGATTACCTTGAGTACAGCATTTGACTGTTAGTGCTTGTGCTACACTTTTATCTTGTGAGAAAAAGTTTATGTTTAGTACAGCAGAGCTGAATAGGTTAGGGTTACAAACCAATGATCAACACTACAGGTCAGATCGGTTTATTATGAAAAATTCAATAAAGTCAGTAGACCGACGTATGTAAAGTTAAAAGTATATGTTAAAGCCAATAAGGCTCAACATGTGTTTGGAATTAAACTCTGTAAACACCTGTAGAGAGGTATTTTGTTACGTGGACTATAACAGATTTCCAGAGAAGGCAAGAGGTTTAATCTTGGTTCACCCTCTGACAAACCCTTGTGGTATCAGATATTCATGTCTGACTACTACTTTTTACTTTTCAAAAGGTTTTTATTGATGATTTTACAAGAAATAAAAAGCCAAACACTCCCTGCCCCCCCCCCCCCCCAAAAGCCCATCCCCACACCGGACCAGTTGAATGGTAAATTTAAAATACATTACACTTCAGCTTCTAGAACAAGAGGATCCAAAATCAAGGCAGCAGTGCAGGATCGAGCAGTACCAGGGCTCGCAGAGTTTGTGGGTATTTCTTACCCATGAATCCCCCGTTTAGATATGAAAGAACAGGACCCCCATGTCATACACCATTCTCTCATGCCTGAACAGGTGCCAGAGCTTGTGAAGTCAAAGATCTTAGGCTGGAGTTGGTGGTTTCCCCAGAGAGTGGTAATGGTGTGCTTAGCCACGAGCAGGAAATGGGATTTCCTTTTACCTGCACTGAAGTGGAAGGGTCTGGCCCTGGATCTGTGAAACTGCAATAAAGATACTATCAAAAAGTCTCCTAGTTGGTGGCAGGACCATAGAATGTACAGGAGGAAGCCGGTCACCACATTCAGGCCATGAATGCTTGTCCATCTCCCCAGTTTCACAGAAGGCCAAGTATTTGGTTAGCTTCTTGCGAATCTCAGCCACCACTATCACCGGATCTGGCAGGATGGAATCATTGAGGTGCCAGGTTCACTATGCTGCCCCCTCCCACCCTACTGAAAGGTCAAAGGGACTGGACCACGGTTAGAGAGAGAGTTTACGAGGAGTTGGTCGCCTCCCATATGGAGTGTTCAAGCCTGGTGTCTAACCGGAGATCAGTGTGCTGTAGTATAGAGGTAATAATCTATAGTGTGGGGGGGTGTTGTGTTCTTCAAGCATCAAGCTGGCAACCCATGGAAGTAGATTAATTGCGCTGCGATAACTAAAACCGGTCCTTCTCCCTCAAAAGGGTCTAGGAAAGATGGTCTGCCAGGCTCTTAAAAACAAATACCAATTGTTGAATAATCCATACATAGGTCTTCACATCAGCCAGATTCTTCCATTGGTATGTTGAGTGTCATTTGCATTCAGCTTCTGCCTCTGACAGCATACCACATAGGCCCATGGATCAGACAACCTCAGCCATTTGCTCGATCGCCCTGTGAAAGACTACATTTTGCTTAATTACATCCAACTGATAATGAGTGAGCTTCAATGTCACAGTTGGTGAGCCAGCCCTTTTGTTTTCCATCTTCTCTTTTTATAAGTCCCAGTATATTTCTTTCAATTCGTTCTCCTTTTTAGAGCGACCTGCAGCTCCCCACACAGTACTACTGAGCTACTTGACACTCATTTTGTGTGCATTGGGGACGGTCAAAACCACTGGATATAGTTCAAAAGAGACTGGCCAGGCAAGTGCAAGTCCGAATATGTTTTAAGTTGTAGAAACCTAAACAATAGATCACTGAAACACCACAGATGTGGCAAATCTCCTTCAATGTTATGAAATGAATGAACTGGGATAGCAGGCAGATATAATGGACCTCTTATTGCTCCCAGATTTTAGACAGCAACTCATTAATCTTTTGTGAAAACAGACTTATCCCAGACAGGCATTTCATAGCTTATTACAGGGAGCCTATATTCGAAATTCCTGTACTTGCCTCATGTAGTTAGACTTCATTGCATCTGCAATTTGATACTCTACCGCCGCCCAAAAAAGTCATCTGAAAACTGGTAACCTACCGACCACTGTGGATACTAGCAGCCAATTGAAGGCCATCAGAGAGATCTTCACTTTCAAACACTGTGAAGACAGACTGCAGTTTTATAAAAACATAAGTGGGGTCTACAGCAGGAAATTGCTCAAAATGTAAATAAAAAGGTTAGGAGTATTGACACTGTAAATAAATTGACCGGACATTTTTTAATTGCCTTTTAAGATTATTTTGGGGAGAGGATCATAATTGACCGCCATGGCTGCCTACAGTCTTGAATGAACCTTAACTTTCACTGTAGAACATTTAATACACACTGCAGCTGGGAAATTCATCCTAATTCCCCATATCCATCACGACTGCACCAACCCTGTTCCAATTTAAGAAAGAGCTGAAAATTGACTTCTTTACAGAACAAAAGATCACAATGTGTTAACATTCACAAACCATAGAGTCCCTCCGATCACATGCTGACTGTGCCATTGCCTTGGACTGTGGACAGAGCTCTGCTGTCATTCATCCAGGTTTGCTTTATATACATACCACACATAAATACTGGAGTTTCACTTCTATTTAATTTGTACCCAAAAGCTAATGAAAACTTTGTACAGCATCATCAATGGCTGGTGGAGTGATATCAGTTGCAGACGTCACAAAGGCAGTGTGAACAGCATATGCTAATATTTTCTGTGGTTTCCAAGCAGAGGTGATGAAAATGAGATCAGAAACCTAGAGGACAGATGGGTCGGAAGAGTTTCCAGGATGTTCTAGAGATTGGGGAAGCAAGTTGACCCCTATAGCACATCCTCATTTCGTAGTGGAGTGCAAAGTACCTGGTGTGGATGTGGGTGCACCTTAATCGAGACCTAGGAACTTTTCGATTCAGCAGTGGGATGACAACCTTGGGCTATGCTTTGCTGTGAACCTTCGGGTTGTGCTGTTAGAAATGACATGTTCAGATGCACAGCAGATTATAGACTTTCATCAGTCATTCAGCAGCTTCCAGCAAAGACTCTGTATTGGCACAATGAGGCCCTTTAGTGCTGCTCCGGGGCAGTTCTAAAAGGGCCAGGTGCACCTGGTCTATGGACCTTGTCCCAGAGATGGAGGCACAGGGGACAGCAGCACACGTTCACAACTTTCCACATGCTGGCTGATGGAAGTAGTCCCAAGAGGTCTTTGTGTGGGTGATGATACAGCACAAGCCTCCACCCCAAGGGGTGTGATGCACAGAGCCAGAGGAATTTAAGGAACCCCAGGTCCTTTCAAGATGGTGTGCCCCGTGCATCTCAACAGAGAGCTGGGAAGCAGCTATATCAGATTAAATGAAATTAAACCATGCTAATAAATTAATATTACCATCTGGGAATTATGGCAACTAGACCTCCAACCTGTAGAATTAAGAATTTCCTAACCACCGTGAAGGAAAGTTTAAATTCTGTTAAGGACGGTGAGGATTATCCTTATCTAACAACAAAACCAAGTAAACATGGTTCATTATCATTATGGGGACACATAAGAGGTAGATGGATCCTGCCCCCCTGATAGGAGGTGACAGTACGAATGAGATGCAGACACTCACACCAATCGGTACATTTACATTAACTCTTGCGCCACAGACACTACCTGTGCCATGGTTGTTAGATGGCAAATGCTTGGAACAGTATTAATAATGGCATAGCGACAATGATTCTGTTACAAAAAAAAAAAAAGAAAAGAGGGGGAAAAAACAGGAAAAAGAGTGGAGAATGTATCAATGTTTAGCTTGGCTGTATCAGGAAAATTGAAAAATGTAATAATATTTTACAAAAAAAAAACAACAAAACCAAGTAAAGACTACAAATCCCATGAGTCTTTCTATAAACAAATGATCATAGAGGCAGTCCCATATAAACAGAGTCCAGGAACAGCACTTCCTCTTTCTTCGGGCGAACCACATGATTCAATGTGCCTCAATACTCCTCTTTCTGATCCGATCCTCCAATGAAAGGAACAGTGTCAGCTCACTGAAAACCAACTTCATCCCTACAACAAAGATGCGTTAGACAAGCAAGTCAACATCAACAATGAAGTCACATGACAAAGTCATTGCTGGCAAAAACCACTACACCCTCAAAAGGATTGATACTTACCCAACTCGAAGCTTGATCATGGGAGGGTAAGAGTAAGACCATACGCTGAGTGGCATAATCCTCGCCTTCGATTCTTTTTTTTGAGTTTCCCACTGAGATTGTTGCTTGGCAAAACACGCTTACCCAAACTTCCTGTCCCTTGTACACCAAACGGTTATGGGGTTGAGGAGGGAGCATTGGGGTCTCAAACCCATTCCATGGATCCGGGGATTATTGTGGAATTGCTTAATCACTGGACATTTCGAGACTGATCCTACACAAATTAAGTATCTTAAACCACCTGTGATAATTAACTAAAATACCAGATCCCATATGTCCCAAAATCAAGCCTCTTTAGTCCCACCCTGTTCTTATCCAGCTTTCGCACCCTTCGTATCAAATCCAGCCATTCACTCTTAGATGGGGGAAGTGGAGTTATCCACTTGATACAAATATCCCGCCTAACTAACAGTATCAACATGAATAGTAGATTTTTGTTTTCTTTCCAAACTTACCCTTACCTCCTGATCCAGTACCCCAAAAATACATAAAGACATGCTCACCTCTTGATTTATACCAAAGGTTGTTGTGAGGACCAAACTTACATCACGTCAGAATACCTGGAGGCTGGGGGAGCGGAAAGACATATGGAGATTGTCTGCTTATTCCTCCCCGCACTTGGGACAGCATTTGATCACTTGCCTGTTCATCCTTGTCAACTTTCTAGGCGACCAGTAGGCCCTATGTATTGTAAACAGATGGTTTACAGATGGGGCAGCACTAACAACATGCCATAGCATAGACATTGATGCTTGCCAGAGGGTCTGTATTTCTCCTGATGATACGCCTGTCCTCCAAATTTCCTTGGGAAGAACAAACTCCTCCTCTCCGGCTAGGATGAACAATCAATACCACTCAGACACCTTCTTTTGTCCAGGATTCTGTAAGAGCTTCTTCTCGAGGTCTGTGTTTCCTACCTCACCCTCTGGCAGGGAATTTGACCAGCTAGTCAATTGATAAAACTTAAATCTGGAAATGTTCCAGTTTGTCAGAGCTGATATTTGTTCCCAGTCCACTAAAGTTTGCCCATCAAGTAGCTGGTTCCACGTTGTTACCCCTGCGTCTGCCAATGAGGTTGAAAGTTTATTTCTTAGGCACTCAGGAGTCCCCGGGGAGGCCCAAATCGGAGCATGGCTGCTATAGTACGGAATCCATGCTGCCCTTCTAATTTGATACCATAGCTTACTAGCTGCGTGGAGGATCTTAAGTTTTATTTTTTTTTTAAATATTTCGGGTAACCGAATTTAAACAGAAATCCATCCCCCTCTGTCTTAGTTATGGCTTGTAAATACCTGGGGTACTTCCAGAAGTCCTGCATTAGAACTCGTATTGTTTTAAATTGAAAGGCCTTACAGTACTGAAGCATGTCCGGGCTCTCAATTCCCCCCTGATGTTTGCCCCTACGAAGCTTCTTCCATGCGATTCTATGAGCCTTGGAGGCCCAGATAAAGCTGGTCAGCGTCCCCTGTAATTTATCAAACCAAGGCTTCTTGAATTCTAGGGGTATTGATGCAAAAAGGAAGGTAAAATTGGGTAGTATTGACACCTTGAAGATGTTTGACCTACCTAGGAAGGAGAGCGGGAGTCCTGCCCAAGATCTTAGTAGCGTCTTAGTCTCACCCACTACCTTCTCCAAATTCAGGCGTGTTACCTCTTCGAGGTTATTGTACACCAAAATGCCTAAATATCTCATTGAAGTTTTCACCAAGGGATTATTACTCCGAGAGTTCCACTCCATCACCTCCGTTTCCTGCCAATTAATCTGATAACCAGAGACCTCACCAAATTTACCCATAATCTCCAAAATTGTTGGTAGTGAGAGCGCCAAATTAGTCGTGAACACCATCAAGTCGTCTGCATAAAGAGCTACCTTCTTCTCCCATCTCTGAAACATAAAAGGGGAAATTCCTTGGCTAGCTCCGAGTTTATTGCGAGAGGCTCAAAGTATATGTCAAAAAGGAGTGGGTAGAGGGGACACCCCTGCCTTGTTCCTCTTGATATAGCTATCTTTTGAGTGAGATTCCCATTCACCAATATTCTGGCAGAAGGCTTCTTATAGATTGTCTCCAGAACCCTACAAAACTCTGTACCCAGACCACACCTCTCTGTAGCTCTATGCAGGAAGGACCACCTTACCCTATCAAACGCCTTTGCCGCGTCAAAGGTTATAATAGCTAAAGGGAACTCATTCTGTGTTGCCATATCTAAAGCACCGAATAGTTCATGCGTTAGCTCGTACAACTGCCTGCCCCTAATGTAACCCTTCTGATCCCAATGAATTAAATCTCCTACAACCTCCCCTAATCTTGTTGTCAAAATCTGGGTGAAAATCTTGTAGTCTGTGTTCAATAATGAGATAGGTCTGTAAGACTCGCAGAGCTCGGGGTCTTTTCCTGTTTTATGCAATAGGCAGATGGTGGCTTCCTCCCAGGATGTTGGAATGTTCTCACCCCCAAGGAAAAGGAAAATCAAATTAAACAGACCTGTCAAAAAGGGCAAAATCTCTTCACTAAGGGCAGGTAAATTTTGTTTGGAAGAGAATCTGGGCCAGCTGCTTTCCCCCTTTTCAACCTTCCTATTGAACTTGCTACCTCTTCCACAGTTATTTCTGCATTTAACCATTCTCTCTGTTCCTCCGACAATGTAGGTATATGCATGTCTTCTAAATACCTCTGTACTTGCTCTTTTGACACATTAACCTCCTCTGTATATAGTGTCTGGAAGAACTCTGTGAAGGCTTTCTCTATCTCCCTTTCCTCATACCTGAGCTCCCCTTGACCCTCCACCCTGACAGCTGGAATTTTATTTTGGCTCTGTTCTGTTTTTAGTTTGCAAGCCAAAAGTTTGCCGCAACCTTCGCCGTATTCGTAGTGTGCCAAATTACTTGCCTCCCACCTTCTCTTAACTATCTTCTCCAAAAGACAAGTCAACTCCTCCTTTTTCACCTTCATTTCCTCTTCCAACAAGTTTAATCCCTGGGCCCCTTGTCCCTGACTCTGTCTCTTAACCAGCTCTTCCAATTGTTCCAGCCTAGCCTTCAAGGATCCTATTTAACTCCTGGTATTTTTATGTTTAAAGGCTGCCATGCTGATTAACCTTTCCCTTATGACAGCCTTATACGCATCCCAGACCATCTGTGGTGCAGTACTCCCGTCATTAATATGAAAATATTCCTTAGTTATGTCCTTTAGCTGCAACCTCACTTAGGGATATAGTAATAAGGTTCTATCCAAAGTCCATCTTGAGGGGGTGTTGCTGGTTCCCACCTTGAATTCCAGACAGACCGCAGAATGATCTGACAAATGTGCTGGCAGATGTTCCACCTTACTAACCATCTTGCTTACTCCTTTATCTACCAAAAAGTATTCAATCCTTGAGACATGGCCATGCCTCCTGTTCTTAAACATGTACATTTGGTGACCCACCCCTTCTCTCCCTATACATCATGTAGCCCAAGATCCTGCATACAGCATCTGAGTATTGATCTCATTTGAGGCAAGTTTGACTCCCTAGAAGGTTTTGTACTTGGCCATCTATCCTTGTCAGGGTCTAAAAGTAGATTAAAATCTTTTGCCAAGATTATGGGAGGTTTAGAGTCCAACAGATGAATATACGAAGATTTTAACAGTGAGGGGTCATCTATATTCGGGCAGTAGTACCCAGTGATAGTATATGTCTTCCCCTGAATCTTCGCTTTAACAGCGACCCATCTTCCCCCAGTATCTGAAAAGGCTTCCAAAATTACCGCTTTCGTTGCTTTCTTAAAAATGTAAGCTACTCCCTTAACACCACAGTTTTGAATGGTGCATATTGAGGTCTCCACCCATTTTAACTTCATCGCCTCTTCCCATTCCGCCTTAACCAAATGTGTCTCTTGCAAAATAATAATCTCGCTATCTACCAATCGCAGATACTCCAATATCTTTTGCCTCCTATTCCTGACTCTCAACCCGTTAACATTCCAGGATAATATTTTAACCATCTTTAAGATTTAAAATTAGTATGTTAACATATTCACCGTCCAGTAAAACTCCCTCTATCCTTAATCGCACTAAGCCACAAACTTGGACAATTCCCCCCCCCCCCCTCCACCTCCCCTGAAGAACCCTCCCATTTCTCTTTAGGCAAAACACGTACGCCCTTCGAGGCCCTGCCTGCTCTGGATCGACTCCGGTTTGCATCAACTTCTTTGTTTTAATCTGCTTAATAAAGAGTCCACTTTTTCCTGAGTTTCTAAAGTTGTGCATCTTGTTTTGCCACATGACTCTTAAAGATGCAGGGAAGCGTATTTGCGCTGTTGCACCCATTGCTTTTAAATCTTGAATAAACTTGCCCAACTCCCACTGACGGTCTTGCGTGACTCTAGAAATGTCAGAGCGGATCCTAAATGACCAGTCATCTTTCTTATAACTACCAGCTTTTAACGCCTCTGCTAGGATTCTCTCTTTCAGGGAGTATGATTGAAAGTTGATAAGAATCTTTCTTGGATTCTTCCTCACCCCAGAACTCCTGAAGGGATCCCTATGTGCTCTTTGTATGTCTTTCTCTAACCCCGCTGGATCTAGAACTGGAATAAAGTCACAGAGTAGTTTTACTAAAAAACTTTTGATGTTCTTGCCTTCCTTTCCTTCTGGAATATTTAATAGTCTCAAATTAGTTCTCCGTGCGTTGTTCTCCAAGGATTCCATCTTATCTCAGAGTTCCTTCTCCCTTGATCTCAATGATTTTATTTCCTCTTGATTTTCCTCGACCTCTGACAAGACCTGACAATGAAACCTCAACTGCAGCCACCCGGTTCATCAAAGAGGTAATTTTCTCTATCAATAACTTACAGGAATCCTGAATTTTACCCTGGTTTCTCTCTGAAATGGCAAATTGTTCTCTCCTTTCTAAAAACATGGCCTCCATCAGCTTCTCTATCCCGGAGTTTAATTCAACCCCTTCAACCTCTTCAGGCGTCTGTTGACTAGACCCAATGCTATGAACTTAATGGGTGTAAGGGAAAAGGAACCTAGCGCTCCAACAGGAATCCGCAATAATATTCACTGATCCAATCAAAGTACACGCGGTGCTACCACACTAGGGAATACCACCCAATTCCCTAAAAAACTCAATCCGAGATGGATTAAACTAACACAAGCCGTTGATGCACACGCAGTATTTTAGACATGTATATAAAAATTCAATAAACAGTAGCAATTATTAGAACTCTTGTTCTTCTTTATTCTTGAATAATTTCTTCCACTCCCAACGCGTTTTGTCGTAATAGGGATTAACCCAAACTACTTCCTCAGGGCTGGAAGTAATGAAATTATATTACAATGTATCGAATTTCCTATATTAAATACAATTTATAAGTTGGACACAATCCAACACTTGTGTAGAGGACAGCAAGGTGTTATAAAATAAAGAAACATACCATCATCTAATTATTGTGCAAAATGGTTGTTAAAGCTTAATATCATACAGGATAACCTCACTTATATATTGTGAAATTATACATAAATCCTGATGTGTATGGACCCAGTGCCCTACTATACCACGATCTAACATCAATCTCAAACTAAATGTCATATTTACAAAAGAACCAAAAAGAAGTGCATATCACCCCAAAATAGTGAGACGTGCTATACCCATATTAAGTATTTGTTCATACCTTCAGTTTTCTTATTCCAATGTATTCCTAAATAATTATATTGAATGAATTTCACAGTTAGTAACTGCGAGACACAAGAGGCATAAGAAAATCACTACTCAAGGCGGTTCTCCCGCCCAATTTTTGTTTATATAACGATTGCTTACCTCATTAATTCTCCACAATACGTTAAATGATACTCCAGATATTAATGTTTACATCCCGCTTCAGATGCTGCACCATAGTCCCTAAAAGGAATAACCATAACAATCTGCTATATATTCACATGTCGACAAGTCCAAAACGTCCTACCATAAATCAACGTGAATTGCACTAATGCTTTCAAATCAATCTCACCTCTAGCAAGAAGCCATTGTATCTTCTTCCGATTCCGAATAAGTGCCAAACCGCTAAGATTAAGGGTATATATCTTTGAAGGTACCTTAAAGTTCCAGGACCTAAAAGTTAAAGATAGGCCAAGCTCATAACATGCTCGAAACAAGCTATCTAGTAAAACAACCATGCTAATAATATACACTAAACGCCACAATTACGCACTTGCTCACCTTCCAAGCTATTGTCTCCCAAATAAATTAGATTCCAAAAGTATTCTCCATTAAATCAGTAGGTACCCTAGAGTACTGGGACCTGCAAATAAATCAAAGAGACTCGTCATAAGCGTTAGCTATTCCTACTCTATATTTTTAACAAGTTAGAAATCCATACGCATTCGCTCACCTTCTCGTTAACACTACTTCCCGAATACAGGTTCCGTAGGCAATCACATGACGAAATCGTCATGCTTATAAGGCCCAAAACATAAAGGAGGTGACTAACCCTTAAAAGTGATTACGGGCGCCATTACTAAGTGGTGTAGACATTCAGACTGGAGACATGAAGGAGGTGACTAACCCCTAACTAAATACCGGGCGCCATTATTAAGATGGTATTCACATTATTATCAATGAACAACCAAGGTGCGTTCTCAATAGTCCCACTAATTGATTCTAAGATAAGAATAATGGATATATGTGTAAAACAAACATAAATAAATAAACGAAAAGTAAAGAATATAAGAATTTCTTACTTTATATGAGCGCCGACAATATAGATAAATATGAACATCCGAAACAATATGTGAAGAATAACATTAAAAAGGATTTAACATTCACAATATCTGTGGCATCCGCCATTATAAGAAATTCTTCTCAGAGTATGAGATAGTCCAAAAGGGGCTGTCAATAATCCTGGTGCTATATAGCAAAGTCAAAAATAAAAAGATATAAAAAACTAAATGAACCTTCTATTTCGAAGCGCCCAAGATCTAAGTTCAATTTCTATGCTAATTAAGAGGTGTCCCTCCGCTAGAAAGTCGCCCCTTTGCATACACTACGTTCATGAGTCATACTAAAGCCTCCATCGTCTGAGTTACCAGCTACTACCTACAAATGATTCATTTTTAGTAGCCACAAAAGGAAGATTGATTCACATCCCTAACAATGCCTAGTCATCCAAAAAATACTGTAACTCATGGTCATAATTAAGGCCCACCTCAACCGCCCTCAAGCGCATGATCCACCGTGCCTCTTGTCTCCGCAGTTGGAGCTCACTATTCCCACCTCGTGGGTCTAATTTGACATGCTCAATACCAATAAATTGAAAAGACTTAGATGGACCCTGTGCTGAACAATTATGTACATGTTCGGCAATCGGATATCTGCAGTCGTTACATTTCACAGCTCTGAAATGCTCACTGACACGTTCTTTTAGTGCTCTAATCGTACTACCTACATAAATTCTTTGACATTTGCATATAATAATATACACCACAAATTTGGTAGTACAATTAATGTTGGATAGAATATCATATGTACGACCCTTGTCATCTACGAACTGTTTAGTTCTATCCTTAGCGAATTTGCACATATTACAATGTCCACATTTATAAAAACCCTTGCTCAATTGTGAAAGCCATACCTCCTGTCTTTTATCAATGGGGTAACTGGGAGTCAGTATTGTACTCAATGTTTTACCTCTCCGAAAAGTAATTTGTGGTTTATCCCCCAAAAATTCTTTCAATGTTCTATCAGCTTTCAAAATGTGCCAGTGTTTATTCAGACTTCTGTAAAATGTTGTACTCATAGAATTGTAATCCGCAATCATCCTAACATTAGGTGTTTCTGGTGTTATTGATCGAACTGGCTTCAGTGTAGATGCTCTTTTAATCTTTAAAGCCCTATTTTTAGCTTTCATAACATCTAATCTAGAATAACCCCTTTGGATGAATCTTCTTTCCATATCTGCAATACAAGATTTGAATTCTTGGTCTTCACTACAATTCCGTCGTGCTCTTAGCATTTCACCATATGGAATTGCATGTGAATATATAGCAGATTGTTATGGTTATTCCTTTTAGGGACTATGGTGCAGCATCTGAAGCGGGATGTAAACATTAATATCTGGAGTATCATTTAACGTATTGTGGAGAATTAATGAGGTAAGCAATCGTTATATAAACAAAAATTGGGCGGGAGAACCGCCTTGAGTAGTGATTTTCTTATGCCTCTTGTGTCTCGCAGTTACTAACTGTGAAATTCATTCAATATAATTATTTAGGAATACATTGGAATAAGAAAACTGAAGGTATGAACAAATACTTAATATGGGTATAGCATGTCTCACTATTTTGGGGTGATATGCACTTCTTTTTGGTTCTTTTGTAAATATGACATTTAATTTGAGATTGATGTTAGATCGTGGTATAGTAGGGCACTGGGTCCATACACATCAGGATTGATGTATAATTTCACAATATATAAGTGAGGTTATCCTGTATGATATTAAGCTTTAACAACCATTTTTCACAATAATTAGATGATGGTATGTTTCTTTATTTTATAACACCTTGCTGTCCTCTACACAAGTGTGGGATTGTATCCAACTTATAAATTGTATTTAATATAGGAAATTCGATACATTGTAATATAATTTCATTACTTTCAGCCCTGAGGAAGTAGTTTGGGTTAACCCCTATTGCGACGAAACGCGTTGGGAGTGGAAGAAATTATTCAAGAATAAAGAAGAAGAACAAGAGTTCTAATAATTGCTACTGTTTATTGAATTTTTATATACATGTCTAAAATACTGCGTGTGCATCAACAGCTTGTGTTAGACCAAATGCTAATTAGAATCCTGGCATTATTTAGATCTGGGGTTAAAAGTGTCTTTCCAACCTTAAGCTGTGCGCTGGCTTGATTCTGTACCTCCGGGGTCAGAGACTGTCTGGTTTGTTTCTTGAGACATTTCCTGTTCGCTTGTAACTAAGACCTGGAACCTGTTTGGAAGCGTGATATTACCTCCCACAGTGCCCCTCTTTTTTTCCAATACAGGCCCCTTTTTCATAAGTTCCAGTGCCCTAGTATCAGGTTCTGGGAGAGGAGAGGGAAGCCTTGCTTGTACCTTAAAGAAGGAGCGCAGAGATGGAGTAATTTTAGGTTTATAGGCTTTACCCTTTTCCCTAGATGAAACTGATCAAGGGGCACCAAGGTATTATTATACCCACTCTTCTTTCTCTGCGTGGTGTGTGCTGGTTCGGGTGCTGCACTATTGGTTGGAGAAATAATGGGGGTGGGGAAGATACCCAATTTCCTTGTCCTTAAACAGTAGCTTATACCTTGTTTAAGGCCACCCTCCCCCTGCTGAAAAGTGTGTGCAGTCTACCCTTTATCTCTATCCTGACACCTCTGGTCTCCTCCTTCTTTCCCTCTATCTGGAGCCTGCAATCCTCTTTTCCCCCCACGAATACCTGGTGATGACATGCACGCTGATCTGGTTTCCCTTTGCAGTAGGGTTGGCTGCGACTTCCCTGCAAAGTGTGTGTCCTCCTTCAGCCGGTTCTTGTGTTGACTCTGCTGCAGTATACCTCCGGAGGGGCTGCTCTCTTCCGGGAAGCAAAACCTTCCTGCAACACGTCTGAACTGCCTTGCATTTGCAGCATCCCCCTCCTCCCCCCCCAGTGAAACGATCCCTCCGGTAGCACGAACTCTGCAAATTCCACCAACCCCCACCTCTGATCTAGCATCTGGTCTCCTCTTCAGAGAAATGCCAGGACCAGCATCCGTAAGTATTTGAGCGGGAAATTCTCTTTTCTTGTCAACCCCCAGTGTGCTTTTGCAGAGTCTCTCGAACCCTGTAGTGAAACCCGCTAATGCAAATGCATATCCCGCTTAAGCCCCAGAGCAGGCAGAGAGCTACCGACCGATCCTCCTAGCCGGCCGCCATGGTCTTCCCTAGCCGGCTGCCATGTTCTTATCCTCCACGTCCTTAATAGAATTTAAACTTTCCTTCACGGTAGTTAGGAAATTTTTCATTCTAAGGCCGGCTTCGGATTATGCTGGTTCAAAGCTGATTGACAACCATATAAGCCATGCCCAGAATAGGTTTGAAATAGAACATTTTGAAGGTGGAGTCTGAGGACCAATCCGCCACTCTTAGGATGTCCTCCAAGCGCCCTCCAAGGGCAAAGGCCTTTGAAGCCATGGCTCAACTTTTCGAGTGGGCTCCGAAAGCCAAGGTATCAACCCCCAATTCCTGGAGAACCCGTCGAACCCACCGGGCTGCTGTCACAGCTTTGAAAGGTTTCTTGAGGGAAAGAAAACGTTGTGATATCCCGGGAGGTCTGTATTCCTCCGTCATCGTCTCGTATGCCCTCAAGCATCGCAAAACACATAATTTGGGGTGGCCTGGGAAGGCTGGATAGTGAACCACTCTGGTGTTAGACTTAGTACGCCAAGCGATCGTGAACGACACTCCATCCGGAGTGATGACTCGCGCCGAAGTCTCCAAAGCTCGGACATCTGACACCCCGCTTGTAGGAGATCAGGCAGAGCAACATAGCCAGCTTACCTGTCAGTTCCTTCTGGGAAAGATACTATTGTCCTGCCAGGATTGCAAGAAACGAAGAACTGTATTAACATCCCACAACGAGGAGTACTTCGGACAAGGAGGAAACGAGAGTCGAATACCTCTCTGCAATCTGCAAACCAAGGGGTGTTCCCCCACTGGAACAACATGGATGGGCAGGTGACCCGCCGAAATGGCGGATCTACTCGCATTAATCGAGCGATAAGCGAAGCCCTGAGCCACTAACTCCGAAAGATAGTTGACCACATAAATCACATCCGCCCCCACGGGATCCAAACCCCGTCGCACACACCAGCTGAGCCACTTTCACCAAGAAGATTGGTAGCGCTAGACAGCAGATTCTACCCATGCCCTCCTAATAAGGGACGAAGCTCTTGCCAAAGGCCCGGGACCTCCCAACGTCCCCTGTAATCCTCCAACCCATCAGATGGAGGGTGCCCTCCTGAACCCGGGGGTGCAAGTTGCCCTGAGCAACTGTTAGGAGAAGAGGTGTCTGGGGAAGTAGGAATGGAGAATCCATAGAAAGTTCGAGAAGAACTGGATACCAGACTAGAGATCTCCAATGCGGTGTCACCAAAATTACTTCCTCCTGATCAGAGCTGTGAGCCTGGGGATCATGGCGAACGGCGGGAAGGCATACCCGCGGAACGGAGTCCAATCCTGTAAAAAGGCATCTGTCGCCTCCGCCAGACGATCTGGGCGCCAAGCGAGGGATCTGAAAGTTGAGACGGGACGCAAAAAGATCCACATGACACAGACACCACCAAGTCATCAGCCGGCGGAAGACGTCCCTATCCAGCTTCCAAGCACTGTAGTCCTGAAGATGACTGGAAAACCAGTCCGCCATCCGATTGGGGGAACTCGGAAGGTATTCCGCGGTGACCGACAGGTTGTGGGTCAGAAAATGTTCACATAATTCCTTGGCTAAATCTGCCAGGAGTATGGACCGAGTGCCTCCCAGGCGATTGATATATCTCACCGCTGAGATTTTGTCCACCTTTAGAAGAATGGCGCACAAACCTTGTCGGCCGCCAGGCTGTGAATCGCAAAGGAACCGGCCAGGAGCTATAAACAGTTGATGTGCAACGATTGCTCTTGCACAGACCAGTGCCCGCCTGTAGTTACGTCTCCACAGCGGGCACCCCAACCGAGAAGACTGGTGTCGGACTCGATCACTAGGTATGGAGCGGATCCGAATATGGCGCTCCCATTCCAAGCTTGCATGTGTTCAAGCCACCAAAGGAGCTACGTGTGAGCCTCTTGCGAGAGGGAGACCTCCTGAGAATACGAGAGACCGCGGTGCAGGTGCTGCGTCTTCAGGCGTTGCAAAGCCCGGTAATGCAAAGGACCTGGAAAGATCAGCTGAATCGAAGAGGAAAGAAGCCCAACAATTCGGGCGAGATGGTGTAACGAGAATTTCTCTCTCCATAAAGTCAGCTCCCTGCGAGTCAAGTGCATTGTCTGCTGGGGTAAACGGCCGGACCGTATCGACCTCGAAGCCCAAAAAGGTTATCTGTTGGGCCGGGACATAGACTGACTTCGGATCGTTTAAGACGAATTCCACATTCTGCAGAAGCTTCTAGGCCGTAGAAAGATGGGATACCAGAGTGTGCTTCTCCTGGTACATCAGAAGGATGTCGTCCAGGTACAAGATGAGACAAACCTCTTGTGTGCGGAGCCATTCCATGGCCGGAAGAAAGACCTTGGTAAAACACCAAGGAGCTGAGATATGTACGAACGGCAGGCATGTATATTCGTAGAAGCGACCGCCCCACTGGAACTGAAGGAACCGCCTGTGGGAAGGGGAAGATGGGGACTGTAAGGTACATGTTCTTCAGATCGAGCCGGACGAGCCAATCATTGGTGGGCAGAACGTCTCTGAGAAGATGGATGCCCTCCATCTTGAAGTGGCAGTACACCACCCATTGATTGAAGTCCTGGAGATTGATCACTGGACGAAACCCTTTGAGCTTCTTTTCGACAAGGAAGATATTGCTCAAGAACCCGTGTGGATGCAGGGAGGTTTGGACAATGGCCTTTTTGCTTAGGAGCTCGCGCACCTCCGCGTCTACCATTTGAGTACTCTCGAGAGAAAAGGTCAGAGGCTTGGGACGAGAGAGTTACCAAGGAACCCAGTGACACTCGATGTGGGACCCCCCAAAGGTTAGCAACACCCATGCGTCCCCTGTAATTGCCGCCCAGCTGTGACGAAACCATTGCAACCATCCCCCCACCTCTGGTTGGAAAAAAGGGATAGGCCTTACCGGTGGGTCCTCCAGGTGTGTTATGTGCTCCACCGGGTTGTCCTTTCCCCCCCATGGCCTTTGCCGCGTCCTCTTGAGGGGTAGAAGCCTCCAAACTTCTTCTGATCCTGCCACTGCATGGATCGCTTGGTCTGGAGCTTGTGGGGGTTGTTGGCATACGGATGGCAGGAGGAGCGCCCCCTACCTCTTCCGGCCCCTCCAAAAATCTGCTGCCTGAACACTTTTGATAGACTGCTGGGCTTTGTCCTGCGAAGAAAAGGTGTTCACAAAACGGGATAGTTCCTCAATAAAAGGTTCTCCGAGGAGACCCCCATTGGCCACCGCTCCGGCCTCAGTAGAAGTCAGCTCACCCAATCGTGGTTCAATCAATGAGCAAGGAGCGTCTCAGTTCGGTGGATAACGCACAGTTGGCGTTGCCAAGAAAGCAAAGGGCTCTCTGCACCCAGCCCGGGAGGATCTTGGGATCTATCCTGTGCTCAGTTTCCTTGGCGTCCTTCGTCATATCCATGATTTTGGTAAGCGGGCCCAGGATATCCAGAACCTTATCCTGGCATGACCGCCAGGATCGGGTCAGACCCTTCTTAGGGTCCTTAAGAAACTTGCCATGGAAGGTGGCCTTCTTGGCGTCAATATCGGGGGTACACACCACCTTACCTGGGAGGGAAGGTCATGGGCATTTGCCTTTTAAATGGCCTCGGACCTCCTGGTCCATGGGCTTCCGAATCCGGCTAGCCACATAGGACGCCACCAAGGGCGCGGGAATCCACTCCGCAGAGCGGGGGTGATAGATGTCCTCCGGGTTTAATAAACCCGAGATGTCAACCGAGTCTTGAGCATGAGGTTCCTCCAACCGGGCTTTCTTTGTGCCCGTCTTCCGGGTGCCAGGGTCTGCTTGGACCCGGTTCCTCATCTGACTCCTCATTTAGAGCCTCTGAGTCGCCCCCAGTATCTCCCTCTGCCCCCTCAGGGTGACAGGAAACGTTGTCGGGGGTACCCTCCGGTTGGGAATCCTCAGGCCGTTCCAGGCATCTCTTAAGGAAGCCTGACACAGCCTCTCAAAGGCGTCGGGCGAGGTGGAGTCCTTGGTAGGCTTACCCAGGGTCTTAGCCTTGCCCTTACCTTTGGATGGTTTCCCTGAATGGGGAGGAACGGCCTCCGACCAGTCACCCTCAGTAGAGGAAACCACCCTACGCTGGACTGTGATATCTATGATACGGCGGCTTAAGGGCTGAGGAAACTGTCCTCTCCAGTGATGCATCTATCGCATCCACTAACCCCAAGTGGATGGGGAGTAGTGACTGGTCATCCTTTTCTTGCTCCCAGGTACGGATTTCACCTGCCATAATCAGGATGAAACCAACTGGCCAATGGGGAAAACGAAAAGAACTGTACTAAAACAATTGGTTGTGCCACTGCTTGTTGAGCACACACAAAGAAGTACCAGGCTCCGCGAGAGAAAACCGCACTGCAGGAGCCAATTCGTGAAGCGAGCAACTAAAACTGTAATAAGTAACTTAAGTGGGGCTCGTGTAACCAGGCTCCGTGGGGAAACCGCCCTGCAGGAGCTAAATAGCAAACACGGGAAACTCCACAAGGGCTGCCGTACGCACTCTCGGCCACGATAAACGATCTCCGCTACTCAGCAGGAAACAGTTATCGCGCGCCGAGGAAAGCACCTAAGAAGAAGGAGAGTCTGTCTTCTCCCGTCAGCAGGGTTGAGAGGTGCACCGCGCAGGAGAGGGTCAAGGACCCGTAAAGAAAGATGACCTGCCGGGCGCGAGAAAAAGAGCGGCCAAACCGCTGTGAAACCTTGCGGGGCTAAAGAGTCACGCACTGGCCTGAGGGGGCTCAATGAGGTCCGACGCGGCAGCAACCCCATGGCGCAGAGACCCGCCCGTCCTGAAACAACTGGAACAAACCGTAACAAAGCAAGTAAACAAAATTATATTACAATTATTAGGATAAGCAATCATACCATAGACAAACTAATCCCTTAACCCGTTCCCCGCTCATGACGGAACCACTCCGTCATGAGCCACGGGTGCGCTGTGCTCATGACGGAGTGGTTCCGTCATGCTGCGGCCGTTGGCGGCCGCTCCTCCCACGCGGCGCTAATTCCCCGCCTGTGCGGGCGATTAGCGCAGTGGGTGGAGTCATGACGGAACCACGCCGTCATGAGCACAGCTCACCCGTGACTCATGACGGCGTGGTTCCGTCATGAGCACAGCGGCGCCGTCAACCCCCCCAGCACTGCGGCGGAATTCGCGCCGCAGCGAAGGGGTTAAACTCTACCAATAAACAGAGACAAAGGAAAATCACTTATCTGGCTGTTGAGCAGCAAAGAAAGAGGAAGTGCTGTTCCTGGACTCTGTTTATATGATATGGGACTGCCTATATGATCATTTGTTTATAGAAAGACTCATGGGATTTGTAGTCTTTACTTTGTTTAGTTGTTAAGGCTGCTGAGCAATAAATTTGGAAGACATAAGCATAATCCGAAGCCTCCGGTCCTGCCATAGAATTCAAAACACACATCAATAGCAGTGGGCACGTTTTTGTCTGGCCTTACTCAGCAAGAAGGCAAATTATGGAAAGTCCCAATATTATACTTCAAGAGTCCACTTGGGACTGTAGTTGGAGGTGCAACACTGCTGTACCTCGCGCTGCCCACTTGGAATACCTTCTTCTGGCCATCTTCGGCAGCATGTAAGCCTAGACAGAAATGTCAGCCACTATATGGTGATGGGTGGATTTTATCTAGCAGAGGGGACTGCTAGACTATATGTCTAGAAGCCCACTGAATGTTTCTTGTGCCACTTCCTGGCAGACAAATTACTAATAGAAGTGCTTTTTCAACCAATTACAAATTTTATTCTGTTACCTACCTGTAGCCTTCATCGAATGTAAAGCAGCAAACCGTATGTGCTCATGTTTATCTCTGCTTTTATAAAGTGCTCCGTCAATCATTTGGGTCTTGTTCGCACAACAGAAAATGGCAAATAAATAATTCAGATAGTGCTTTAATTTCAACAATAAAAGTTTGGCTATATATGGCCAACAATTCTGGGGATAAAGGGCATCTGTGATGCAGAGGAAATGCTGCACTTGAGTATAATTGAAGAATAGACCTACTTTATAAGCAGAATTTGACGAGTGGTCTATTGCTATATCATGAATGTTCGGTGACAAAAGCGAAAGGGATGCAGAACCTAGATCGAAGGTTTTGGGAAACAATCTCTAAAAGTAACGTCCAGAAGTTCCTCTTATCAGTAGTGAGCGAAATAATGATATTAGGAGTAATAATTTATATTCTGCTTCAACTGGAGGAAAGGGGAATTTCAAGGATAAAAGAATCCAGAGCAAGATCAAAATTTCGTTTTCAAGGGTGTTCCTGAACATCTTTAGAGGAGATTTGTAAATTGTTTCACATCTTATATAATCTACTGAGGTCTTCTTAGTTTTTCAGAAAGCGTTTTACTTCTTGAAAGCTTGTAATAAACCATAGCCTACAAGTGGGATTGGGATTGTGATTAATGATATTGGATTTTCTAACAGACAGATTTTCTTTACTGCACTTATAAAGATGCCGTCTGGTAACTTGATGACAGAGAATGTACTGTTGTGTTTAACTGATGGTCTACAATGGGTTTTAAGGCTCAGAGAATTTGCTCAGAGAATTTCTGTTACTGAGTTACCTTCATTAGGACCTACAAAGCTTTTGTGGTGGTGGGTGCAGGAGGTCTTCTGAATAGCACGTACTCAAAAGGGTGGCTAAAGGATTCTCCTCCACATTCCCAACATAGTAAAGTCTGAATAAGCCTAGCTCTGCCAAGCCTCTCACTTGTTCACAGCAATCTGTATGAAACATAAACTAAGGACTGGATCTTCAATGCCAGTTCTGAGCGCTTGAAGAATCTTGTCTAGATATTAATATATCCTCACTGAAGTCACAATATCACTACATTTACTGCTGAACAAACCCTAACGTAAATTACATATGTCCAATACATCTGTCATTAAAAAGTAACAGGCACACTATTGCCCACTACATTTATTTTCTTTACACAAGTTACCAGTAATTTGCAGCCTGTCATTTCACTTTGCCCAACTTCATGAGCTGGAACCTACACTCCCCGCTCCGTCCTTTCTGGCAAGCCAATGTCAAACATTTATTATTATTGTTATCATCTAAAGCCATGGCAATACAAACATTAACAACACTACATTCTAAAATATATCGCACTAATAACATGCCAATTTGTTTGAAACGATGTTCGATATGTAAACATTTCTCTTACATTAAGTTAACAGGAAAGGCTTGCTGCAAGCCTCACTTACTCACTCACAGCAATCTACCATCATGAACAATCTAGGCTAAGCGCCCTCATCTACTGGCAGGGTCTTCCCAACTAAAAATCTGAACAAACTTTCAGCATTACAGTCGAGGAGGGCACACTCCATTTTGGAACGCAAAATCTGCTCATCAAGAGCAAATGGTGCAAAAGAAGCTCATCATGCCATGGCACTAGGCCACACCATCCTTCTGTGAAATCAGGTGTGTGTCCTAGTCAAAGGGAATTTGGGTAGTGTTCCATTTAAATCAATATGGAATGCTGCAGATTGTTATCATAGAAGGGGGATTTTGGAGGGGCAGCATAAAAATAGTTAACAACTCCATTCTTCTCCATCAATGCAGAGTAAAAGATCAGGTTTGAATTTTACTTTTGAAGTTAACAGTTTTTAGGTGGAGTCTAGGCAGTGTGGTCTCTTCGAGTCCAAACAGATTGATATACTCTTTATGACAGAGACCTGGACTAGAGTAGATAGTACGGTGGATCTGGGCTTAGCCTGCCCCCCAGGCTATAAAATTAAACATAAACCCCGGGTGGGAGCCAGGGGAGGTGGAGTTGGCATAATCTTTAGGGAGACCTTACATCTCTCCCAGATTGACATCGAGCCCATTCCGGGCTACGAACTATTGGGCATTTCCCTAAATAGTCAGGGAGGTGTACTATACACAGGGCTGCTGCGTTACAGACCCCCGGCTAGCTCTTTATCAGAGGTATCAGTGCTTATTGACCTGATTCATGATCTATCCAACTCCCATACTAGACTCTTGGTATTGGGAGATTTCAACTTATGGCCAGATGGTCCAACGGACTCTGCTTTGAAAGATCTGGAGCAGGCCTGTAGCAACGTACAGTTGCAACAGCTAGTAACCCTGCCGACCCATTCAAAAGGTCATATTCTAGATCTGATTTTTGCAGATATAGGGAATGTAGTTATTCAGAACATTCAACCTCAATGTTGGACAGACCATGCGTTGGTTCATTTCACCCTTTCTTTCCCCGCAGTCGCTATGAGGAAAGGTAGCCTAGGTGCTACTAGCATGAGTAGACAATGGTCTAAGCTCCTAAAGCAGTCCACCTTGCCTGCCTTGCTTCCGATGGGTTTCTCTCTGGGAGATAGTGTGGATGTGAGCTATGAAATGCTTAGTCAGCGAATTGTGGTCTCACTTGACTCATTAGCTCCTTTGCGAAAAATCAGACATAGGCCCACTCATGCTATGCCTTGGTTCTCTGAGGAATTGCTTCAATCCAAACTCCAGTGCAAGAGGATGGAGCGTGCTTGGAGAAAACAGTACCGGGAATCTGATAGAGCCTGTTATAAGCAAACGTTGGCAACTTATAAAGTACAGATTAGATGTGCCAAAGCTAAATTCCTGGAGGACTCCCTACTGTCGGCGGCAAACAAATCTCAGGCGCTGTTTAAAATTGTTAAAGATCTATCACGCCCTGCCTGTATTGCAAATGATGTCCCTGTATCTCAAACTTTGTGTGACTCATTGGCACAGGCCTTCGAGGAGAAGATTGCTACCATTCTGAGCAATCTTGCTATCTCGTCAAGCTCAGGCACTCAGTCTCTGCCCACTCCTACCTTGACATCTGTCATGGAGGGAGATGTTGGCTTAGTACGTCTGAATAGTTTCCCGGTTCCATCTTTTGAGGAATTCAGTGCACTGGCTGATGGTGTCTAATCGGGCTCCCCCCTTGATCCACTTCCTCATAAATTTTGGAAGATATTTCGGGAAGAACTTTTTCCGCCATTATTTGCGATCTGCTGTCAATCCCTCAGGTCTGCACAAGTACCGGACTGCTGGAAGTTGGCAGTGGTGTCTCCAGTTCTTAAGAAGGAAACTTTGGACCCTTCTTGCCCTGCCAATTACAGGCCCATTTCTCTTCTCCCTTTTCCAATCAAAATCTTGGAGAAATGGGCCACAAAACATCTTTCCAGCTATTTGGAGAATAATGCATGCCTGGATGTGGCCCAATTTGGATTTAGACCAGCCCATGGGACAGAGTCAGCATTGGTGACTGTACTTGATGACCTTAGGACGCGTGCCGACCAAGGACGGGCAGCCTTTTTAGTGCTGCTCGATATGTCGGCCGCGTTCGATACGGTCAGCCATTTGATCCTGATCAGGAGGTTGGAGGAAGCGGGGGTGACTGGCTCGGCCCTTGATTGGCTGGTGTCCTATCTGGATAATAGACACCAGGTAGTGGCCCTGCCACCGTTCAAATCCACTATCAGAAGGGTTGGCCAGGGCGTGCCTCAAGGGTCAGCCATCAGTCCTATTCTTTTCAATCTCTACCTCCGCCCCCTGATCAAGCTGATAAAATCTTTTGGCATTGCAGTCACCAACTATGCGGATCACACCCAACTTACCTTCTCGTTTGAGGGTAAGGAGATCTTCCATTGCTGCATGACTTCCACGGCAAATTGGCTATGTCACAACTCTTTACAGTTTAACAGTTCGAAAACAGAGGTGTTACACTGTTCAATTGACCGTTCCCCAAGGCCTCTTCCGCTGGGCTTCTGGCCTCCTTCCTTCCAGGGCACCAGTATATCAGCAGATTGTGTGCGGAACTTGGGTGTACTTTTTGGCTCCAATCTTCAATTGGATGCATCTGTTAACAAAACAGTGGCAACGTGCATGGCTTTGCTTCGCACGTTAAGGAAGATCTTACCACTACTCCCAGCACAGGCAAGACCAGAGGTAGTGCGGAGTACCATCTTAAGTCGACTCGACTACTGCAACGCACTACTTCTGGGAGCCCCGGTGACTTTGGTGGGTAAACTACAACGTGTGCAGAACTTTGCGGCTAAACTGGCCCTGTCTCGCCGGCGTGCTGATTCTTCCATCACTGCGCTTAAGGACCTTCATTGGTTACCAGTCCTTCAGCGGATTGATTTCAAAGCCCTCTGTATAGTATTTAGGGCTTTTCATGAACAAGGCCCCATTCCTTTACAGAACATGTTCTCGTGGTACACTCTGTCTAGATCTCTCCGATCTGCTACAGCTTGTCTGGTGGTAGTCCCTAAAATCCTGAGGACTCGGTTGGGAGGCCGGTCCTTTAGGTTTTCAGCAGCAATTTTGTGGAACCCCTTACCGCTGGCTCTGAGGTGTGTGGGAGATCTCTCCTCTTTTAAGAAAGCCCTGAAAACACACCTTGTCCCAAGAGGGGCGTAATCTTTATAGTGGTTTTTTGATGACATCGTGCAGATTCCATCAAAAGTCTAAGCGCCAGGATGCCCGTTGGGTGGCAGTCATTGCGCTATATAAGTATATCTATACATACATACATGTTGTATACACTTTGTGGGCTTAAAGCCCACCCACTGCCTTTTTATTCGGTATTCCGATTGTCCTTTAAAAAGACATGCTTGCTAGTGGTTAATCCTTCCTCTTTGACCCTGCTTTTTAGGTCTCGCCTATGCAGCGCAAATGCGCTGCTTAGGAGGAGACCTTTAGGAATCAATTCACTTTTTCGGCCAAAAACGTGCACACTTTGCATTGCTTTTAATGGCAACGCGGGCACGTTTGGTGATTCCCTTGCAGGAGCGAGCTTTGAAACCATCTGTTTGTAATTAACTTTCAAACAGATGGTGCCCCAGCTCGCTCCCGCAAGGAAAATGCTTTGTGGGTCTTTTTTTTTTTTTTTGTTCGTTAGTTTCTTTAGGCACACTTCCCCCACTTTAAAATAGTTTACCATCCGCCACACTCATGGCCTGGGGCGCTTTTTTTTGCTTGTTAGTTTTTGATACAGTGCTTCCTAACATCTCACTGTTTTTATGTATTTTTGATATATAAAAAATAAAAAAACCTGCCGCAGCTTACTTCTCTGCATTGCACCTTCTTTGTGGGCTCGAGCACATTTCAAGTTGTTTTTTTAAAATGTAATGATTACACCAGAAAAGCTGCAAGGGGCAAGATTTATTCAGTTCCAGCCTGGAGTTTGCGCCGAATTCTCAACATTTCTGAAAGAACATTAAATAATGTACTGCAATATGCCCATTATGTTAACACTCCACAGAGATGTGTTCATTGTCGGCATGCATACTCCGACCACTCTAAAACCATGGAAACCTGACAGTGCTTTGCTGTGCACCGTTTCTTAAAATAATTGGAAAAATGTTTGGCAGCAAAACTTGACAATGCAGACCATCATGAAATGACAACTTGTCCCTTCAGTTCCCCCGGATCTTTAAAATAAATTTCGTAAGTTAATCTGCCGGGATGCTTAACACTCTCTTTAAACTTTTTTTCTAGAAACATTGTAAGCACAAAAGGGCTTTTTATTTTTAACTGCCACACTTTACTTCAAATGGATTTAAGGCCTTGGGCGATCTATTATTTATTTCAAAGCTGTATATATATAATATGAGGGCCTTGTGCGCTGTACACAGGACCGTAATGTTAGTGCCTGTAAGGAGGGACGGGGTTGTGAGAGTTTTTGGGGAGAAAGGCGCCTAGTCGCTTTGTATTTCGCGTCCAGAGCGCTTTTTATCAAAAAGTATGTCAACAATCACTTTTATGTGTAAAACATACAATGCGATAGTGCGGGTAAGCCATTTGTTTCTAAGAGCAATAAAGCAGCCAGATTGTATAAACTTCCCAGTTTAAACTGGTTTCATATTACCTAATCTTGTAGAGGGCTCCCAACATGCACCCGTGTAAGGCCAGCTCCATGCCCCAGTGCCCCCAGACATCTAATGAGCTCTCAACATGCTCAAAGTGCACACTAGCCAGGTGCAGACGAAAGGTTTTAGCGGGACTGGAGAATCTACGGCTAGGTCAAACATAGTGTAGAACATATGTTCTGCCCCCTCTCTACCTCCCTCTTGTTTTCATCACCCGCTCTCCCCCTCTTTTTTCCTGCCTCCACCGTTGTTCTTCTCTCCAGCGGTCTATTGCCTCCTCAATAACACTTAATTACATACCAACTAATTACACTCAACACAATACAACATGAATACAATCCACATAATATCACTCAGTGCCACATAACACAAAATTAAAAATGCACTCAATACAATATACATACATAATATACATACACTACACATAACGCTCAGTAACACATAATTACACACCACATAATTACACTATACTCAATGCAACATCAATACACTACACATAATACAGCTAAGTACCACATATAACACTTTTTATTACAACTTTTCTACATAAAACACATCAGCCACAATCCTCTACAACATAGCCAACACTCCTAAATAAGGTACCAAAAGCGAGACGTATTGGCTATGCCAATGCTTGTATGTTTTGTTTACTCCCACGGAGCACCGCCCAATTATCTTAATGCTTTGGCGATTTTGGGTTTGTTTGGGGGACCTATTTTTTTTTTATTTGTTTCCTACTAGCCATTGCCTGTTTTTTTTGTTTTTGGGGGCGAGGGGGGAGGTTCCTCGTATTTTACATCCTAAAGTCAGTGTGTGCTTGAGATTTGTTTTTCTAAATGAATTGTTTTTTGTGGGCAAACAAAAGTGAATCTGACAAGACAGTAAGACACTGAAGAAGGAATCACCATAGTCCCGCTTTTCAAAATCTTCTCACCATCGCAGTGTTCCACAAATGGCACAGTGTACTGCTGTAATTTCCGGTACCACCGGATGTGGATTGTTTGGAACACATTGTGGTTCACTAACAAGCCCACGTTTTGTGTTGTGGTTCAGCTGCAGTTACCCCAGTGACATGAAACGGAGGTTCTGCGTAATATTTAGTATCCAGTCAAGTTTGTGAAACCTCTGCCCTTCAGCTATTTTTAGGTTTCCTTCCTCACTATCAGTGACGACAGCCTCAGTTAGGTTATCTTAATTTGATATAGCACGCAATTCACCCCGGTAGGGGTATCTTTGTGCTAATACAGTATCAGGCACACAAAAAAGCGCACCATCAAACTCAGCGCTGCTGTGTCTGTAAATCTCTTTCCAACCCCCACCCCTTACTGATAGGAGTTTCTTAATCTAGCTTCCAGTGGAATGAACAGAGCCCTAACCCCCCATGCGAATAATTTGGCGGGAGAATGATATAAATTAAATGCAGTTTTATAATGCTGGGAACTCAAATTTGTAGATCTAAATACTTTTTTATTCAGGGTGAGGGCCAGATCCAAGTCTAAATCAGGGTCCCCCAATTTCAAAGCCAAAGCAGCTTCGGTTTTTTCCATATCATCTTGCAATTCTGCAATTAACTGCTTATAAACCCATTTTATCTCCTTACACCCCCCATTTAACAAAACTATTACGGGGACAACCTCTATTAGCGAGGGTTTTGGTCTCAATGCCTTTAATGACCGTGCTACTTGGCCATACAGAAACCAGTGATTGACCGGGATATCAAACCTTTGTTGAAGGGCATCAAAACCAAGCGGTTCGAGGCCTCCCCATATATCCCCAAAGGTCCTAATGCCTAAATCCCTCCATACCTGTAAATTCCTGTCGGCCCCCACATAAGGGAGCAAACTAGAGTTACACAAGTGGAGATAGCGATTTACCTTTGGAATTTTGCAAAGCTTAAGAATAGACCTCCTGGGAGGAGCCTAGCGCGCATCCAAGATGGTCGCGTGAGCACAGGGCTCCCCGGACCCTTTCTGCTCCTCGGAACATATCCTGAGACTATCCTGATTTGGTTTATGGAACCTGGGAGATGAAGACCAGCTGATCATATATCTCTTTTCAAAACTCTAATCGGACCTGGGAATCCTGAGTTGTCGTCGTCGGAACTTTTGGGACCCACCCGACGGAGGTGGCCGGGGTGAAGGTGACCCGTGGGGCCGGGCTGCAATTGAACAACAGCGGCCTCAGCGCGGTGCCAGTTGCCGATTCAGCACTTTCGGTTTCGGTTTTGGCCTTCAGGAGATCAGCTGGCGTGCGTGCTCAGGGTGGCGAGGTGCCTCCTGGGCCTCTGCCCGAGGCTTGCTTCCATCTGCTACTGGTGGGCCTAACGCCTCCGACCCCTACACCGACAGTTTGTGGTCCTTTCGCTGGCGCCCGGCACACCTCTTGATCGGAGGTCCCATTGAGAGACTGCGCTCACATGGCGGGCAAAGGGGGTCCGGAGGGGCGCAAGACCAAGGCTTCACTGCGCGGGGGAGCGGTCCAGAGCAACAACATGGACCGCTATACCCAGGGCAGGGGGTCCACTGGCGCTGCTGGCCTCTCCCTGGATGCTGCAGGGGGAGGCACGACCGTCTCTGCGGAACCTTCCCTACAGGACATTATGGGCGCCATCGAGGGCATCAGGGAAACCATCGCGACGCAATATGAGGCCCTGGCCCGTAAGATCGACACTGTCGCGATCGACGTCACCCTGATTCGGGCCGACCTCTCTAAAACCAACGAGAGGGTCCAGGCCCTTGATACACGGACCTCCACCCTGGGTGCGGAGGTGTCGGATCTGAGGGCCGCGCTTGGGGACATCAGAGTGGTCAACGACCATATGGCCCGGCGGCTTGAGGACTTCGAGGGACGGGCCCGACGCAACAATATCCGCATCATTGGGGTACCGGAGCCCTCCGACAGCCGCCCGGTGGACCTCGTGGTCGAGGAACTTATCCTGCAACAGCTGTCCCCGGTTGGCCTAAGCAAATTCTTCGCTGTGGAGCGGGCCCATCGAGTTCCGGGCGGCCGGCCGCGGCCGGGGGCCCCCCCGAGGCCTATCGTGGCTAAACTGTTCCACTACAGGGACCGCGATGCTATTCTGCAGGCTTCACGGACCCGTGGCCCGGTCCGCTACGAGAACTCGACCATCAACTTTTATCCGGACTTCACACAACTGGTCCAGAAACAGCGGATGGGATTCCAAGGGGTGAAGCGCCGTCTCCGCGAGCTCGGCCTGAAGTATTCGATGATCTACCCGGCGAAACTTCGAGTGGAGCATGGAGAGCGGACAGCCTTTTTTGACTCTCCTGTGGCCGCAAGTGACTGGCTGGACTCGCTGCCGGACGGGGGCGGCCGGCCCGGGCCCTCTGGGGGCACCGCAGGTGACGGGTCCCCTTAGACTGACCTTTGGTCCTTGCTTCTGCGGTTTTGCACTGTACAGTTGGGTCTTACTTCTTTTGCATACTGTGTCTTACCAGGACCCGTGAGGGGTGCGGGCGGGTTCGGGTCCCTTTCCTCCTCCGGGGTCTTTTTGTAGAATGGGGTTAGTGGGGCGACAGGCACACTGCAAGTTGGGGGGGGGGTCTTTGGCCCGCAGGGGTGCAGGGTGGGGGGCGTTGGACTTGGGGGGGGGTCGGGGGGGAAGAGGGGTTGTTTTGTTGTGTGTTTTTTGTTTACAGGGCGAGGTATTGATTTTTATCCATATTTGGGAACAGTGCTGCGGGCTGGGGGCCTCTTGATCTATTGGAGGGGATGGGGGGAGACGGGTTGAGGCTTATGTCGTGGAACGTCAATGGGTTGGGGGACCGTATTAAGCGGGGTGTTGTACTGCAATATTTGCGTCGTTTGACTCCTGATGTGGTGTTTCTCCAGGAGACGCATTTGGTCGGCAATGTCTGCCATGCGATGAACAGGGGGGGATACCGCCTCGTAGCCCATTCTGGTTTCACAACTGGCTCCAGGGGGGTGGGCATTCTCCTGCGAACCTCCCTTCCGGTGGAGATCACGAGGATAGTCTCGGATGACAGAGGGCGCTATGTGTGTTTGATTGGGAGGTGGGAGGGGCAGCCCCTTACCCTGGTTTCAGTCTACGTCCCCCCGGGCCTCCAGAACTCCACCTTTACTGACTTGGGTCGAATGCTGCTTGACCTTCCGGACGGCCTCCTGCTCATGGGCGGGGACTTTAATTCTGTTGTTTCGGGTGAACTGGATCGTCACCCACCGAGGACCCTCCCCGCTGCCCAGTCATGGCTGGGTGGGATGTTGGAGACCTTCGGCTTGGTGGATAGTTGGAGACTAATGCATCCGACCCAGTGTCAGTTCACCTTTCATTCGGGGGCGCATGGGAGTCTCTCCAGGTTAGACTACTTCCTTATGCCCGCGGCGCAGACTGGTCGGATTCGAGAGGTCAGACACCTGGCGCGTGGTATCTCCGACCATTCTCCGCTGTGGCTTCTCTTTGACACCGGGTCGCGGTCCGCAGGGCGGATAGCTCCCATTAACCCCTGGTACCTGCGGGACCCTGTGACTCGTGACAGCCTGGTTAAGGCCATGGACCAATACTTCAGTGAAAACGAGGGGTCGGTGTCGTCTGCGTTGTCCCTTTGGGAAGCCTTTAAAACTGTGATACGCGGACACGCCCTCGCCCAGATAGTGGTGGCCAAGAAGGTTAGGAGCGAGGCGGTGGTGAAGCTGGAGACTGACATCTCGGGGCTGGAGTCGGCCTTGGAGGCGAATGTTACTCCGGACGGGCTACATGCCCTTAGCCTGAAACAGTTCGAATATAGGTCCCTGGTCACTGACGCGGCCAAAACTATGTATAGGGAGCAGCAGGGCCGATTGTATGACGCGGGGGACAAGGCGGGAACGTTGATTGCGTGGCTGGACAAAAAGGAGAGAGTGAATCGTGTGGTCCCCGAGTTGCGTGCTGCGGATGGTGTGTGTGTGACTGAGCCGGATGAGATTGTGGAATGCTTCGCTGACCACCTCCGGGCGGTGTACTCCCCGGTGACCGACAGGGATGAGGATGACTCTCGCCTCCTACTGAGAGATATTGCTCTGCCCGGCCTGTCCGTTGAGGACCGGGAGCGGCTGGACGCCCCCTTATCGTCGGATGAAATAGCGACCGCGATTCGTTCCCTTCGTTCGGGCAAGGCTATGGGTCCTAACGGTCTGCCCATTGAGCTATACAAATTGCGTCCTGATAAGCTTGCGCCCTTCCTCAGCCGCATGTTCCGCGACTCTCTTGCGGCGGGTTCCCTTCCGGCCGACCAGCGCTTGGCCACTATAGTCGTTATCCCCAAGGAGGGCAAGCCGCGTGACCGCTGTACTTCTTACCGGCCTATTTCACTGCTCAATGCGGAGCCCAAAATCCTGGCGAAAGTCCTGGCCAATCGATTGTTGAGTGTCGTGTGCGACCTCATTCATCCGGACCAATGCGGCTTTATCCCGCACCGCAACACCGCTCTTAACTTGCGGCGTCTGCACGGTGCCCTTGCCAGGGCGGAGTTCCTCTCCGAACCGGCCGTGCTGGTTTCTTTGGATGCCACGATGGCATTTGACACTATTGAGTGGCCATTCCTCTGGGCCGTCTTGGATAAATTCGGCTTTGGAGAGGGATTTATTGGCTGGGTGAGGCTCCTTTACACGGGACCCATGGCTCAAGTGGTGGTGAATGGGCGGGTCTCTCGGCCCTTTGCCCTTGGCAGGGGCACGAGGCAGGGGTGCCCGTTGTCCCCGTTGCTTTTTGCTCTCGCCCTGGAGCCACTCGCTGCCTGGCTCCGTTGGGAGCCCTCGCTTAGAGGGATCCGGTGGGGCCCGGGCTTCGAAGATCGGGTCTCACTTTATGCGGACGACATTCTCCTGTATCTCACCTCACCGCGGCAGTCACTCAACGTCCTCTTTGACGTTCTGACCTCCTTTGGGAACAATTCGGGTCTCACGATCAATTGGTCTAAATCCTGCGTTTATCCCATCTCTGGAGGTCTTCCTCTCCTGCCGCCTCGGCTCCCGATTCAAATATCTCTGAGCGGCTTTAAGTACCTGGGGATATACGTTTCGCTGGACCCGGTGGCTCGCTATGAGCAGAATCTCCTGCGTCCACTTCGGCGACTGCGGGAGGACACGGCCCGGTGGTGCAGGCTGCCCCTGTCCCCGCTGGGTCGGGCCGCGCTGTTTAAAATGATGTCCCTTCCCAGGTTCCTCTATGCACTCCAGAACTCCTTCGACGTTATCCCAGTGGCCTACTTTCGAGAGGTGGAGAGCCTGCAGAGGAGACTGGTGTGGAACGGGCGGGCGCGTATTGCTCTTGCCAAGCTCACTCTCCCCTGGTATGACGGGGGCATCGCGCTTCCTGACATTCGCAGGTACTATTGGGCCTCGCAGCTATCTGCCATTAACCACGCCACTTATGCGCCCGGCGTGAATCCGGCGTATGAGATGGACAAGTTCCTGCTTCCCGGCGGGAACTACAACAGGGCACTTTATTCTCGCCTGGCTGGCCGGACCCTTACGGGTCCTACTAAGATTGCTGTGCGGACCTGGAGGGCTGCCACTGCGGCCATGGGCTGGAGTGAGCGATTAACATGTGCTACTCCCTTGTTTGCCTCCGACCGCCTGGGCAGCTTGTGGACCACCAAGGGGTTTGACCAGTGGGACACGATTGGTATCAGCAAAGTGGGAGACCTGTGGCACAAGGGCGCGGTCAAGACTTTCGCGGTGCTCCGGGCCGAATACGAGCTGACCGACAGGGAGTTCTTCCGCTACGCCCAGGTTCGACACGCCCTGCTCTCGGTCTTCGGGGAGGGGACCAAGATCCCTGTTTCTTCGCCCCTCGAGGACCGCATACTTGACGGACATGTCCCTGATAGTACTATTTCTTTAATTTATAAAAAATTGATTAATCACCGGGCGGACCTCCTGGTGCGCCTTCGGGAGGCTTGGACTGGGGATGGGGTCGAACTGGACGACGAAGATTGGCAGTCTGCACTGTCGTCCCCCAAGGAGGTTGCCATTCCGGCTCGTCTCCGGTTGGTACAGCTCAAGATTCTCCACCGGGTGTATGTGACGGGTCCGCGCTTGGTCTCGATGGGATTTTCCGACGACGGGCTCTGTAAGCGAGGCTGTGGGCTCAGCGCCACCTTTCTTCATATCCTTTGGGAGTGCCGCGAGGTGGCGGACTACTGGCGCCGGGTCCACACGGTTATGGGACAGGTCACTGGGGTTGTGCTGCTGCCGGAGGTGCGTCGTTGTGTCCTGAATGTGTGGGAGCCCAATGACTACAGCGCGGCTCAGACTCGGTGGGCGGCCCTAGGGAACATGATTGCCAAGAGGGATATAGCGCAACTTTGGGGCGCTCAACGGCCGCCCACCGTGTCAGTATGGAAGGAGAATATGGACTGGTGTATGTTTAGGGAGAAGACAGTGTATGTGGCCCGTGGCAAGCCGGGGGCATGGGGTAGAATTTGGGGGCAATGGAACGCATATCGCGGAGGCATCTGTACGCCCCCCCTGGTAGACACTGATATCGCCATGTCCCCCTGACCCTTGATGGCTCCTGGCGCTTTTTGTAACAACTACATTTGGACGTTCATCTCCCTTGACCCCCTTCCCCCCCCCTCCGTCCCCGGCCTCCCGGTACTCCTCTCTTTAGCGGATTGCTCAATTGTCCTGACTGGAGTCTCCCGGGGGGAGCCTGACCCGCACTGGTTTCCCTCATAACTCGCCTTTTGTTTTTATTGTCTTTCCCTTTGTTTTTGTTATTGTTGGACTGACGCTTGCTGTTCTTCGAGGACTATCTTGAGCCACTGCGGGGCAGTGCCCTGGGAACTGATTGTAGCCTTGATATGTGTGTATTTCCTTATGTACCTAGCGGCCGGCCCGGGTGGTTGTAGGCCCATACTTGTAACCGAATTATTGTTCAATAAAAATTTTCAAAAAAAAAAAAAAAAAAAAAAAGAATAGACCTCCTAACCCCCCAGACCCCTTCCAAGATCTTCAGGCAGGGCCTCTTATAGTATCTTCGATCAACTTCCCGCCACAGCAGCCCAATGGCTTTTTCCTCAATTAACAACTCAAAAATGGAGGGTATATCCTGGGCTGCCGAATTAATAACACCGAAATTAGTCTCGTGTTGAAACAAAATGGACATTTGTGTCAAGAGACAAGACCAATGATAAAATCTCAAGTTTGGTAGGGCCAGCCCTCCCCTTTCCCTGGGAAGGGACATAAGATTTGTAGAGCGCCTGACCCTGCCATACTGCCAAATAAATCTTATGAAAATAGAATCCAAGTTATTAATTAATTTTTCCTCCAAAAAAAGGGGTATGGCTCTAAACAAATAAAGGACTCTAGGAAATATTGACATTTTTTAAACTTTTACCCTCCCGATCAAAGAGAGATGTAACACGTCTATCCTCTTTAGCTCTTTTTCAATGGATTTCAGGAGTGGGGGATAATTCTCAGCTATTATTTCCTCCACTGAGACATTAATCTTAATCCCTACATATGTTGCTGAGTCCACATATCTTGTATCACTTTTAACTATATTCCCAGTGCAAATTATTTGGGTTTTAGATTAATTTAAAAGGTAGCCCGACCACTTGCCAAATTCCTCTGCTATTTCGACCAGATCCATGAGCGTCTGTTGAGGGTTGGTTGTAATAATTGCCAAATCGTCGGCATAGGCCAAGATTTTACTGATGTGGCCATTGCAAACCACCGGGCTAAATGATAGATGCCCAAGATGTAATGCTGGACAAGCCGATCTCTTGCATATGTTTTTTTACTGCAGCTCACTTTCTTCATTACAGAGGGAAGTGGGGAAGTTTTGGGAGGGGTTGCTAGGTCATAAGATCGATCTATCCCCTACCTTGATGTTGTTGGGATGTGATCATAAGCAGAAATTGGTACAGGCTGAAGAAGCACTGGTCTTTATGTCTGTGGCAGTGCTTCGGATTTTAATTTCTGCGGGTTGGAAAGATACATTGGCCCCTTCTTTTCAAATGTGGATGTCTAGACCGCTGAGCATACATAACATCGAGAGTTGTCTGTATGAGGAAAAGAGTAAAAAAATGCGGGATTTTGGAAATAGATTGTGGGCCCCGATATCAACATGGAGAGGGTTGGTCAGTACCCAGTCGAGCTAGGGTCACAAGTTTTTATAATTTGCTCTTATCTGTTTCTTGCTTAATCTTATGTACTGTATTCTGTGCTGATCGGATTTGTTTCTCTGCTGATTCTTTGTGTATTGCTGTGTTCAAATTGCAAATAAAAAAATATAAATAAAAATAAAAAAAAAGAATGAACAGAGCAGCGGCTTGCCGAGCCAAGCTGTTTTTTGGGGTTTATTTAAGCAATGTCGCTGTGCATTTTAAACCAGCACTTGCAAGGTCCGTTTGTTTTTAACTACGATGGTCTACTGCCTTATGAACTGCTCACATTAGGTCTCTCTTGAAAAGGGGGGCCCGATTGACAGTAGCTACACTGGTGCGTTGGGATCAAATTTACAAACACTGTGCATTGTCTAAAAGAGCAAGCATGCTCATATAGGCTTCCAAAATTCACAGATTTGCAGTGCAGGGGCAACTAAATAATGGTCTTGCTGCAATAGTGTGTTTGACGGTTAGATTTAGTACTCATCCTTCATGACCGCTTGTTGAGAGATCCGATAACCAGGTCTCCTTTCCGGGTGAGTGGTTTTGTGCTCACAAGCATCTGGTCTTGACTTCTGGCTAGCAAAGACTATGTCACAGAAGAACAAGTTACTTACCTTCGGTAACGCTTTTTCTGGTGGATACAGTATCTGCCTGTGGATTCCTCACCTTGTGAATATCCCCTGCGCCTGCAACATTCGGAAACTTTTGTAGCAGTCCACGCCGATGAGGTCGAAGACGACGTCACAGAGGCACGGCTCCGCTCGCGACTCCGCTGACGTCACCGGCTCCATAAGAAGACCTCCTCGGCGTGATGACGTCAGTTCCGCCCCTTTTTTCCGTGCCTTCGAGGCACACGGACGGACTGACAGCAATATGTACATAAACAGTATACACAGTACACAATATGCATATCAACACACACAGTGTGGAGAATAAACATCAAAGCACTAGAAATAACATAATGCTCCTGACAGTAAGAAACACATTTGAAACCATCAATAGAATTACAGCCATAGAATTATTGGTATCGAAGGATGGACAACGGGGAGGCGGGTGGGTCAGTGAGGAATCCACAGGCAGATACTGTATCCACCAGAAAAAGCGTTACCGAAGGTAAGTAACTTGTTCTTCTGATGGATACATCTGCCAGTGGATTCCTCACCTTGTGAATAGATTCCACAGCAGTCCCCACTCCCGGAGGAGGGTGTCCACCCTTCTACACCAGAAAGTCCTGAAGGACGGATCGCGCAAAATGTCCATCCCTCCTCACCTCGGTGTCCAAACAATAATGTTTTGCAAAGGTGTGGAGGGAGGCCCAAGTTGCCGCCCTACAAATGTCCTCCACAGGAACACCCCTAGATAAAGCAGACGTAGAAGACTTTACCCTGGTAGAATGAGCCCTCAAACCCTCCGGAGGCTCCTTACCAGCTAGGGAGTAGCAGATCTTGATGCATAGTACAATCCATCTGGACAGGGTGCGCTTGTGCACCGCACAACCCTTTCTGCAGCCAGCAAAGCCCACGAAGAGCTGATCATCAACTCTGATGTCCTTCGTCCTGTCCAGGTAAAAGCTCACCGCCCTCTTAGGGTCCAAACGGTGAAGTCTCTCCTTCTCCTTGGAAGGGTGAGGGGGGAGGATAAAAAGCAGGAAGGGTAATGGATTGCCCCAGATGGAAGGGAGTTACCACTTTAGGCAAAAATGCAGCCCTGGTCCGGAGCACCATTCGTTCAGCATGCACAGTCAAGAATGGGGGTTTTGAACTAAGAGCTTGAAGCTCACTTACCCTCCTTGCCGAGGTGATTGCAATGAGGAATACTGTCTTAAAAGACAACAGTCTCAAGGGACATTTATGCAAGGGCTCAAAGGGAGAACCCATAAGATAAGTCAGTACAAGGTTTAAGTCCCATTGAGGTACAATAAAAGGAGTAGGAGGAAATTTATTCGTAAGGCCCTTAAGAAACCTAAGCACAATAGGTGATTTAAACAAGGACGGCTGATCCGGCAGGCATAGGAAAGCCGACAAAGCCGATAAATATCCTTTTACAGTAGCCACAGCAAAGCCTTGCTGAGCAAGAGAAAGGGCAAACTGCAGAATGTTAGACAAACGAGCCTTCAAGGGATCAATTGACCTCTCTCCGCACCAGAGAACGAATTTAGACCATCTATAGGAGTATATGGATTTGGTGGAGTGTCGCCTGGCCGATAAAATAACATCCACCACATCTGGAGGGAGAGAGAAAGAATTCAGGTTGCCCCGTTCAATCTCCAGGCATGAAGGTGTAAGCTCTGGAGGTGGGGGTGTAGAACCTGCCCCTCCGACTGCGAGAGGATGTCTGCCCTCAGAGGGAGACGGAACGGAGGGCACGAGGAGAGGTGGAGAAGATCTGTATACCACACCCTTCTTGGCCAATCCGGGGCGATCAATATGACTTGGGCCCGGTCTTGGCGAATCTTCCTCAGAACCCGAGGAATCAAGGGTATGGGAGGAAACGCGTAAAGGAGTCGAGAGCCCCAACTCACCTGAAACGCATCCCCCAACGCTCCCTGCATCGGATACTGGAGACTGCAGAACAACGGACAGTGCGCGTTCTCGCGGGTGGCAAACAGATCCACCCGAGGAGTTCCCCACGTCCGAAAGACGTGACGAACCACCTCCGGATGGAGCCTCCACTCGTGGTCGGCGGAAAACTGCCGACTGAGACTGTCCGCACGCACGTTCAGAACACCGGCCAGATGATTCGCCATCAGACAAATCTGATGGTCCTGAGCCCAGGACCATAGACGCAAGGCCTCTCTGCAGAGACAAAGAGACCCCACTCCTCCCTGTTTGTTTATATACCACATCGCGGTAGTGTTGTCCGTCAGGACCTGAATAGACTGACCGCGAAGGGACGGGAGGAAGGCCTTGAGTGCCAAACGTATCGCCCGTAATTCCAGAAGGTTGATATGCAGCAACCTTTCCTCCGGAGACCAAAGACCTTTGATCTCCAGATCCCCCAGATGAGCACCCCACACTAGAGTGGATGCATCCGTTATCACTGTGGTCACCGATGGAGGTTGCCATTCCGGCTCGTCTCCGGTTGGTACAGCTCAAGATTCTCCACCGGGTGTATGTGACGGGTCCGCGCTTGGTCTCGATGGGATTTTCCGACGACGGGCTCTGTAAGCGAGGCTGTGGGCTCAGCGCCACCTTTCTTCATATCCTTTGGGAGTGCCGCGAGGTGGCGGACTACTGGCGCCGGGTCCACACGGTTATGGGACAGGTCACTGGGGTTGTGCTGCTGCCGGAGGTGCGTCGTTGTGTCCTGAATGTGTGGGAGCCCAATGACTACAGCGCGGCTCAGACTCGGTGGGCGGCCCTAGGGAACATGATTGCCAAGAGGGATATAGCGCAACTTTGGGGCGCTCAACGGCCGCCCACCGTGTCAGTATGGAAGGAGAATATGGACTGGTGTATGTTTAGGGAGAAGACAGTGTATGTGGCCCGTGGCAAGCCGGGGGCATGGGGTAGAATTTGGGGGCAATGGAACGCATATCGCGGAGGCATCTGTACGCCCCCCCTGGTAGACACTGATATCGCCATGTCCCCCTGACCCTTGATGGCTCCTGGCGCTTTTTGTAACAACTACATTTGGACGTTCATCTCCCTTGACCCCCTTCCCCCCCCCTCCGTCCCCGGCCTCCCGGTACTCCTCTCTTTAGCGGATTGCTCAATTGTCCTGACTGGAGTCTCCCGGGGGGAGCCTGACCCGCACTGGTTTCCCTCATAACTCGCCTTTTGTTTTTATTGTCTTTCCCTTTGTTTTTGTTATTGTTGGACTGACGCTTGCTGTTCTTCGAGGACTATCTTGAGCCACTGCGGGGCAGTGCCCTGGGAACTGATTGTAGCCTTGATATGTGTGTATTTCCTTATGTACCTAGCGGCCGGCCCGGGTGGTTGTAGGCCCATACTTGTAACCGAATTATTGTTCAATAAAAATTTTCCAAAAAAAAAAAAAAAAAAGAATAGACCTCCTAACCCCCCAGACCCCTTCCAAGATCTTCAGGCAGGGCCTCTTATAGTATCTTCGATCAACTTCCCGCCACAGCAGCCCAATGGCTTTTTCCTCAATTAACAACTCAAAAATGGAGGGTATATCCTGGGCTGCCGAATTAATAACACCGAAATTAGTCTCGTGTTGAAACAAAATGGACATTTGTGTCAAGAGACAAGACCAATGATAAAATCTCAAGTTTGGTAGGGCCAGCCCTCCCCTTTCCCTGGGAAGGGACATAAGATTTGTAGAGCGCCTGACCCTGCCATACTGCCAAATAAATCTTATGAAAATAGAATCCAAGTTATTAATTAATTTTTCCTCCAAAAAAAGGGGTATGGCTCTAAACAAATAAAGGACTCTAGGAAATATTGACATTTTTTAAACTTTTACCCTCCCGATCAAAGAGAGATGTAACACGTCTATCCTCTTTAGCTCTTTTTCAATGGATTTCAGGAGTGGGGGATAATTCTCAGCTATTATTTCCTCCACTGAGACATTAATCTTAATCCCTACATATGTTGCTGAGTCCACATATCTTGTATCACTTTTAACTATATTCCCAGTGCAAATTATTTGGGTTTTAGATTAATTTAAAAGGTAGCCCGACCACTTGCCAAATTCCTCTGCTATTTCGACCAGATCCATGAGCGTCTGTTGAGGGTTGGTTGTAATAATTGCCAAATCGTCGGCATAGGCCAAGATTTTACTGATGTGGCCATTGCAAACCACCGGGCTAAATGATAGATGCCCAAGATGTAATGCTGGACAAGCCGATCTCTTGCATATGTTTTTTTACTGCAGCTCACTTTCTTCATTACAGAGGGAAGTGGGGAAGTTTTGGGAGGGGTTGCTAGGTCATAAGATCGATCTATCCCCTACCTTGATGTTGTTGGGATGTGATCATAAGCAGAAATTGGTACAGGCTGAAGAAGCACTGGTCTTTATGTCTGTGGCAGTGCTTCGGATTTTAATTTCTGCGGGTTGGAAAGATACATTGGCCCCTTCTTTTCAAATGTGGATGTCTAGACCGCTGAGCATACATAACATCGAGAGTTGTCTGTATGAGGAAAAGAGTAAAAAAATGCGGGATTTTGGAAATAGATTGTGGGCCCCGATATCAACATGGAGAGGGTTGGTCAGTACCCAGTCGAGCTAGGGTCACAAGTTTTTATAATTTGCTCTTATCTGTTTCTTGCTTAATCTTATGTACTGTATTCTGTGCTGATCGGATTTGTTTCTCTGCTGATTCTTTGTGTATTGCTGTGTTCAAATTGCAAATAAAAAAATATAAATAAAAATAAAAAAAAAGAATGAACAGAGCAGCGGCTTGCCGAGCCAAGCTGTTTTTTGGGGTTTATTTAAGCAATGTCGCTGTGCATTTTAAACCAGCACTTGCAAGGTCCGTTTGTTTTTAACTACGATGGTCTACTGCCTTATGAACTGCTCACATTAGGTCTCTCTTGAAAAGGGGGGCCCGATTGACAGTAGCTACACTGGTGCGTTGGGATCAAATTTACAAACACTGTGCATTGTCTAAAAGAGCAAGCATGCTCATATAGGCTTCCAAAATTCACAGATTTGCAGTGCAGGGGCAACTAAATAATGGTCTTGCTGCAATAGTGTGTTTGACGGTTAGATTTAGTACTCATCCTTCATGACCGCTTGTTGAGAGATCCGATAACCAGGTCTCCTTTCCGGGTGAGTGGTTTTGTGCTCACAAGCATCTGGTCTTGACTTCTGGCTAGCAAAGACTATGTCACAGAAGAACAAGTTACTTACCTTCGGTAACGCTTTTTCTGGTGGATACAGTATCTGCCTGTGGATTCCTCACCTTGTGAATATCCCCTGCGCCTGCAACATTCGGAAACTTTTGTAGCAGTCCACGCCGATGAGGTCGAAGACGACGTCACAGAGGCACGGCTCCGCTCGCGACTCCGCTGACGTCACCGGCTCCATAAGAAGACCTCCTCGGCGTGATGACGTCAGTTCCGCCCCTTTTTTCCGTGCCTTCGAGGCACACGGACGGACTGACAGCAATATGTACATAAACAGTATACACAGTACACAATATGCATATCAACACACACAGTGTGGAGAATAAACATCAAAGCACTAGAAATAACATAATGCTCCTGACAGTAAGAAACACATTTGAAACCATCAATAGAATTACAGCCATAGAATTATTGGTATCGAAGGATGGACAACGGGGAGGCGGGTGGGTCAGTGAGGAATCCACAGGCAGATACTGTATCCACCAGAAAAAGCGTTACCGAAGGTAAGTAACTTGTTCTTCTGATGGATACATCTGCCAGTGGATTCCTCACCTTGTGAATAGATTCCACAGCAGTCCCCACTCCCGGAGGAGGGTGTCCACCCTTCTACACCAGAAAGTCCTGAAGGACGGATCGCGCAAAATGTCCATCCCTCCTCACCTCGGTGTCCAAACAATAATGTTTTGCAAAGGTGTGGAGGGAGGCCCAAGTTGCCGCCCTACAAATGTCCTCCACAGGAACACCCCTAGATAAAGCAGACGTAGAAGACTTTACCCTGGTAGAATGAGCCCTCAAACCCTCCGGAGGCTCCTTACCAGCTAGGGAGTAGCAGATCTTGATGCATAGTACAATCCATCTGGACAGGGTGCGCTTGTGCACCGCACAACCCTTTCTGCAGCCAGCAAAGCCCACGAAGAGCTGATCATCAACTCTGATGTCCTTCGTCCTGTCCAGGTAAAAGCTCACCGCCCTCTTAGGGTCCAAACGGTGAAGTCTCTCCTTCTCCTTGGAAGGGTGAGGGGGGAGGATAAAAAGCAGGAAGGGTAATGGATTGCCCCAGATGGAAGGGAGTTACCACTTTAGGCAAAAATGCAGCCCTGGTCCGGAGCACCATTCGTTCAGCATGCACAGTCAAGAATGGGGGTTTTGAACTAAGAGCTTGAAGCTCACTTACCCTCCTTGCCGAGGTGATTGCAATGAGGAATACTGTCTTAAAAGACAACAGTCTCAAGGGACATTTATGCAAGGGCTCAAAGGGAGAACCCATAAGATAAGTCAGTACAAGGTTTAAGTCCCATTGAGGTACAATAAAAGGAGTAGGAGGAAATTTATTCGTAAGGCCCTTAAGAAACCTAAGCACAATAGGTGATTTAAACAAGGACGGCTGATCCGGCAGGCATAGGAAAGCCGACAAAGCCGATAAATATCCTTTTACAGTAGCCACAGCAAAGCCTTGCTGAGCAAGAGAAAGGGCAAACTGCAGAATGTTAGACAAACGAGCCTTCAAGGGATCAATTGACCTCTCTCCGCACCAGAGAACGAATTTAGACCATCTATAGGAGTATATGGATTTGGTGGAGTGTCGCCTGGCCGATAAAATAACATCCACCACATCTGGAGGGAGAGAGAAAGAATTCAGGTTGCCCCGTTCAATCTCCAGGCATGAAGGTGTAAGCTCTGGAGGTGGGGGTGTAGAACCTGCCCCTCCGACTGCGAGAGGATGTCTGCCCTCAGAGGGAGACGGAACGGAGGGCACGAGGAGAGGTGGAGAAGATCTGTATACCACACCCTTCTTGGCCAATCCGGGGCGATCAATATGACTTGGGCCCGGTCTTGGCGAATCTTCCTCAGAACCCGAGGAATCAAGGGTATGGGAGGAAACGCGTAAAGGAGTCGAGAGCCCCAACTCACCTGAAACGCATCCCCCAACGCTCCCTGCATCGGATACTGGAGACTGCAGAACAACGGACAGTGCGCGTTCTCGCGGGTGGCAAACAGATCCACCCGAGGAGTTCCCCACGTCCGAAAGACGTGACGAACCACCTCCGGATGGAGCCTCCACTCGTGGTCGGCGGAAAACTGCCGACTGAGACTGTCCGCACGCACGTTCAGAACACCGGCCAGATGATTCGCCATCAGACAAATCTGATGGTCCTGAGCCCAGGACCATAGACGCAAGGCCTCTCTGCAGAGACAAAGAGACCCCACTCCTCCCTGTTTGTTTATATACCACATCGCGGTAGTGTTGTCCGTCAGGACCTGAATAGACTGACCGCGAAGGGACGGGAGGAAGGCCTTGAGTGCCAAACGTATCGCCCGTAATTCCAGAAGGTTGATATGCAGCAACCTTTCCTCCGGAGACCAAAGACCTTTGATCTCCAGATCCCCCAGATGAGCACCCCACACTAGAGTGGATGCATCCGTTATCACTGTGGTCACCGATGGAGGTAGATGAAAGGGCTTTCCTTGGGACAGATTGCCCTCCACGCTCCACCAAGACAGATCCGCTGCAGCTTCTCTGGAGATCCTCACAGACTCCCTGAGATCTCCCTTGTGCTGATACCACTGCTTGCGGAGGCACCACTGGAGTGCCCTCATGTGCCAGCGTGCATGGTTGACCAACAGGATGCAGGAGGCGAACAGACCGAGCAGGCGAAGGACCCTCAGAACTGGAACTACCGCTCCGTTGAAAAATAAAGGAATCATTTCCTGTATGTCGAGAATCCTTTGAGGAGGAGGGAATGCTCGACACACAGTAGTGTCCAGTACCGCACCTATGAACAGGTTGCGCTGAGAGGGCACCAGGTGAGATTTGGGCACATTGATCGAAAAACCCAATTTGTACAACAGCCGAGTTGTATCCTGCAGATGGAGCAGCACCTTCCCTGGCGACTCCGCCTTGATCAGCCAGTCGTCTAAATAAGGGAAAACCGAAATCCCCGACCTTCTGAGATGGGCTGCCACCACCGCCATCACCTTTGTGAAGACTCGTGGTGCCGAAGTAAGACCAAACGGGAGGACCGCAAACTGATAATGTTGCGACCCTACCGTAAACCGGAGATACTTCCTGTGCGACTTCAGAATGGGGATGTGAAAATACGCATCCTGCAAGTCGAGCGACACCATCCAGTCCTCCTGATCCAGCGCCTGAAGAACCTGCGCAAGGGTGAGCATCTTGAACTTCTCTTGCTTCAGATAAAGATTCAAGATCCTGCGGTCCAATATCGGACGCAATCTGCCGTCCTTTTTCGGAATCAGAAAATACCGGGAGTAGCATCCCTGACCCCTCTCCTGCTCTGGGACCACCTCTATCGCACCTTTCTGAAACAACTTCAGGACTTCCTCCTGCAGGAGAAGACGGTGGTCCTCCGAGCAAACCCCTTGGCAAGGAGGATAATTTGGAGGGAATTCCCGAAAGGGAAGGGCATACCCATTTTCTACAAGATCTAGAACCCAGAGATCTGTAGTTACAGACTCCCAATCTTGTAGAAAATGGGTAAGCCGGCCCCCCACAGGACCAGCATGATCCGGAATGTCGAATCTAGGGCTGCTTTGCGGTGGTGGGAGGGGCTGAGGAAGAGGAAGAGGAGGAGGAGAGTTGACGGCCACGTGAACGACCTCTAAGTCTTCCTCTATATCCCTTGGACAGAGAGCCTTGCTGCTGCTGCTGCTGGGTTGGTCTGTAGGAACGAAAACTCGCCCTTCCAAAGCCTCTGTACCTCTTAAAAGTACCCCTCGGCTGGGTTTGAAGGCCCAACGACCTAGCCGTAGCCTTACTCTCTTTGAAGCGCTCGAGAGCAGCATCAGCCTTCTTCCCGAACAGACCAGACCCATCAAAAGGTAAGTCCAACAAAGTTGACTGGACATCCGAAGAGAACTCGGAGGACTTAAGCCATGCACCCCTCCTGGTGGCAACTGATGACCCCATGACCCTGACAACTGAGTCTGCTGTATCCAGGCCACTCTGTATAACTTGGCGAGCAGCCGCCTGGGCATCCGATAGAACTTCATTGAAGCCCCCTCTATCCTCCTCTGGCAGTTTTGGCGCCAACTTTTTAGCCGAATCCATAAGCGCATGGATATAGCGTCCCAATAGACAAGTCGCATTTGAAGATTTTAATGCCATACTGGCTGATGAAAAGACCTTCTTGGCCGATTGGTCCACCTTCTTTGCCTCCCTGTCCCCTGGGACAGGAGGAAATGCCCCTTTCGACCGTCCAGAACAAGCCGCCTGAACTACTAGGCTTTCAGGTGAAGGGTGTGAAGATAAAAATTCAGGATCCCCTGGAGCCACCCTATACCTTCTTGCGACTACCTTGGAGACTGCAGGAGCTGAGAAAGGCTTGCGCCATACATCCAGCACAGGTTCCAAAATTGCTTCATTGAAAGGCAACAGAGGCTCTGAGACCGCAGTTGGAGAATGTAACACCTCAGTTAAAATATTGGACTTGAATTCAGTAGATGGCAATTGAAGGTCCAACAACTCTGCAGCCTTTCTAATTACAGCATGATAGGGTGCCGCGTCTTTAGAGGGTTCATCCGATGGCGGAGTGATCTCCCACTCCGGAGACAAATCCAGACCACTTGCCTCCTTCAATTCGTCGAACACCTCATCAGATTCGACCAATTCCCCCTCTTCAGCCTCATCCATCAGAAAGCGTCTCTCCTCCAGCACTCTCTGCGCCTCCCTTCTTGAACGGATCCGCACCTGCGGCGTCGGCGGCGCCGTGATCGAATCCGACGGCGCCGGCAGAGGCGTCGAACACGGATCAGCTGGAGGAGCCGGCGTCGAACGAGGTCAAGTCGGCGCCGGCGAAGAGGGAAGCGGTGTCGATGTTCTCGGCGCCGGCATCTGCCAAGACGGCGTCGCTGGGAAGAACGGCATAAATGGTGCTTGAGGGTAAACCTGCGGCACACCCAGATTGAAAGCCATCGGACCCATAGGTGCACCAGAGGTATACATGGCCCGAGAGAACACCCCGTACATTGCATTGAGATAATGCGAGGGGTCCTGACCTGGATTAGGGAAAGCCGGATACTGGTCAGGTAACACCGGACTCGGGCCTGCCGGTGCAGACGGTGGAACTTGCAGCGTCACAGACTCACCCGGAGCCTGACAATCCTCATCCTGGGCCGGAGTCGGAGACGGAGCCCGAGGACTTGCAGGATCTGGAGATGGCACCGGCGCCGGAGAGGACGCCGGCACCGGGGATTCTGCCGGAGCCGGCGAAGACACCGGAGAAGATGGAACCGGAGGCGAAGCCGGGACAGGAGAAGGAGACACTGACTCCCTTCGACGCCGAGCAGGCGATTTCGACTTCGAAGCCTTATGATGCGACAAATGCCTCCTCTTCTTCTTATGCTTCTTGCTCTTTGAAGCATGTCCCGAAGTCGACTTGGAAGCCGACCTCGACCTCGACCTGGATCTTCTTCTACCTCTTTTCTCCTTTTTCTTCATCCGGGCGATAAAGAGCTTTGCCTCTCTCGCCTTAAGAGCCTTCGAGCTCATTTTCCTGCAACTCGAACAACCTCCAACGTCATGGTCCGAGGACAAACACCAAACGCAATCGTCATGCGGGTCAGTGATGGACATGTGCTTGCCACATTCACGACAAGGCTTAAAACCAGACTTCCTTGTCGACATTCTCGAAGAAAGACAGAGAATCTTCAGAATAAACACAAAGTAGCAGGCAAAGCTACCAGTAACGATTCCCGAAATCCGTTGGCGTCGTCGGCGCGGAAAAAAGGGAACTGACGTCATCACGCCGAGGAGGTCTTCTTATGGAGCCGGTGACGTCAGCGGAGTCGCGAGCGGAGCCGTGCCTCTGTGACGTCGTCTTCGACCTCATCGGCGTGGACTGCTACAAAAGTTTCCGAATGTTGCTGGCGCAGGGGATATTCACAAGGTGAGGAATCCACTGGCAGATGTATCCATCAGAAAATGGAAAGTATTCTGCATAGTATTTGATGAGGCAATTGACCAATGCTGGCACGTTTCTTTGACTGCATTATTTTTTAGATTGTACTTCTATGCAGTTAGTGTTCTGTGAGAATTTCCTGCCTGAGCAAGCTGTGCACATGGAGCGGAATCCTTTAGAGATTTGGCCTGGGGCACCTTACTGAGATTATCTGATTGACCAGTAAAATGGGTCTACGCTGATTCCCTCGTCTCTAGGAAGAGGGCCTAGCCAGGGGCAAACAAATCTGATGTTCTGGGCAAGATAAAGTATTCACTGCAGTGATCAGTCTTTTTTTACATTTTATTTTATCATTTTGTTCCAACTTACAAGATATGCATATAATTATTCCTTGACAAAGTATTAGCAGACAAGACAGGCCTGTCTGGGTGTTTCACCAATTACCAACACTATACACTCCCTGGGGCAATGGCGATCCTCTGTCTCGTAATTAAAGTTTAATAGTATTCCAAACCAATACGGAACAGAGCGTTGCACTGAAGATGTTATCTGCGTCAACTCTTCACGTTTAACCAGATGTTGGTTTAAATTAATTGCTCATTGAAGAAACACAGATTGATTTCTTCAAAAGAGCCTATTTGTATGAACATAGCTATCGTTGGTCAAAGTGCAGGGCACTGTTTGGATGTAAGCACAAATGTTACTTCCGCACTATTCTAGAAGTCCTGCAAGGTGTTTATGTTACGAACAGAATCGTTGCACACTGCCTTGTCGCTCTGCATTCCTAGCAGCATCTCGATGTTCAACTTCGTGACATAAGTAGGATGTGGTAATAGCCTTTCAAAACCAACTAACACTTCTAAAATACTCTTTTCAGAGTTGGGTGTTTTTACTGTGTTGTAGCACATCTTTTGTTCAAAGTTGTAACTGGGTTTTTATTCTGTGTTTAAATTGTCTTGTGAAATATGGTTAAATGAATTTCACAAAACCGATTACACCACGTCTTGGCCTTTCAATATTTGACATGTTTAATTGTGATATATAATTTATCTTTAAATGAGATAAAATTGATGTGAACATACGATGGGTTTGTGCCCAATATATGGTGACGGGGCGATATAAATACAGATAGAATGGTCACATGTGGTTCAAAATGGAACCAAAGTAAATATAAAGACCTATTCAAAAGGCATACAATACTAGGGAAAGGTAAGAAAAACCCTTAGAATAGGTCTCAAAAGGCATACAATACTAGGGAAAGGTAAGAAAAACCTTTAGAATAGGTCTTTATATTTGCTTTGGATCCATTTTTAACCATTCTATCTGTATTCATATAACCCCCACATCATTATGCCACCCTTTCCTAAACCAGCCTTGAGAAAGCTCTTCACCTGTTACTTACAGACATATATTAGGCACAAACCTTTCGTATGTTCATATCAATTTCCCTCAATTCGGTGGTCCTTGGGTGAAGCCACCTGATGGGCACGTGCAATATTAAAATTTGGGTCCTGTCCCATTGTTTGTGAACCCAGACAGCACCCACCCCCCCAATGAGCTTTAAATGAGATGGCATAATCGAATGTGAAGTAAATGTCTCTTTGCCCAGTTTGTAAATATTACTTTTGTAATAGATACAATATCCTTAAAAATAAGTCACTTCAGTGCCTTGAATTGAGGGCGAAAGCTGCTGAACTTTAAAATGTCTCCAAGTTTTAAAAGTACAATATTTTGTCAGGTTCTGGCAAGTACGTAACACGTGAGCAAATAGCACTGCTTAGAAAGCATCCAAATACCAAACTTCTGCACCCCTACACATATTGAATCACAAGTAAATAAATAAATATAGCCCCAAACAGACGTACGTAATCAGTTTCGCTATCTTTCTCTCACATACAGACTTGTCGGTCTTGTTTGAATCGGCTTATGTACTGTGCATCTAATGTAGCTGTGGGTGTAGGGGGCAAGGGTGGGGGGCTGGTTGCCTTGGATAGTTCCCATATGTAATCCTTTCCCTGACTGCGAGATTGAAATTTAAACTCCTGATATTCAAGTTTCTGCACATGTATGGTCATTTTCAAATGTCTGAAGCTTCACAACAGGAATCTGTCGCTATAAAAAAAAAATATATGTTTTATGAACCTTCTAAACTGCGGTGTCAAAATAGGTCAGGGCAGGCTGATCTGTTACATGATAAGCGATCATACTGAGAAAATTGTTTGCCTCTGGCCACAGATTACCAAAACCAAAGGTTCGAGATTCTACATTAACTTTGTCACAAAACATGCACTTTACATCGCACCCTTACCCACATACACTGTGGAGCTCATTTGAACATTCATCCACTAACACACATACTTACTCTGACACTCACACAGATACTCAGTTATTCTCTTACATGTTTTTTTACATAAATTCACTCCTCCAGACACTCAATAACACAGTCACAAGTACGCTTACGTACTCTATCACCATCAGATACTCACTATCTTGGTCTACCACACACAATGTCTTACATATCGATCCACCCACCATGTCAGTGGTTAAAGTACTGTGCTATTGAAAAGTAAGTTTATAGATAAATAGACCTCTAGACTGTAGTAACTGTTTTACTGGTGTGGCCTAAAAGCAAATGCATAAAAAAAATCCTATCATGGACTGTTATCTAAACATTCAAAAAACAATTCCAACAGAGCGTAAAAGCACGGGAACCATCTTGGGAAATAAAAAATATTGGCAAAGCGAGACCTACTGGCTTGCCAATGCTTGTTATTTTATAATTTGGGTGTTCTCTTACATTTTCTAAAGTCGAGAATGTGCTCATTTGTGCTCATTTTCATAGCAACTGTACTACTGATGAAGGTATCGGGGAAGCATGAGCTGGAAAGAACAAATTTGAGTGCAACGTCATTTTTGCTAGGAGTCCTGCTGTCCCAGTTTGTATTAAAGGGAGAAAATTAGCCATGCAGCAGTTCAACAAAATTTGAAACAACCTTGGGAACACAGAGGAACACCACCATCAAACCGAATTGAGAACCAATGTACTTATATCTAAAAAAATAAAAAAATATGCAAGTCAGAATAAACCTCTTCAAAATAATAAAAAAGATATTCTATCACTCCATGCAAACAAGATTAAAGTATTTAAGAAACAGTCTGAGCTAGCAATGCTCAGAGTTCTTCATGATCATATTAGCTCCTAAAAATGTATAATTTCATAGGAGGGAGTTGGTCATAATATGTTGGTGTTGCTAAATTTTTCAAGTGCCATTGTGAGGAAAAAGGCTAGGTGGGCTAGAGGAAAATAAGATTTGATTAGCAACGGTTTGCAAAGTAGTTTTTTCCTATTTTACGGCTATTACAGATTAACTTGTAGGCAATTTCCAGGATCCAGAGAAAAAGGATCTATATAGGAAACAGTTCTGGAGACAAGAATATCACAGTTCTCTATAGAGTTGTGGAAAGGTTTAATTCATATATGTGCTCACAGAATACTTTCCCCGAAATTCCAAAAGAGGTGAAAAACAAAAGGTGCTCCAATACAGGTGCGGTCACTGGCGATAGACATTTGGAGAATACTTTGCTTACTGATCCAAAGGCAGTATGAGGAATCGGTGTTTGCCACCTAGCACAAGCTCAAGCTTCTTCTGCCCTGCTTGTCCTCCTGGATTTGAAAATGTTCATTCTAGAGGTGAATTATTAGGTTGAGGGGGGTGTGAATCAATTTTCCATGAGTTCATGAAATATTGTCATCTTTAAATTTGCCTCTCTCTACATATCCATTTTGAGGTCCAATGTCTAGTTTAGTTATTTGAAGATATACTTCCTGGGTATGAAAAAATACATAGAATTAGCTTCTTATCTCCTTTCGTGCAACAACACTTCCTCAATTGCAGCCTTTTTTTTTAAACAAATTTTATTTGTCAAGTGGCACATATACTGCAGGGCCCTGTACCCGAGGGACATCTGCACAATCAGAACATGTAATATTGACTTTGACGTTTTGCAGAATGATACCCAAGAAAAATTAAAGGTAATACAATAAAAATCTAACATTGGGATGTTTTCATGTTCTGTATATATGCTCTTTATATTTGGTTCTTGCATTGGACCGTGCTTATTCCTGGCATTTGACAGGGCTTGTTTCTTGCATTGGATGTCCATTATTATTTGCTTGCGTTTTACTTCCTTGCAAGTGACTTGTGAATATTCCAATATTATTTGCTTATGTTTTACTTCCTTGCATTTGATTTGCGAGTTTTCCATTATTATTTGCGTGTGTTTTACTATTACCTGTTTTACCTCATGCAATTAATTACGTGTGTTTTATTATTACTTGCTTGTGCACATATAATAAGACATATATTTGCATGTTGTTTTACCCGTTTCAGTTGACATCTGGAAAAGTCTTTCTGCTGGAGAGTGCTGCATTAATAAAATCCCGCTCTTTATTTTGAAACTGCCTTTAGGTGTGCCTCATTTTCTGAGCGCCGAGTCTTCTTTCCAGGTGTTTCTTCCTGCTTTACTGAGGGACTCATCTTGGAACTGCTGAATTTCTCTTATTTGGGAGTGTACAGCAAGACACAGGACAGTGGTGGTATTGTTATTAAAAGCAAAATTACTTAAATCTTCTCTTGGCTAGATGATAATTTTGTCACAAAAGATTGACGGGAGGTGCCAAAATAACAGTATCTTTATTGAGACAAAGGGTCCATTAACAAACGCAGGTGAGGGCTTTGCCCTCAGACGTTTTTTGGAATGGGTCCTTTTTGATGGCAAGTTTAAATTTGTAGATAAGGAACACTCCCAACTCTGGGGTTGTTTACCTAATTACATCTTGTTGGAAACCGGGCAACCGGGTTAGCAGTCACCAGGTTCCCAGCACAACGGTAGCTTGGCTCGAGCGGTTGGGGTCAGGCACCGTGTTAAGCGTACGTCACACCCTCACAATAACCATGCGTTCATCCGTTCCAAAAACGACACTACACCGTAAAAATTATAAAAGAAAGTAGTTTGTCTTTATCTTATTTTCTCTTAGTTGCAGGGTTCATAAAATAAATACAGTACCATAAGATTTTCCTCTAAAAGGGCAGGTCAAGCAAATAATACCACAGTGGGGTTTCAATAAATAGGATCAGGTCGTAAATAAGCAAGGAATAAATAGGGGTGCAATAAATACAAATGGCTAATAAATACTGTCAGACAATAAATACAATGCAGGAATAAATACAGTCAGACAATAAATACAGTCAATAAATAAAGCACCTTCAATAACTTAAATAACACAATTAATGACAATTACAGTTCACAACACTTTCATGAGATAGTTTGGTTTTACTGTGCCCAAGTACAGCTAGTGGTCACTGGGGTGGCCTGGGGATGTCCCAACTAGATAGGTCAAGGCTGGGGCCTAAGCTGAGGTAGAATGAAGGTAACCTAAGGTTCTGGCTCTCCCAACTACACAGTCCCTCACACATGTCCCTGCACCAGTCTCAGTTCACCCCCCAGCACTCCCTGGCTGGTCCCAACACTCCTTTAGCCCCTAGAATGGTCTTTTAGGGCTCCACAGGGCCTCAGATGCCCTTTCTACCACTTACTGCCCTTTTCACGATGATCGGCTCCGCTCGGCGCCGTGTCGATGTCGTGAGGCGGCTCCGGCTCGATGTCGCTGGGCGGCTCCGGCTCGGTGTCGCTGGGCGGCTTCGGATCGTTGTCGCTGGGCTGTTCTGGATCGAAGTCGCTGGGCGGCCTCGGCTCGATGTCGCTGGGCTGCTCCGGCTCGATGTCGCCTTCCGGCGTCGCAGGGTCACGGTCTCCCCGCTTCCGGGTGTCTCCGGAGTGCGACCTCAACTCCCGACCTCCGGCGCGCTTCACCTCGATCTCCGGCGAATCCGGAGTGCGATCTCCACTCCCGACCTCCGGCGCGCTTCACCTCGACCTCAGGTGACTCCTTACTCGACCTCCGGTGCCTCTCCACGACCTCCGTCGGCGCCCTCTATCGACCTCTGACGGCTCCGGGTACGACGTCTGCTTTCTGTCAGCGCCGCTTCTCCACCTCAGGCCTCCAGGCTTCTCGACGTCAGGGCTCCAGGAGGACACCGCTAAACAGGTCAGGAGCTTGCTGGTCTTCTTCTTTAAGGCCTCTTCACAATATTTAGGTCCTTAAGATGGTTTTTCTGGTCTTGGTCCCACACAGGGCTCTAGGCTGGGCTTGGTCAGTAGGGACTAGCATCAAGGGTGGGTTTCTGGACCCCACTCCAAGCACTGGTTTCCACCCCCGCTGCCTTACTCCGACCTCCTTCTGAACTGGTCCTCTCTCCTCTCTAGTCAGATGCCAACTGCCACTCTGAGATGGCCTCTCAACATTCTAAACTGCCTCCCTCTGTCCCAGGGTTCTAGAATGTTGCAGAAGGTTCTAGAAACCTCTAGTGTGTTCTGGTGATGTCACAGGTGACAATGGGTGGCCACCATTTTGTGTCTCAGGCCCTCAGACAGAAGTTCCAGGGGTAGGGAAAGTGGCTCCCTGACCCTGCATCAACACTAAAAAGTCTGGTGGTTCCCAAAAAGGAAAAATTACAACAGGGTTTGAGGCAAAAGTGGGACAAAATAAATAATGATGAGGAGGGACCACCCAAAGGGCTGACAGGTCTAACACGCGTCCCCCCCAGCTGAAAGTGGGGAGAGCTACCCAACCCCTTGGGAGTTCTCATCACTAAGGCGGAAATACCGTGAGAGACCGTCTGCATTGGCGTGGTCCACTCCAGGCCGATGTTCCACCTGAAAGTCCATTCCCTGTAGGGAGATAGACCACCTTAGCAACTTGGGATTCTCCCCCTTCATCTGCATCAGCCAACGAAGGGGTCTGTGGTCGGTCTGAACTAGGAAGTGCGAGCCAAACAGGTATGGCCGCAACTTCTTCAGAGCCCATACCACTGCAAAGGCTTCACGCTCTATTGCACTCCACTTCTGTTCCCTGGGAAGTAGTCTCCGGGATAGGAAGACCACGGGTTGATCCAGACCCTCTTCATTGAGTTGCGATAACACTGCCCCAATGCCATGTTCCGATGCATCCGTCTGGACAATGAACTCCTTGGAAAAGTCTGGGGCCCTTAAGACCGGGGCCTCGCACATGGCTTGCTTCAGTTTCACAAAGGCCTGCTGGCAAGCCTCCGTCCAGACTACCCGTCGAGGTTGTTTCTTGGACGTAAGCTCCGTGAGGGGGGCCACAATGGTCCCATACCCCTTCACGAAGCGGCGGTAATATCCTGTGAGGCCCAGAAAAGCTCGGACCTCAGTCTGAGTCTTGGGGGGGTTCCCAGGCCATGATTGCCTCGATTTTTGCCTGGAGGGGTTGCACCGCTCCCCTACCCACCAAGTGTCCAAGGTACACTACCGACCCCTGCCCGATCTGGCATTTACTGGCCTTGATCGTTAAACCAGTGTGCTTCAGGGCCTGGAGAACAGCTTGCAGGTGACGCAAGTGATCCTCCCAGCTGTTACTGAAGACGACAATGTCGTCCAGATAAGCAGCAGAGAAACTCTCCATTCCGGCGAGGATCTGGTTCACCAGACGCTGAAACGTGGCAGGTGCGTTCTTGAGCCCAAAGGGCATCACGCAGAACTGGTAGTGGCCCTTGGGCGTGGAGAAGGCTGACCTTTTCCTAGCTCCATCAGTCAGAGAGATCTGCTAGTACCCGGAAGTAAGGTCAAAGGTACTCAAATATTGGGCAGCTCCCAGCCGGTCAATCAGTTCATCCGCCCTCGGGATCGGATGAGCATCAGTCTTGGTTACTGAATTCAGTCCCCGGTAGTCCACACAGAACCTCAGTTCCGGTTGGGCACCCGGTGGTACAGCTTTTGGTACTAATACCACCGGACTGGACCAGGGGCTGCTGGAAGGTTCGATCACTCCTAGCTCCAGCATCTTGGTGACTTCACTGTGAATGCTGGCCTTCACCTTGTCTGTCATCCGGTAGATCTTTGACTTCACAGGTGGGCTGTCTCCTGTGTCCACGTCATGGACGCACAGGTGAGTCCTACCCGGAACAAGGGAGAACAACGAAGAGTACTGCCCCAGGACCTGGCGGCAGTCCTCCTGCTGTTCAGGAGTTAGAGATGGGGAGAGAATCACTCCCTCCACCGACCCATCCTTCTCTTGAGACGCAAATAAGTCGGGGAGAGGCTCGCTTTCCACGTCCTCTGCTCCATCAGTCACCATTAACAATAGGACTTCGGGCCTCTCATGGTGGGGTTTGAGGCGGTTGGCATGCAGCACCCGTAGGGGCTGACGAGGGGTCTTCAGGTCCACCAAGTAGGTAGCCTTACCCTTCTTCTCCAACACCTCAAAGGGTCCTGACCAGCGATCCTGGAGGGCGCTAAGCTCTCCTGGTTCGATCACCCACACCTTCTGGCCAGGCTCCAACTCCACCGGGTGAGCATTGTGGTCATACCACGCCTTCATCATTGCTTGGCTGGCTTCCAAGTTGTCAGAAGCTTGCTTCCACAACTTAGCCATTTGGCTCCGGAAGGCCAACATGTAGCTCACCACGTCCTGGGGAAGCTTTCTGGGAGTTCTTTCCCATCCGTCTCTCACCAGGCTGAGAGGTCCACGCACAGGGTGCCCATACAAAAGCTCGAAGGGGCTGAAGCCCACTCCCTTCTGTGGCACTTCCCTGTAAGAAAACAATAGACAGGGTAGGAGGACGTCCCATTTCCTCCGCAGGCTTTCAGGCAGATTTCTGATCATGCCTTTCAAGGTCTTATTGAACCTCTCCACCAGACCATTGGTCTGGGGGTGGTAGGGAGTGGTGAACCGGTAGGTCACTCCACACTCCTTCCACATGGCCCGCATGTATGCTGACATGAAGTTGGTCCCCCTGTCGGACACAACTTCCTTGGGAAAACCCACTCGGGTAAAGATTCCCATCAGGGCCCTAGCCACAACAGGTGCGGTAATGGTCCTCAGAGGTATTGCCTCTGGGTATCGTGTGGCATGATCCACCAAAACCAGGATAAACCTGTGACCAGCTGTAGTAGGCGGATCTAATGGACCCACAATGTCGATGCCCACCCTTTCAAAGGGGGTGCTAACGACAGGAAGTGGTTCCAGGGGAGCTTTCAGCTTCACCCCTGTTTTCCCACTGGCTTGACAAGACACACACGTCCGGCAATAGGTGTCGGACGACACTTTCATTTGAGGCCAATAAAAGTGTGGGACAAGACGGGCAAAGGTCTTGTCTTGCCCCAGGTGTCCTGCCAAGGGGATCTCATGAGCCAACTCCAGAAGGAAGGCTCGGTAACGTTGAGGGACAACCAAGGCCCGTGACGATCCGTGCATGGGTGCCTTGGGTTCACTGTAGAGGAGGCCATCCTCCCAGTAAATATTATAGTTCCCCTCAAAGTTCCCTGCTGCCTGGGCTTCGGCCTGTCGCCTCAGTCCCTCAAGGGTAGGACACTCCTTCTGGCCCTTGCAGAATTCCTCCCTGGTCGGCCCTCCCTCCACGTGCCACTCGGCCGGGATGGGTAGGTTCTCCAGTTTGGTAACATCCCCCTCCGCGGACTCCTGGTCCACCACCTCCGGTGGCCTATCCGTCACACGGGGCGCGGATGCCAAGGCAGGCTCCTCCTGTCCTCGGTTCTTCCCTTGATTGGCAGCCGGCGGTGCCTTTGTTTCAGGCTCCCGCCTAAACGAACTCCCCCTCCGGGTAGTCGCAGACCTTGTGCTGACACAGGCCCAGTCAGGTGTACCCAGCATCTCAGCATGAGTCCGGTATTCCACCTCCTTCCAAGCATTATGCTCCATGTCATTCCCCAGCAGACAATCGACTGGCACGGCAGGGCTTACGGCAACTCGAAGTAACCCTGCAACCCCTTCCCATTTAAATGGAACCTCGGCCACCGGATAGTGGCCCATTCTGCCGTCAGCAATCGCGGCAGGGTGGAGTACATGGGGAATCACCTGCTCTGGAGACACCAGTTGGCTACGTACCATAGTCATACTGGCTCCTGTGTCTCTCAGAGCCTCCCCTCTTTGGCCATTGATGGTGACCCATTGCCCATACTTTGTGGTATTTGCGGGCACCTGGATCTTAGGAACCATCTCCCGTTCTCCCAGGGACACTAAAGTGACACCCGCCCACTCCCTTCCCTTATCTAAAGGCATCTCCTCCCCGAGCACTACACTAGCTACTCCGGGGGCCTTTCCTCCAATGGGAGGGGGTGGTCTTTTCGGGCACTTCACATCTCCTTTATAGTGTCCGACACCACCGCACTCGTAGCAATGGACAACCCTTGGCTGCTGACTCTGGCCAGGATTAGGGTTTCTGGGTGGGTTAGCCCTAGGGGTGAATCCTGTTCCCTTCCCTTGGAAACTATTTTGGGGCCTTTAGAGAACTCCGTTTTCTTTTCCCCTCCCTCTTTCTTCTGGGGGGCGCCCTGTCCGGTCTTTTGAGAGTCCCCTCCAGTCCCCCTTGTGGACACCCGGGTACTAGCCCAAATGTCCGCCTCCTCAGCAAGCTACGGGGATTGGTCAGCTTGCTATCCACCAGGTGTTGACGCAGTTCAGGGAAACATTTTTCGAGTAGGTGTTCCTTCAACATCAAATCAAATAACCCCTCGTAGTCCCTCACCTCACTGCCTTGTATCCAACCCTCTAATGCCTTCTTTGCATAGTCCAGGAAATCCACCCAATTCTGTGTGCCCAGTTTGTGGCTACCCCGGAACTTCTGTCTGTACTTCTCGGGTGTTAGTCCAAACTTTCTTACGAGCGCCACTTTCATGGTGGGGTAGTGGGTCTGCTCATCCTGCTCCAGGGCCAATAATGTATCCCTACCAGCTGGAGGCATGTATTTATACAACCCCCCTCCCCAATATTTCTCTGGAACCCCATGGGCTCTTAAAGAGACCTCATAGGCCGCTAGCCACTTGGCGATATCATCCCCTGCACTATAGCTAGCTACTATGTCTTTTGGCAGATAGGGTTTGGGTTCCCTGGTGATTTTTGTCTTTGCTGCCACCATTAGGAACAGTTTGTGCCCCGACTCGTAGGATCTGGAGATCTATCTCCTTGAGCCTCAACTCGTGAGCCATCCTCCGTTCCTCCTTCTCTTTCTCCAGCTCCGCCAACTTCCATGTGAGCTGTCTTTTCTCCCTCCGGTCAGTTAATTCTACTTCTGATAAGCCGCCACTAGAGACACTGCTGCCCTTCCTTGAAAGTGTTCTGGGCCCCTCTACTAGGTTCCCCACCTCAGGTTGGTACAAACCAGCCCCCTCGCGGTCAGTCTCTCCATCCCTGTCCTCCTTTTCAGCCTTACTTTCTCGTCGTGCCTCCCCCCAAGCCCTCAAGCTGGTTTGGAGCTCACCCTTCTTTGCACCTTGGGGACAAAACACCCCCTCTCGCTCACAAAACTCTCTGAGTTGGGCCACAGTGTAGGTTTCCACATCCTCCAACACAAACTCCATTTTGCCCACTCAGGATAGAAGACAGTTGCTTACAGAAGCTATGCAGGGGGGTACCTTTTGTAATACCTCCTCCCACCACCAGAAGTAAATTTGAAAAAAACAAAACTCAAAATTAGGAAGTCCGCCTGGAGAAAACTCCCGGTGTAGGCCTATGGACTACCCACAGTTATTGTCGAGTGGACGCAAGCACAGCTCTATCCCACCACTGAACACCAATTTTATGTTGGAAACCGGGCAACCGGGTTAGCAGTCACCAGGTTCCCAGCACAACGGTAGCTTGGCTCGAGCGGTTGGGGTCAGGCACCGTGTTAAGCGTACGTCACACCCTCACAATAACCATGCGTTCATCCGTTCCAAAAACGACACTGCACCGTAAAAATTATGAAAGAAAGTAGTTTGTCTTTATCTTATTTTCTCTTAGTTGCAGGGTTCATAAAATAAATACAGTACCATAAGATTTTCCTCTAAAAGGGCAGGTCAAGCAAATAATACCACAGTGGGGTTTCAATAAATAGGATCAGGTCGTAAATAAGCAAGGAATAAATAGGGGTGCAATAAATACAAATGGCTAATAAATACAGTCAGACAATAAATACAATGCAGGAATAAATACAGTCAGACAATAAATACAGTCAATAAATAAAGCACCTTCAATAACTTAAATAACACAATTAATGACAATTACAGTTCACAACACTTTCATGAGGTAGTTTGGTTTTACTGTGCCCAAGTACAGCTAGTGGTCACTGGGGTGGCCTGGGGATGTCCCAACTAGATTGGTCAAGGCTGGGGCCTAAGCTGAGGTAGAATGAAGGTAACCTAAGGTTCTGGCTCTCCCAACTACACAGTCCCTCACACAGGTCCCTGCACCAGTCTCAGTTCACCCCCCAGCACTCCCTGGCTGGTCCCAACACTCCTTTAGCCCCTAGAATGGTCTTTTAGGGCTCCACAGGGCCTCAGATGCCCTTTCTACCACTTACTGCCCTTTTCACGATGATCGGCTCCGCTCGGCGCCGTGTCGATGTCGTGAGGCGGCTCCGGTTCGGTGTCGCTGGGCGGCTTCGGATCGATGTCGCTGGGCTGTTCTGGATCGATGTCGCTGGGCGGCCTCGGCTCGATGTCGCTGGGCTGCTCCGGCTCGATGTCGCCTTCCGGCGTCGCAGGGTCACGGTCTCCCCGCTTCCGGGTGTCTCCGGAGTGCGACCTCCACTCCCGACCTCCGGCGCGCTTCACCTCAGATTCCGGCGTCTCCGGAGTGCGATCTCGACTCCCGACCTCCGGCGCGCTTCACCTCGATCTCCTGCGACTCCGGAGTGCGTTCTCCACTCCCGACCTCCGGCGCGCTTCACCTCGACCTCAGGTGACTCCTTACTCGACCTCCGGTGCCTCTCCACGACCTCCGTCGGCGCCCTCTATCGACCTCTGACGGCTCGGGGACGACGTCTGCTTTCTGTCAGCGCCGCTTCTCCACCTCAGGCCTCAGGTCTCCAGGCTTCTCGACGTCAGGGCTCCAGGAGGACACCGCTAAACAGGTCAGGAGCTTGCTGGTCTTCTTCTTTAAGGCCTCTTCACAATATTTAGGTCCTTAAGATGGTTTTTCTGGTCTTGGTCCCACACAGGGCTCTAGGCTGGGCTTGGTCAGTAGGGACTAGCATCAAGGGTGGGTTTCTGGACCCCACTCCAAGCACTGGTTTCCACCCCTGCTGCCTTACTCCGACCTCCTTCTGAACTGGTCCTCTCTCCTCTCTAATCAGATGCCAACTGCCACTCTGAGATGGCCTCTCAACATTCTAAACTGCCTCCCTCTGTCCCAGGGTTCTAGAATGTTGCAGAAGATTCTAGAAACCTCTAGTGTGTTCTGGTGATGTCACAGGTGACAATGGGTGGCCACCATTTTGTGTCTCAGGCCCTCAGACAGAAGTTCCAGGGGTAGGGAAAATGGCTCCCTGACCCTGCATCAACACTAAAAAGTCTGGTGGTTCCCAAAAAGGAAAAATTACAACAGGGTTTGAGGCAAAAGTGGGACAAAATAAATAATGATGAGGAGGGACCACCCAAAGGGCTGACCGGTCTAACACATCTCATATTAGGATTGTTGGCAGGTAAGAGTTCACTAATATGCAATCGGAGTTTCCCTCCAGCAATGTTTCAGTTAAGCAACAGATTTCTATATTAAAGATTACCAATCAGTATATGTGTTTTCACTGCTCATCTTACAATGCATACAATTGCCTTCAAATTAGATGAATTCAGGGGCGATAGATTTTGATACCTGAACAATAAGACATTATACAATACCATGTTAGAATATAATTTATTTGCTTTTAGTGACTGTTTAGTGGTACCTGGCTGGAAATAAAACGGATAAACACAGTGCAAGGCTTGTTCATGAAAATGTGACAATAGGGAATAGGATACTGAATATGAACAACACTACAACAATATTTCCTCGCCTCCAAAAATTCAACTGGGAACAAATGTAGTGAGTACACAAATCAGAGAATAGACTGCTGCTTCAAGCAATTGCCTACAATTCATCCAGTTCCTCAGGTTGGAGAGGGTTTGACATTGAAGATTACACAACTACAAATAATCTGTCCCACTAATAAGAGAACACAGGGAATCAACATTTGTTATATTATCAGGTGTGGGTCATCAATAAAGTCATAACTCACCCTCCTTCTAGGTGACATCAGAATAGTGTATGTGATAAAGGCAGAGTCCCGAAATAGCATTGAAGTGAAATGAAGTAACTGCCTTTCCCAGCGAATGACAGCACAATACATCTCAAAATCCCATCTGACATGAAACAAAGCAACATTCTATAATGCTGGGTAAAGATGTATTTTCCCTCAAAACAGGATGGTCCCTTTAAAAGGGCACATGAAATAAAATAGCAAGTTTTTCACTTGTGACACAACTTTACATTTTTTTATGAACAATACATGAAAAAAAGTCAATATGGTCTGTAGAAGACTAAAAAGTATGCAAGTACAAAAAAAAGTTTCTCTTTACAAAGATTACATGTATTGCAAGCTACTCTAGGAAACTCTGCAGATTACAGGGACAATTCAATATTATACATTTCAAAGAAGATTCCAATGATAGAGAAATGAGCATGCAGGGAACAGTTTCATCCTTTCTACAGGAAACCCCAATATGAGAAAAAATAATAAAAACTATTCACAAACAAGGGATAAAGCATACATTTACTAGTATTAAACTAAATCAGTCTAAACCCCCATATCACTCAAGACTAACTTCCAACTCTAACAAACAAAGGGTTCAATCCATAATTGGTCCATTCAACAACATCTCTGGGGTTTACAAGAGACCAGAGCATCAAGATAATCATAAACATCTGGGAAATGGCCAAAAGATAATCAGGAAACTAAAACTAAGCCTCCTACAAAAAGATTTCAGGACCTCATTTCAAGCCCTGGTCCGCTCATTTTAAGATAGAATGCCTTACTCGCAGGTCTACCTAAAATGCTGTAGTGTGTGTCAGGGCTAACCTACAAGCAGCACCAAAGTTCACCAGAGGGGAAAAAAAAAATTATAATAATGGAACCACACAAAAACTATTTTGACAGACCACTGGCATTCCACAAAAGGCCTTATTACAGTTTACAAGTGCATGCTTAACTTTTACAGCCCTTTACTTAGGCCATCCTACCTACTTAGAAGACACTTTGGTTTACCGAAATGTAAAGATGATCCTGGAACAACTCTCATCTGAGGCGCGATATTACAAAAGCAAGGAAAACAAACTCTAAACACCACCTTCGCCCACCTGACGAAGACAATCTCCTTGAAACTGTTTGATCAAATGATTCTCTGCTTTCTTTCGAAAGGAATCTTAGGACCTTCCTTTTCACATCTTTGCAATAAAAAGACTACAATGCTAACTCCTTATTTTAACCAGTAACTATCCAGTTTCCACTTCTTGAAATGCACCTCCTTTGCACTGTTCTGGTATACAGCAGAGTTAATATAACGCACATTTTGCCTTAACTGTATTGCCTGTGAAATCTAAAGTAATTTGTTGCCCCTGTAGTTACGTTTGCACTACATAAGTTTAATAAATACATAAATTGAAGATAATGTTTATTTACAGCATCCAAGCAATTAACCTTGAGATACTTCCCTTGCCAGTTACGATGTATCTGTAAGAAACATTACTTAGTTCGATTCCTCACCTTAGAATAACCCCAGGCGTCAGACTGGATCCGGAAGATTTTTCGTCAGCAATACCCCTTGCGCGTCGCCTGCGGCTCCGCGTCCGTCGTCGGCGTCGTGCGCCGGAATGACGTCGGAGTACTTAGACGCCGCCCTCGCGCACTGACGTCAGTTCTTGTACATAGCCTTCCGCGCCAGGAACGCAGAGCCATGCAAGATAACGACACTGGTGCCAAAAAATTCTACGGCCCTGAAAGGGATAGCCTTAACCCTAGATGTCAGTTCGCAGAACGGGGAGGATGGGTGGGTCGGTGAGGAATCTAACTAACTAATGTTTCTTACAGATACATCGTTACCGAAGGTAAGTAACTTGTTCATCTGAAAGAAACACGTTGGGTATCTATTCTAAGGTGAGGAATCTAACTAACGTGTTTCTTTCAGATGAACAAGTTACTTACCTTCGGTAACGATGTATCTGTAAGAAACATTAGTTAGATTCCTCACCTTAGAATAGATACCCAAGCAATACCATCCCCGGAGGTGGGTCTGCGAACCAAGATCACACCAGAAAGTCCTGGAGGACAAAACGGCCAAAGAAGCCATCCCTCCGGACTTGGCTGTCAAGGCAATAATGCCTGGCAAACGTGTGTAGCGAAGCCCACGTTGCCGCCTGACAGATGTCCTGCAAAGGGACACCCCGTCCCAAAGCAGTAGTAGCCGCCGTGGCCCGAGTAGAATGGGCGCGCAGCCCAACAGGAGGGTCCTTTTTTGCCAAGGAATAACAAATTTTGATGCACAAAACGACCCACCGAGAGATGGTCCGTTTATGCACAGCTTTCCCCTTCTTAGCACCCACGTATCCAACGATCCAGATAAAAGGAGAGCGCACGCTTTGGGTCCAGACGGTGGAGCCTCTCTTCCTCTTTGGAAGGATGCGGAGGCGGAAAGAAGGTGGGCAAGGTGACAGACTGCCCAAGATGAAAGGGGGTCACCACTTTCGGAAGAAAGGAGGAACGAGGCCGAAGGACAACCTTGTCCGGATGAACAGAGAGAAAAGGAGGCTTTGATGATAAAGCCTGGAGCTCACTCACCCGTCTAGCCGAGGTGATGGCTACCAGAAAAGCAGTCTTAAGCGTCAGCAGACGAAGAGGACAATTATGAAGAGGCTCAAAGGGAGCGCACATTAGAAATGTGAGAACAAGATTCAAGTCCCACTGAGGCATTACAAAAGGGACAGGAGGGAACGTGTGAGTAATGCCCTTTAGAAAGCGTGTAACTACAGGGGACTTGAAAAGAGAAGGCTGATCAGGAAGCCGCAAGAAGGCAGAGATGGCAGCAAGATAACCTTTCAAGGTGCCCAGGGCAGAGCCCTGCCGGGCCAAAGAAAGAAGAAAGGAGAACCTCAGAAAGAGGGGCGGAAAGGGGATCCACAGCCTTTGCTGTGCACCATGCCACAAATTTGTTCCACCGGCAGGCGTATACCGTCTTTGTGGAGGGACGCCTGGCTGCCAGAATGATATCACAGACTTCAGGAGGCAAGTCAAATGGCATCAACTGCCGCCGCTCAATCTCCACGCATGGAGGCGGAGGCTGGACAGGTTCGGGTGGAGGACCGTCCCCTGCTGCTGCGACAGAAGATGCTCCCGAAGGGGCAGACGTATCGGAGGATCGGTCAACATACTGAGTAGCTCGGGATACCAGTACCTTCGTGCCCAATCCGGAGCCACCAAGATGACTTGGGCCCGGTCGTGCCTGATCTTCTTCAGCACTCTGGGCAGAAGTGGTATAGGCGGAAAGGCGTACAACAGACCGCAACTCCACTCGTGACAAAAAGCGTCGCCGAGCGAGTGCCGCCTTGGAAATTCCAACGCGCAGAACTGCTGACATTGCGCGTTCTCTTCGGTGGCGAATAGATCTAACCAAGGCTCTCCCCACTGCTGAAAGAGACCTTGCGCCACTTCGGAGTTCAGACGCCATTCGTGATCCATCATGCACCGGCGGCTGAGTTAGTCTGCTCTGGCGTTCAGAGAGCCCGCCAGATGTTGAACCACTAGGGCGATGCCCTGGTGTTCCAGCCACGTCCAGAGGCGCAGAGCCTCCTGACAAAGGGTCCACGACCCCACCCCGCCCTCTGTTTGTTGCAATACCACATGGCGGTGGTGTGGTCCGTGAACACCTGCACGACACTGCCCCTGACAGAGGGAAGGAAGGCTTTCCGTGCAAGTCGGATCGCTCTCAACTCCAACAGGTTGATGTGGAGGCGAGACTCCGCCGGAGACCAGAGGCCTCTGATCTCCGCCTCTCCCATATGGCCACCCCATCCTAGGAGGGACGCATCTGTCACTACGACATGCTCCGGTTGGGGAAGGGAGAGGCTCTTGCCCGTGACCCAATCGCGGTCCGTGAGCCACCACTGCAACTGCTGTGCAGTGCCCTCCGAGATCAAGACATGGTCGGATAGGTTGCCGTGATGCTGGGCCCACTGAAACTTCAGGTCCCACTGCAGAGCCCGCATGCGCCGCCTGGCGTGATGCACTAGTAAGTAAGATGCAGGAGGCCATCAGCCCCAGAAGCCGCAACACTAGCCTGACCGAAACCCAGGATAGAGGCCGAAAGATGGGAATCAGGGCCTGAATATCCCGGACCCGCTGTTCCGGCGGATAGACCCGGAACTGCGCCGAATCGAGAACCGCTCCGATGAAGAGGAGCTTCTGAGAGGGACTCAGGTGTGACTTTGGCACGTTGATGGAAAACCCCAGCAAATGCAGGAGATCCGCCGTAGTCTGGAGGTGGGAGACGACTGCCTGGGGCGAGCCCGCCTTCAACAACCAGTCGTCGAGATAGGGGAAGACTGGAACCCCTGATCTGCGCAGATGAGCTGCGACCACCGCCATCACTTTCGTGAACACCCGAGGGACACTGGTAAGGCCGAAGGGGAGCACGGTAAACTGAAAGTGCTCTTGACCCACCGTGAACCGCAGGTAACGCCGGTGGGCCAGCAGGACGGGGATGCCGGCCCACCGGCAGCCACGGGCCGGCAGGACGGGGATGTGGAAATATGCGTCCTGCAAGTCCAACGCTACCATCCAGTCTCCAGGGTCTAGGGCAGCTAGAACCTGAGCCAAAGTTAACATCTTGAACCTTTCCTTGCGGAGGAAGGCATTGACGTTCCGGAGGTCCAAGATAGGGTGTAGGCGCCCTTTGCCCTTCTTGGGAACCAGAAAGTAGTGGGAATAACAACCACGACCTACTTCTGGGCTCGGAACGCGCTCGACGGCCCCCTTGGCCAAGAGGGCCGAAACTTCCTCGTGGAGAAGATTCAAATGATCCCTCGAGATACGGTGGTGCTGCGGTGGCATGGCTGGAGGGGTCGTCTCGAAGGGGAGGGAGTAGCCCCTTCGAACGATTTGCAGCACCCACCTGTCCGATGTGATGGACCGCCAGTGGAGCAGGTGATGGCGAACTCTGCCGCCCACTGGCGTGGAATGGGCCTGAAAGCTCGGACTAGGAAGGCTTTGAGGCGCATGCTGCCGGGGTGGATGTGGGCTGACCGCGGCGTCCTCCAGAACCGCCTCGGCGGAAACCACGTCCGCGACCGCACGCAGGTTGGTTCTGCGGCTGGTGGCTAGGCGGACGTGAGGAGGCACCCCTTCCTTGGCCACGAAAGGGGCGAAAGGCGGAAGTTTGCGACCGCGGGCCGAGAGGCCCAAGGACTTGGCCGTAGCCCGGGAGTCCTTAAAGCGATTCAGCGCACTGTCCGCTTTCTCACCAAAAAGGCGAGTGCCATCAAAGGGCATGTCCATGAGAGTGCTCTGGACATCTCCCGAAAAGGACGTGGACCGCAGCCAGGCGTGACGTCTAAGCGCCACCGTGGTAGAAATTGCCCTACCCAGCGAGTCCGTAGTGTCAAGCCCACATCTGATAGCATGTCGTGCTGCATCCCTCCCATCGGCCAGAGCCTGGGTAAGTCGTGTCTGGACCTCCTCCAGGCACAGGGGCAGCACGTCCTCCACCGTATCCCACAGAGAGTGGGAATAACGGTCCAAAAGACAGGCGGTGTTCAAGGACCGCCGACCCAGACTAAGGGAGAACAGCTTTTTGCCAAACTGTTCCAGTCTCTTGGAATCCCGGTCCGGCGGAGCGGTCGGGAAGGAGGATTGGGAGGTAGAAGCCTGGATAACCAGGTTCTCGGGGGTGGGGTGTTGGGACAGAAAACTGGGGTCGCCCGGAGCAGGGCGGTGGCGCCTGGCGACGTTCCTGTCCACAGGAGGAACTGTGGAGGGCTTGGACCAGGTGCCCTGCAGAACGTCAATGAGGGCCTCATTGAATTGCAGCAGAGGCTCAGTGGAGCTTGCTGCAGACTGAAGCACCTCAGTGAGGACGTTAGTTCTCACAGCCACGGCAGGCAGCTCGAGCCCAAGGGCTGCGGCCGCCATGCGCAGCACCACAGAGAAAGCAGCACCCTCCTCCGAAGCCACAGTCGGAGGAGAGATGAATCCAGTGTCTGGTGAGGTATCCAGACCACTGGCCTCCCCCAGTTCATCTGCCCAGTCCTGTGACAGCTGAGCCTGAACGGCCATAGGATCCTCGGACCCCTCCCAGTCGCCCCCGTCATCCGATTCCTGGTAAACAGGAGGAAGGATCGGAGCCGGACGATAGACATAATGTGTCTCCAACGGCGCCGTACGCGGCGTCCATCGACGCCGTAACGGCGCCGGGTCCGGAGCGGGGCACAACGCCGAGCGGAGCCGGCGTCGGAGGTGGAACCGGTGTCGACGCCGGCGGAGGAGGCGTGACGAGGTCGACCGGCGTCGGCAGGGACGAGTCCCTCGGGCACTTGCGGCGTCGAGGCCGGAGCCGGCGACGGAGCCGCCGGCATGCAAGGTTGCCCAGTCGAGTCCGCGGGGCCCGAAGGCGCGCCAGCGGGCGTCGACGACGGAGCCAGGTTCCTCATGGCCGAGAGGAAGGCACTGACTTCCACCGGCGTCGCGTCAGTCCCAGGGACCGGCGAGTATGGGGACTTGCGCGGCGCCTGCGGCTCCGCTGGAGCCGCGGGGGTGGAACCACCCTGACCCTCGGCCGAGTCGCGCGACCGGCGAGGGGAGTCCTAAGAGCGGTGTCGCCTCTTGGACTTCTTGGAGTGCTTAGACTTACCCGAAGACTTGGAGCCAGACGATCGATGAAGACGTCGGCTGCGGCTCCGCGACCGATCCTTGGACCTCCTCCTGGACCGGGATCGAGAGGGGCGCGGAGCCGAGTGGCGTAGCTCGAGGAGCTTACGGGACCGCTTCCGTCTAGCCTTCGAGGTCAGGGCCTTGCAGTCTGAACACGACTCCGCGTCGAGGCCCAAACAGTAAAGGCACCGGCGGTGATGATCCGTAACCGACATCAAGTGGTTGCAGTCAGCACAGGCTTTGAAACCAGGCATCCTACCGGCACCGGAGTCGAGACAAGATCAAAAAGGATCAAAAAAGTTAGTCAAAAAAGACTAAAAGGGGTAGCTCTCCCGGATCTGCGCTTACTGGCGCGGAAAAAAGAAGAACTGACGTCAGTGCGCGAGGGCGGCGTCTAAGTACTTCGACGACGTCATTCCGGCGCACGACGCCGACGACGGACGCGGAGCCGCAGACGACGCCTAGCGACGCGCAAGGGGTATTGCTGACGAAAAATCTTCCGGATCCAGTCTGACGCCTGGGGTTATTCTAAGGTGAGGAATCTAACTAACGTGTTTCTTTCAGATGTCACCTATTCATGAAGTCGCATTTAAGGTCACGATTCATTTGATACCCAACATGACTCAGTTAGGTAGTCTCATTAAGTAGTAAGCTGGGCTGGGATTCAAACCGGTAACCCTGTATTAGTTAATGAGGCTAATAACTTTATCCACAGTAAAAATGACAATTTGGAAGTGTTGCTGCTAAAACAAATGAAATGTAAAAGTCTTACTTAACAAAATACAGTTTCCTGCCACAGGGCTCTATAGGCCTTCCTTAGTGTGTGTATATATATATATATATATATATATATATATATATACACACCGCTACCAAATTGCACCAAGAGCCAAGGGACTCGTAGGCGGGTGCTGTGACGCGGAGGTGCCCCGCGTTCAAAATCAGCGCTACCAACAAAGTCCACACTTTCGGACAAAGTACAGCACTCCGGGGAGATTCCGTATGCTTATTTATTCAGCAACAAACAGTAAGACAGACGCGTTTCAGATTGTCCTTCTTCAGTGTCTCATTGCGCTTGTCAAAATCAAATTGTAACAAATGTGTTGTCTTTCTGATTTTGATTTTAACCTTGAATGTCGAGTGATAAATAACGACAAGGGTTTATCCTAATGAGCTGGTACATTGACTTCACCCTGATAAGATGGCCGCCATGTAATAGCTGAATATTGTATTTGCTATGTCGGTGGCGGAAGTGACGTCAATGGTTTTGATTTCAAAATGCCCTCGCGCGGCAAGCGCAATGAGACACTGAAGAAGGACAATCTGAAACGCGTCTGTCTTACGGTTTGTTGCTGAATAAATAAGCATACGGAATCTCCCCGGAGTGCTGTACTTTGTCCGAAAGTGTGGACTTTGTTGGTAGCGCTGATATATATATATATATATATATATATATATATCTCCTCTGCTTTTCAGTGCAAAAATTTATTTAGCTTCTTTGCGTGCTGGTCGCCATAACGTTTCGGCTCCGCTTGAGCCTTGTTCACATGACAACGTGAAACATCTGAACACTTCCTTAAATAAGAGAAAAGATACTCTGCACGTGATACCAGGGAATAGGCATAGACACAGAAAACAGACTGACAAAATGGTTTTCCATACACATTTCTTCGTACTACATGGTTATACAATATAAGTAATCATGTTAAAACCCTAGTACCATTAATAAAGACATCACTGTAATATACATAATGGTTGTTATACAGCGAATGCGAACAATGATTCAAGTTTGAGGGAAATAATGATGGCCACTTTGTTCGCCTGTTGGCGACTATATAGTAACAGCAACAGCACCCTCTACTGGTGCCTCATAGATATTCGTATATCCATACAAATCTGTGTTAAATGCACAAATGGCCCTTTTGCCTCAATAAACATTGTGAACCATCTATTATCCTTAATTGAAAAAAATCACGGGATGAATCCTGGTGTCTTCCATATCTGGCCAAAGGTACCCTACTCATTGCTGCAGATCCCTGCAGCTGTGCAAAGTACAAGGAAGTGTACTAAAGTGCAAAGTGCATAAATATAGTGATATCACCCAAAATACTTGAAGAACAAAGTTTAAAAACAATTGTGTTAAAACAAATAAACAACAATTGTAAATCAAAAAAGTGCAAAAATGCATGTAAAGTGCATAACGAGTAAAGGTGGGCTGACTGAGCCCAGTCATACCCACAGGTTGGTGTTAACAAGACCTACGATGGATAAATACATACTACTATCAATATGTTAAAACATTTTAAAACATTTTAAAAGCATGACCAATCACTTAGTATAAGAGATGAAAGATGAGGTATCCAAAAGGGTGTTCAATTCATAACGATGCAAATATTCATAAGGTGCAACTGTGTCTAGGACTGTCCTGTTACTCTACCAAATATGTATATAGTTTAGGTGTACAATGCAGCGAGATACAGCAATATACCTCAGAAATGGTAAATTTGGTCTGCTATAAAACAATAAATAGTACATGAAATGATTAAAACAACTAACCCACAATGATAAAAACCATTTGTAAAGTCAATCGAACAAAGACCAAATGCATATATGTACCGGTAATTGCCGTATTCCCCCTGTATAAAGTACAACTCTAAATAGAGTGTAAAAGATTGTATTCCTAGCCTAAGATAGTGGGTAAATCCTCAGTGACATTAAGCCCACCCGGGAATTTAGAGTCTAGGCGGAGTATATATTTGGTTTCCAACCTCCGTAGTAAAGCTTCCCTGTTGCCTCCACGCCTACTGGCTGGTACAGAGTCAATGACAAAGAATATCAATTCCTTGTTGTTGCTGTGGTGTGTCTCCTTAAAATGGCGAGCAACTGGGTAGGTATTGTCCTGGTTTGAAATTGCCCTTAAATGCTGTAGGATACGTTTGTGTACCCCTAATTTAGTACTGCCAACATATCTAAGTGCACAGGAACATTGGAGTACATATACGGCATATTCTGTTTTACACGTTAACAGCTTATCTATTTTGTGTTTTCTGTCACTGAACCCATCTTTGTAGTGTTTGGTGTTGACCCCATGTGTGCATGCTTTGCATATTTTGCATTTAAAAAAACCACCGTTTGTTTGTAGCCAACTTGTCTTTTCCATGATTTCAGGATTTGTATTGATGAGGCAATCCCTCATTGAGGGAGCTCGACTGAAAGTAAGGGTTGCCCTACGAGGAAGGGTTGGGCCTAAAATGGAGTCACTCTTTAGAATGGGCCAATTACGATTAAAAATACGATATAAATCACTATGTTGTTTGTTAAAACCAGTTATGATTCTGAATTCCTTAAGTGATTTAGAGATTTCTTGAGGTACTGGGTTACTGATGTTAGTTTCATCATATTTGTTCAGTAACTCCTGTCTAGTTTTCAGTCGGTATTTGATTATAGCTTTGTCAATCACCCCTTCAGAGTATCCCCGTTGAAGAAATCTATTTTTGCTAGATACTTGAGCCTCATCCAATTCAGCCTCATTGCTGCATACTCTACGCAAACGTAGCATCTCTCCATATGGTATGCTGGAAATTAAATGGTGTGGATGGGTACTGGCTGCGTGTAAAATAGTGTTGCCAGCCGTTTCTTTCCTGAATAATCTGGTTTCAATTGAACCATTGGAAATATATACCTCTGTATCTAAAAAGGTAACATTGGTTTGACTCATAGTGACCGTGAATTTAAGGTTAAGATTGTTGATATTGATAGCCCTGACAAATTCCTCTGCTGTCACTCTGTCTCCCTCCCACACTACAAACAGGTCATCTATATAGCGATACCAAGCAATAATATGCGATTTCATTATATTACTGTATTCTGTTTTGAGGACCAGTTCCTCCCAAGCTCCCATGTGCAAACATGCGTAGCTTGGAGAGAAACTGGCCCCCATGGCGACTCCCTGCAGCTGACGGTATACCAAATTGTTGTACATAAATACATTATTATGTAAACATATTTTAAGCATTTAACGTGCGCGAACGGAATTCTGATTGGTTGTTACATGTCAGTCAACGTTCGAATCGGTCGAAATCAGGAAGTGCCGGCCGCCATTTTGTTTGTTTTCAGTGCAAGAGTGGAAAAGGAAGGTGGCGAACGTGAAAAGAGGGCAGGGTAGAGAGTTCCTGACCCCCTAGCCTTTGTCAGGGGGTCCCTGAAGGACCCCGAAGGCAGACAAAAACATTTAAATTTTTATTTTTTTAAATCGCGGGGGTATCACGTAGTTTATTGTAAAATAAATATATAAGAAAAAAATACATACATACATAACTTAGCATTTAAAAAAACGTACAAATTCACTGAAAAAACCATAGGTTTCACACACGTTATAGATAGGTGGATATTTCACTCGTAAAAAACCAATGAAATTCCCCCGTTATAGTTACTTCAGATAACTATAACTCGCACGACCGCCACTCTATCACAAGGATGATGTCATGAGTGATGCCACTGGCCATGTCATGAGTGATGTAATATGTGACGTCATGAGCAGTGGATTGCGGGCGCGCGAGTTATAGTTATCTGAAGTAACTATAACGGGGGCGTTTCATTGGTTTTTTACGAGTGAAATGTCCACCTAACTATAACATGTGTGAAACCTATGGTTTTTTAAGTGAATTTGCAAGGTTTTTTTTAAATGCTAATTCCTAACTATAACGTGTGTGAAACCTATGGTTTTTTCAGTGAATTTGTACGGTTTTTTAAATGCTAAGTTATGTATTTATTATTATATTTTTTATATATTTATTTTACAATAAACTACGTATTAATTTTTGTAAATTTTTTTATGGTTTTTCACCGTGCGCGCACGGTGCGCGCATCCCGCGATTTTTTTAAAAAAAATTAAAATGTTTTTTTTTTGCCTTCGGGGTCCTTCAGGGACCCCCTGACAAAGGCTAGGGGGTCAGGAACTCTCTACCCTGCCCCCTTTTCACGTTCGCCACCTTCCTTTTTCACTCTCGTACTCAAAACAAACAAAATGGCGGCCGACACTTCCTGATTTCGACCGATTCGAACGTTGACTCACATGTAACCACCAATCAGAATTACGCTCGCGCACGTTAGGGTGCACGCACGGTGCGCGGCTATAGATATATATGTACTTTAACTGCAATTTTCTCAGGAACTACTGAACAGATTGACTCCATATATGCAAAAGGCACATCCTTGACCTGAGGACTACCTCTTTGCCAAATTTCAAGTAATTCTGTTCAGCCGTTCGGGCTGTACCTTCGACTAAAGGTCCTATGGGAAAATGCATGGGGAAAACGCGTTTTGGGACCCCCCTTTTTTCTCGGCCCCCGCTTGACGAATCCCCCCGAGACTTTCAGGGTCGGAGCTGAGCGGAGCGCCCCATTAGTTTTGAAAATTTCGCGAGGATTCGTCAACCGGCGCCAAGGTTATTCAAAATAGAATTTTGAGATTTCCTATGGAAACACGGTCCTAACTATAACTATCTACTGGCGACCGCCAGTAGATAATATATACACATATATATACATATACACACACACATATATATTACCTACTGGCGGTCGCCAGTAGGTAGTTATAGTTAGGACCCCTTTTCCATAGGAAATCCGCAACATTCTATTTTGAATAACTTTGGCGCCGGTCGATGAATCCTCGCGAATTTCTCAAAATAGGTGGGGCGCTACGCTCCGCTCCTACCCTGAAAGTCTCGGGGGGATTCGTCAAGCGGGGGCTGAGATAAAAGGGGGGTCCCAAAACGCGTTTTTCCCATGCATTTTTCCATAGGACCTTTAGAACGAGCTACAGCCCGAACGGCTGAACAGAATTACTAGAAATTTGGCAGAGAGGTAGCCATAAGGTCAAGGAAGTGCCTTTTGCAGGTCTGGTGTAAATCTGTTCAGTATTTCCTGAGTAAATAGCATTTAAAAGCATATATATATGTGGGCGGAGCCTAACCACACATCTCATCCTGAGATCTGATTGGCTGTCAGCACTTCATCTCAGAAGTGTTGGCAGCCATCTTGGGACAAATATACATGATAGCACCTCATTAAAAAGCATTGCAGTTAATAGAAGGTTTTAAGACTTTAGTTACATTATAAATCATTTGTTGATGGTACCATACTCATTTTAGGAATTGTGGTATGTTCTAAGGTGATTTCACCATGTGAAAAAGCCTTCTGCTGGGATATCATGATTGAGAGAAAATTATTTTCTCATGCTTTTACCACAGAGGTTTGGAAGGTGATCTATAGGCTAAACTGAGAGCTTATTTTTTGTAAATTCACATTATCTTTCTCAGTCATGTGAGAATGAAGTCTGATATTCTCAGTAAAACATGTACATCCAACAAGGGCAGAGACTGTCAGTTGATTCCTTTGTGTTCTACTGCAGCTTCCCAGAGTGTTCCAAAGAACTACTAGAGCGCTAACAGTCCTACTTATGATAAACGTATGGCACACCTGAAGCCATCTTGCTTGGATTAAAGTGGTAACTCTTAAAACATTTAATTTAAAAAGGAACAAAATGAGGGGGTTCATTTTTCCATAAAAAGTATGATTAGTGCTGCAGAAAGAAAAATTAGGGCACATTTTGAGTGACTTCTCAAATCCTCTTCTATTTCATTAAAAAATTCTGACATGCAGACTGAAACATGCACTTTCAATACCAGCAGCAGTTTTCCCTGGTGAGCAGTAGCTTTACTACAGTGATCTAATGAGCAAAAAGAGTGCTAACATTCTGAATTTATGGCAAATGTGTGACACATCTGAATGCCTTCTTGATGGAATCAAAGTAAAAAACTGAAAGTATTTCCTACTGAGGAGACTGCAGTAAATGAGGAAATTAGGAAACTTCATAACAAATAAGTCTCCCAAGATGGCCACCAGAGACAAAAGAGCCCAAATGTAGCCCAAATATCACCCAGATGTAGCCCAAGTATAGCCCAATGACAGAATGTCCCAGAATGTTCTTAAAAACAACTAGAGCGCTTACTGTCTTCATTATGACAAAAGTATGGCACACCTGAAGCCATCTTGATTGGAATAAACTGGTAACACTTAAAACATTTAATTTAAAAAGGAACACAATGAGGAGGTTCATTTTGCCATAGAAATTATGATTAATACTGAAGAAAGAAAATGAGGGCACATTTTGAGTGACTTCTCAAATCCTCTTCTATTTCATTAAAAAATTCTGACATGCAGACTGAAACATGCACTTTTAATACCAGGAGCAGACTTCCATGGTGGAGTAGTTTTACTACAGTGATCTAATGAGCAACTAGAGTGCTAACATTCAGAATTTATGGCAAATGTGTGACATATCTGAATACCTTCATGATGGAATCAAAGTAAAAAACTGAAAGCATTTCCTACTGAGGAGACTGCAGTACATGAGGAAATTAGGAAACTTCATAACAAATAAATCTCCCAAGATGGCCACCGGAGACAAAAGAGCCCAAATGTAGCCCAAAATCAACCAGATGTAGCCCAAATATAGCCCAATGACAGAAGTGTGCAAAACACTTATTATTTTGTGTTTTTGCAGTGTTATATAGTGCAGACTTGTCAGGTATTGGAGTGCTTTACATGAGCATTGGTTACATCACACAAGAACAAATTCATTTTGGTTGTAGACATGGGGAGACTAAGTGATTTGACCAGAATCACAGAATGTCGAGCTGAAGCAGAAACTTCAACCTGGTTCCCCAGTTGCAAAGTCTGCAGTTCTGGAAGTAACACCACATCCTCTCCCCTAAGTGCAACATTTAATCAAGTGGTCAACTGGATAAAAAAACATAAAGATAACAAATAATTTAAAAGTGCTTTGTCGCTATTTGAAAACTCAGAAAATATGTCCTTATTTTAGTCTTTTAGAGCACTAACCATAATTTTGATGCCAATAAGACCCTCTCATATATGTAATTTCTAAAGGAAATGCTCTAGGTATTACAGTTTTGATTACATCAAGATGATGTCAGGCGTTCCACACTTTTGTAATAAATATAGAATGTTAGCAATCTAGTTGTTCATTAGGATACTGTTGAGAGGCAGAGGCCAGGGGCACGGACTCTGAAAATTGAAGGCAGGTAGGAGGGTGCAAAGGCAACAATTTAACCACACTGAGCAGGCAGGAAGGGCCGTGGAAGCACAACAGACTATGGAGGGCAGTGGAAAGGGGGGCAGGGGCAACAAACCAACAATACAGGACTTGCAAGAGAGGCTGTTGGAGGGAAGATCTATTACGGGTCAAGGAAGATAGGGGCGGTCCCCAGATCCCCGGGAGCCACCACAGAACTGAGCAGGAGAGTGAGTCAGGGACAAAAGGGGCACCTTAATTTGAGCCGGGGTGCCTAGGAACGCTTGCTCCAAAAATGAAGAAAACAGACATATGAGACATGGAATTGGAGGCAGAATACAATGGCAGTTTAATGAGAAGATGCAACTTCAAAGAAACCGCAGAATAGAGACATAAAGTACAAAAAACAGAATCCAGATAATCATACAGCTGTCATAATATTCTCTGTATCTCAATTAATGTACTGACAGAGAGAGAGAGAAAACACATCTATAAATGCATCATGAGAAACAAGTTACACCAAGGAAAATGTTACCTAGGAACACTCACGTTTACTCTTAGAGCAAGCATTCCTGCAATTACAATACAAAATCTTTTAAATGCAAAAGTAAAGAGAACAATGGTTAAACATAACATGACATTTCATATAGGTAAAATAGAATAAGATACTTCAAGCAAAGCAGAGCAAGACATTTTAAGCAAAGGAAGACAAGAGCTCCCAGCTCTTGGGGAAAACCTGCACTGCCTGTTAACCTACATACAGACGGCGAGGTAGTCCGTCGATATCTGTGGGTGCTCCCTTTTTGTATCATTTTGTGGGCTCCTTTGCACGCTACATCTACCTACGTATGCTACCCAAAAGCTTCGACTGCAGATTTTACCAGACATTTCGTCATTTACCCACTTAATGCTGACAATGGACTGGGTGAAAAGGTCAGTCTCTCAGGCCAATCGCTTATCGTAAGTTCCATAGAGCAAGCAGAAAATAATGGGTATTGTACGGGAATTCAATATATTCATGTATAAAATCTCCTCAGTTCTCCTAACTTGACGCTCTGCGGTTGCCACTTCCTTAAAAGCGGGAAACCTGCCCAGGAAGCAAGTACCAGTCCAGGATGCAGCCTACTGTATGTCGACAGCTTCAGGGGGATGTTGAACTTTGATACCGAGCACGGAGCACTCGGGTAGGGTGGGGGCTACTAGTTTGGATCAGAAGGCCTCGCAGACCTGCCTTCAGACTGCTATACACTAAAATTGCAGAGCTATGGTCAATTTAACAAAGAGGCCTACATATTGAACAGAAGGGCCTACACAGGGGTTTTATGCTGGCTGAGTGGTAAGGATGTCTCAGGATAATTATATAGCAATACAGGACCCGCTGGTCAATTTAATACGGCCTACAAATGCAGCTGGCAGGGCAAGGACAAGGGTCTCATACTTCAGGTGTGGACAGAACGGGCCAGGGGCCCCCTGTGATACAAAATCTACCCTCCTTCAAGGCTGTGGCAATGTAATAGACCATTGTGGGCAGAAGGAAGAGGCAATGGTAGTACAACCATACATGCCAACAGACCCGATTCAGCCAGGAAACGTCCAATGTTTTTAAGCTCAAATGGGCTTTATTTGATCTGTCTCCTGTCTACAATATCCTCTTTTTCAATGTAACTCAAAGGGGAAAATCAATACCCCAGTTTTTTTTCAAAATCTCCCTCTTACCAAGTTCAAAATGTTCGCAAGTATGGTACATTGGATCATGGAAGGAAATGGGATAGGGACATGGACTTGGATAACAGAGGACAGGAGGGACATGGAGAGGTGCACCAAACTGACCCTGCAGGGCAGGCATCAGGGTTTGCAGCAGCACAATACACCACACAGGGCATGCAGGATGGGAGTGCAGCACAACAATCCATAGAAAGCAAGAGGGAGGGGACAGGACCATGCACATGGACAACAGAGAACAGAGGGGCAAGAGGCAATGGTAGCTAGCTGACCATAATGGACAGACAGGAGAGAAAGCTGCAGCATAACAGACCATAAAGGGCAGGAGGGACGGATCAGGGGCATTACAATGGAACAGACAAGCCAGGAGGGAGGGAGTAGGGCTGGGGGCAAGGGGGCAGGGCAGGAGCAGCAAGATAGCCATGGAGGTCAGGCAGGATGGGCACTAGAAGCAAGACACACCATGAAGAGCAACAGTGAGACTGTGATGGCATACACACAGACCATGGAGGGAAGGTGGGAGGGGGTCAGGGGCAGCTAACTGACCACACAGGGAAGGTGGGAGGGGCCATGGCAGCACAGAAGACCATGCATGGCAAGTGGGAGGGTTAGTGGCAGCACAATGGCTATGGTGGGCAAGAAGGAGGGTGGAGGGGCATGCACAAAGGACAATGGAGGATAGAAGGGAGGGTCAGGACCTGTGCACAGACAAGAAAGTTCAGGGGAAGGGACCTCACAACAGACCACACGGGGCAGGCAGGAGGAGCAGTTGCAGCACAACAGACCAGGGAGGGCAGAAGGGTGTGGCAGTACAATGGACCATGTAGGACAGGAGGAAGAGGATAGGGGCATGGCATGTGGACAGGCAGGGTGGAGGTGGCAGGGACAGGTTACAGTCATCTGACAATGCTAGGCAGGTGGGAGGGGAGTGGCAGCTCAACAGAACACTCAGAGTAGATAGGAGTGGCAGGTCCATGGGACATGGTGGGCAAAAAGGATGGAGCAGGGGCATGCACAAAGACATCGGAGGGCAGGGGGAAGGAGAATAGGGGCAGCAAGCTAAGCACAGAGTTTAAGCAGGAGGTCAATGATGGGGCATAGAATTGGGCAATGGAGGGCAGGAGGACTGGACTGGTACATCATACTAAATTGAGGGCAGTGGCAGCACATCAGACCATGCATGGCAGGAGGGAGGAGGCTAGTCCATGGATTCACACAACAGAGGATAGGGAGGAAGGGGATGGGGCAGCAAGCTAACTGTTCAGAGAAGGCGGGTATTAGGAACTTTATTATTTTTAAAACATTGTGTCTGTGCGAACTACTTAAAATATGAACAAGTATGCAGCATAATCTCACTTTTATTCAGGAAGAAGAGGACGTTTGTGACTGTGACTCCGGGCTCACTTGGCAGAAACACCCCCTGACCCTCCACCCCCTATCGCAAAATGTAATGCCCGTGAAAAGGGTAGGTGAACACAGTGTTATATAGAACATAGTCCTGAGAGCACGATTGAAAATGAAAACTAGATATAGTGTATGGTATAAACTATGCACCAAAAAGTGTGATATAAGATGAACCGGGCGTGAAATATAATTTGCAATACATTGTGCGCAATGACAGATTCATTGGAGAGCGCGAGATAGCACAGGCACTAGCGCGTGCTATGCGATATGCGCCTTGGAGTGTAATATGCACAGGGCAGTGTTGTGTAACCTAACTAGTCTCTAAAGTTGTAATATAAAATATGTGCTGGGGAGTGTAACGTTGCATATGCACTGTGACAAATATATGGATCCCAGATTGTAATATGTATGGCATAGCACTGTGCGTTATAACATAGGCATCGAGAAAGGCACGTTAGATGGGGCAATATAACCCGTGCGAAGACAAGTGTGGCATGACATATTCACGGGGTGGTGTTACAGTGCACATGGGCTAGAGAGTGTCATAGCATATGCACTAGCTAGTGGAATACAACACAGAGGTGTGTGGCACTCGGCAGGCAATGGTGGGTGTAACACAGCATTGGGCTCTGTCAGGAGCACGCTGTGACTCTCAAGTGATGTTCGTCCCCTTTCCAGAGAGTAAAATAAAAAGTATTACACATCCGGCAGTGGATGTGTGTTTTATTAACCGTGAGGGGGGTTTCTTGCATAGTTTTGGTCGAATTTTTGTCGAATCCCCTTTGAATGGCTTGGTGTGCATGTGTATTAAATGTGCCCGTCAATAGCTACCCATGTTTGTATAAATAAACGACACGGGTGTCTACCAGGATTAGGCACGGTAGGGCATCAGACATGTCAGAGCTTCACTAGTGGTGTAAATACATTCCACGTGGATTTATTGCATGCATAGTCGCCTTTTAATGAATATCACGCAAATCATCATGGTGATAGGTACGTACGGTTTGTCCAGCATGTCCTAGGTGTGTCTATAAATATATATTTTTTAAAAATAATAAAAAACTGTGGCCGGCCCTGGGGATTGGGGTCAAAAAAATATAATTAGGAGACTGGCCCTGGGGGATAGGGTCATCAGGGCCAATAAATTAGAATAAGAAGGGGAACCAAACAGCCCCCCTTCTTAAAAAACTAAAATAAATAAAAGACTGGCATCGTGCCGGAGGCCATGCCCCCTCCGTGCAGCACTCTGCAAACGCGCCCCCAACAGGCATCTCCAGTATGCGCCAGGGAGCTGCGCTGCAGCCAGGTGTTCTGAGGCCAAGCCCCTTTTTACACCTCTCTGCAACGCAGCTCTGTGGCGCTTACTGGAGGTACCTAGTGGTCTAGTTTGACCCTAGGGACCCTTAGGATTCAGGGGGACTCTCAACTTAGAACAGCCACAGGGCGCGTTTACACAGTGGTGAAGGGAGGGGACGGGGCCTGAGGTGACGTGTGCAAACACGCACTATGGCATGTTTTAAATTGGGGATATAATTTCCCTTCAATACTGAGGGCCCCTGGGGGCTAACTAGCCCACCAAGTGCTTCCAGTAAGCGCCACTGAGCTGCATTGCAGAGAGGTGGTCCAGGCCGTGCCACTTTTTACACCTCTCTGCAATGCAGCTCTGTGGCACTTACTGGAGGTACCTAGTGGGCTAGTTGGACCCTAGGGACCCTCAGGATTCAAATGAACTTAATCTCCCAACTAAAAATGGACACAGGGCGTGTTTACACAGTGGTGAAGGGAGGGGACGGGGCCTGAGTTAATGTGTGCAAAAACGCCCTGTGGCCTGTTTTAAGAGGTAGATTTAATCCCCATGCCCTATTATACACTAGGGGCTTACAGAGGAGGTCATGCTAATCACAGGGGGACCCCAACGCATAATGTTCCCTAGTGTATGTAGGTGTTTTCACTGTATTCTAAGTGTCTTTTAACATAGCACTGGCTCTAGGACTGGTTAGTCAGACTCAGTTACCACCAGTATCCGTCTGAAAAAGTTGAGGGTACAGGATGATTTTGCAACAAGGCTTCTTTCTGCTCTTCTTTTTGTTCTTTCTGCACGTTATCCTTCTTCCTGCACTTATCTTCGTATTTGAGGACTTCTGTTGCTTCTTTCTGCACTTCTTTTGTTTCTTTCTGTGCATTTTTTCTTATTTCTTCACATGTCCTATCTCTGTAGGCATAGTTAGAAATTAGCATTTAAAAAACCTTTGAAATTCACTGAAAAAACCATGGGTTTCACACACGTTATAGTTAGGAATTAGCATTTAAAAAACCTTAGAAATTCAATGAAAAAACCAAAGGTTTCACACATGTTATAGTTAGCTGGACATTTCACTCGTAAAAAACCATTGAAATTCCCCCGTTATAGTTAGTTCAGCTAACTATAACTCGCGCACCCGCAATGCACTACTGATGACGTCACATATTACATCACTCATGACATGGTCACTGACATCACTCATGACATCACTGATGACATCTCAAATGACATCACTGATGACATCACTGATGACATCATCCAGTGATTGTGTGTTTTTATGAAAATTATATATTTTTTATATTTATGTATATCTCAAGGTCAAAGGAAGAATAAATGGGTATATAAGTGTCTAAATGGATACTTTTTTTTGGAATTTTTTTGTGTAACTGACTGTTTAAGTGTATCATAGTGAATACATGGCTTACTGAGTAATCTTTAAATATTTAAATATCTGTATCAGTTTCTTACTTTGTGTATAAGTGGCTGCATGGGTTGGTGAGTAGCTACATGAGTGTCTATATAGGTTATTAGTTGGTTTTTTATCACTATGAGTGTCTGAGTTTCTGTATGGTTCGGTGGGGGGTATTACTTAGTGCATAGGTGCATGAATGAGTGACTCACTGTTTGTATGTGTTGAATACAGCATGTGTGCAGGACTGTATGGGTGGATGAGTGTGTGCATGGGTGTGTTAGTGAGTGAATGACTGTCTCAATAGTGTCTTTATGAGTAACTACATATGTTTTAAACTAGTATATATGACTATTGGTGTATATAAGTGAGTATATGTGAGAGTGAGAGATTGGAAGAGTTCCTGTATGAATAAGTATGTGTTTCTATAAGTGATTGTTTAAAAGAGTAAGTATATGTAAGTTTCTGTAGAAGTAAGTGTGGTGGTGTGTGTATAACTGTATATGCAAGTAAATGGATGATTGATTCTTTATTAGCATGAGTGACTATGTGTGTGAGTTACTCTATGGATGAGTGGCATTGTGTAACGGGATGTACAGGTGTATGAGTACATATGATGAGTGAGTACATGTATGAGTGACTGTAGAGGACTGTTGGTGAATTACTGTATGTGTATGTGGTTCTTAGAATTACTGAATAGGTTGTTGTAACTGATATTGATATGTTCATTATTTTGAACATTTTAGTTTCTATTTTTGAATGTGTGTTTCAATGGTTATATTAGGGGGAGAGGAGGTCTGCCACTCTATCACAAGGATGATGTCATCAGTGATGTCATCAGTGATGTCATTTGAGATGTCATCAGTGATGTCATGAGTGATGTCAGTGACCATGTCATGAGTGATGTAATATGTGACGTCATCAGTAGTGCATTGCGGGCGCGCGAGTTATAGTTAGCTGAACTAACTATAACGGGGGAATTTCAATGGTTTTTTACGAGTGAAATGTCCAGCTAACTATAACATGTGTGAAACCTTTGGTTTTTTCATTGAATATATATATATATATATACATACATACACACATATATTATACACACACATATATACATATATACACACACATATATACATATATACACACACATATATACACACACATATATACATATACACATATACATATATTATATTGGAGTGAATGGCAAAGTCGAACTGTAAGTGCAAACACGGTCCTTCCAGTCTGCAGTGGCTAGGTGTGAGCCATTTTGTACTTCTTCACACACAGGGTGGCACAAACAGTGCTGCAGCCCCGAGTAGAGACTCTGCGTTACATGCCCTGGGTACCATATACTAAGGACTTATTATTAAGTCAGTCCTTGCCAATTGTGGGGTATCCAATTCGACATGCAATTTGTATAGGGTCAGAACACTGGCACTGAGGTCAGGTTAGCAGGCCTCGGTGCACTCTCAGAGTTGAAAAACCAGCAGCATCAGTCTGAAAATGTGGGGTGAACATGCAAAAAGAAGCATTTCCTTACAACCAAGTTGAAGTTTTGCATCTTGAATGCTATGCTATTTTAGGCCGTTTACTGGGGTGGGGTGGAAGGCCACTCACTTGTGGCTCGTTACTTGGGGTTGGTTGAACTGTGTTTGTGTTAAGTCTTTCTGTTGTCTTCTTTATATTCTGGATCCTGTGAGAGCTGCAGTGCAAATTACTATACTGACCTGGAGTAAAACGTTTATTAGAAATTTGCTGTGCTTATCAGAGTTAGCATTCTGTATATACAGCTCATTTAGATATTACCAAGCATTGTGTTACCTCCTAAGCGATGCAATTTGATTTGTTGTGTTAACAAAAATACACCGAACCTAAAGTGCTCAACTCAATGGTGCATGAATTACTGACTAGTGACAATGCCGATCAATGTGTAAGAATCCTGCTTGGGTGGTTAACTTGTCTTTCAGACTCCATGCCGATACAATATTTGCCATTTTTGAGACTTAAATAAAAATGCAATATGAAGATGATGAAAACATACATACACCATTAACTAATGCTCAATGGCCCATACCACATTTTTCAAGCAATTGATTTTCCTTCTTCAGGGAGCAGAAGCAGGGAAATTAGATCCCAAAAAATCGTGAAAGGGCTCTCATCTTCTACAAAGGGTGGACACTAATGTCTTAAAGATTCAGGTGTAACATCTATTTCAAGTCATCAAGAACTTCGAGAGTGAGATTACAACGCTGGAAAAGTTTTACTTAACCCCTTCGGTGCTCATGACGGAATGGTTCCGTCATGACCCACGGTTGAGCTGTGCTCATGACGGAACCATTCCGTCATGACCACGCCCGCGCAAGATTCCGTCAGCACAGCGGCGGAATCTGCGCAGCATCGAAGGGGTTAAAATATCAGATCTATGGAGAAATTCTTCTCGAGAGCTCACACAGGCCTCATAACAGTCTGAGCTTTTACCCCTTTCCTGAATTCAGAGTGTACCATTAGTCCCATATTCAAATGAGTAGAGCCAACTGGGCACCTATATGAATGGTTAAAAAATATTTTTCTGAAACAAGTGAATTTCACAGTTTGGAGACATTAGAAATTCAATAATTTCTCTTTTCTCAGACTGCCAACAAGAACATACATTTCTGTAAACTTCAATGTTAACGTTTTTTGGAAATGCACATCAGTCCATCATGTAATGAAACAAAAAAAAAATATTCCAAATAGACTGGCAAACAACAACAAAGACATATGGTCAGCATTGATTGGTGTGTCCAAATCTCGAGTCATTAAAAAAGTTCAGATTAGAACCCAACAGATAACATCATTACCCAAACCCAACAAACACTGGAAATATTATAAGCTTACCCGGCCGTCATGATCACATTGTAAATAACCAAGTATGCTGTAGCAAAAGGACCAGGCCCTCTCCTTCGCTTTGAAGCACCATGATCGCTTCCAGGTTTGGTGCTTCCACATGTAGGGGCCGCCATGTACAATACTGCACCACCTTTGCCCAGTTACTTTGTCAGTGAGATCCAAAACGAACAGTATCCTGTTGTCAAAAAACAAACATTTGACAAAACATTTTTCCAGCACAAGAAACAATTTTGTTTTTTTCCACAGACAAGCAACTGCACTAAAACAAAGTTAAACTACTTGACTGGACAGTTACATTTGCAGTCCGTAATAAGACAAACTGATTACAGGAAATGCAATCATGTTCCCCATATGCTTGTCTTTCGATTGGTATTGCAATATAGTGGTCATTTAAGTTTTTTCTGTTTAGTATTAGTAGGGTGGGCACATATTGTACAACACTTGTAATGCTCTGATTGTGCAGATACTACTCCTGAACATGCATCGCTAGCATACAGGCTAGTTGTTTTTTGAGTTTATGTATTTTCTTTTGAAAATGCCAAGAAAAAGAAAAAAAAAAGACAAACTGATTACAAATAGTACTACCGGTTACAACAGCATCACTTTGGGCATAGCAATGCATTTGCCTGGAATGTATTTTGAAATCCTTTATTTTCTTCAACATATGTTGTTTATGTATCACTGCGAGTGTCTGGGCAAATTATGAAAGTCACACCTTAAGAGTCTCGGACCCAACACTGAATTTCAACATTACACAAAATGCTGAAAGGGGCAGGAGAATCTGTATTCACTAAAAGAAAGCAAGAGTGGAGTTTTATATCCAGAGTTATCTTTTTCAAAGGGAAGAGGTAAATAGCTAGCAGGCCATTTCACCTTACCAGAAGCATACCCTTGAAACAGGGGCCTAGCAAACGGCATTAGGTCAACTATTTATCTTTGTTCTCACATCACTGCTGAGATAGTGGCCCCTTTTCCATTGCAATCCTAGTTAGGGACAGGAGTTGCAAAATGGTCATCATAGGTTGCTAACTATATTGAGTGGCCAGGGTCCTTTAGCGAAAACTAAGTCTACACGTGACCTTGCCACTGGCAAATGCACAAACATGGTATGGGACAAACTAAGTAAGAGTTTATCCGGGATATATTTACTCACCATGTCTCATACAGACACATCACCCTCTACTGCAAGTCAAATATGAACCGAAAGCTATGTCCCAATTATAGGCGAGGGACATGGGGAAATCTATATAAACCAGCACCTTTCTAATCCTAAAAGAACAAGCATTTACAATGCAATAGTTCTCGCAATGACATTGTTTTGAGCTATTGGCATTGTAAATGTTATTTTTTTTTTCCCTTTGTGAAGCATTAATTAAATGCTGTAATGCAAAGGATTCCTTCCTTCAGGGGCATGGCCGCCGCATGCACACCTCTGTGACAGGAGCAGGTGCAATAACACGGTTCGTTTCTTCCATCGCAAGGTGGGCTGGTGTGATGTGTTAAATCTTGCATAACATGGCCCTTGGCGCTTAAAAGCCCAAGTCCATGACACATTTTTGTATCACTTTGAATGAACGAAAAGCAGAGTTTCACGTTATACGCTTGAGAATACCTGCTCAACTGCAGTTTCAGCATAAAAGTAACTCTTGCTTTTGATGGGCGAATTCGAAGTGTGAGTAGCAACGCTGCCTAGGAAGGCCAATATTCTGAAGTTTTGTAAAACTTCGCTGGCGCAATAGACCTTCAAGCACCCCTGATATGCACGCATTTCAATAGCAGGCCTATTAACCCCCACCTCCCCCAAGTCACCTCACTAGACTTGTGCACTGCGATTTTTTATTGAATAGAATTTGTTTGCAGACAGTGGGGGGGAACAGAGAGACCCGAGATGAACCTGCGCCGCTGTTTTTGTGGCGTAGCTAATTGCGTACACAAGCCTTGTGCAAACTGTGACAGCGATGGACAGTTCGATGAGGCGAACGCCGCGTTATCATCAGGGCGCCGTGACTCACTCCGTCTCAGCGAGGATGACAGCCCTCGCCGTTCTGCCACAGATACTTCTGAAAGGCCATGTGTGTCTTAAGAAAACAAACCTTTCTCAGGGTACGGGTCTACGCTTGAATTCACCCCGTAGGGGTATCATGGCACTGACCGAAAAAAAGGATGTTTTTGTTACCCAACCCAACTGTGCTCATGTCATCGACCTTGGAAGGATGAAGGCCTGAGAGGCCCTGCCGCGATTTCTAACAGGAAAATTAATCACTAGAGTTATCATAGCATTTTTATTGCTGCCTGAAAGCTAGACGCACAAGTTTGTAACTCTGCAGCAGGTGCATTTAAATCTTAAATTATTGCTCAACGCAGCAACCCACAAAATAGTAGGTGTATGGGGAGCGGTTGACAGGTGTTTGTGTGTATGAATGTTTGCACGTGTGTCAGTGGGTGCATGAGCAGTGTTGACAGCTGTGAGTGTATATACATTATATACATGTATGCATGTGTCAGTGGGTTCACAGGCAGGGTTGACTGGTGGTTGTATGTTTCAATGAATGCACGTGTGTCAGTGAGTTTATGGGCAGGGCTGACAGGTGTGTGTGTGTATATACACGTGTAAGCACACATGTGCGTGGCTGGGCCACGCCTGACACCACTCACCTGCGCCTCGGTCAGCCGCAGGGACGACGCCAGCAGGAACCTCTCGATGCCCACCATGTACTGGCGGAAGAACTCCTGCTCGAACCGGGAGAGCTGCTCGGGGCTGAAGAATGGGCAGATTTGCTTACACTTGCCGGCCCTGGAGCTCAGGGCCGGGTAGCAGTACTAGGGAGACAGAAAAGACCACCGCATGCAACGGAGTCGAGCATGACAGCATGGGCGCACAGGGGGGAGCCCGCTTGGCATCACACATCAGATCACCACAAAAGATTACTATGTACAGGCGGCCGGAGTAGAGAATGAAAGCCATACTTAAGTGCCTATCCTATATTCAGCTGCACAACCTCCTTCCGTGCAAGCATTAGCCACGAAGCTCCCTTTTTTCCCCTCGGGGATAAATAAACATGCGCGGTCGAGGGGACACGACGCAAGCCTCTCAGAGAAGGGGGTCTCGAGAGTGACAACGTGAAGAGACGCAGGGCGCATGCACTGCAACGCTAGGCGAGTGGGCGGGGCCCAAGGGAGACAGGGCGGACACCAACCCCGTTTCCAAAGAAAATGGGCACAAAACCAACGACAATAGATCTCGCCATGGCGAAGCAGCGCATGCGCTGCAACGCAGGCGAAACCTAATAAACAGGTAGCAAGCCCTACAATCATTTAGGTATCTTTCTGTATTATCAATTGAATAGTAGTAGTAGGGTTGACCTTTTGGAATTTCATGAAGAGCCAGCCCCCTTTGAGACTTTGGAAAGATTACAGGATGCTACCACCACTAAGCACTTAATAACCAATCTGTATCACTCTGAACAGGAAGAAGACCAGTGCATGTGGCACTTTCAACCTGGAAGGGGGAGCTGGGCAAGAAATATCAGTTGAAACGTGGCAGTTTTGTTGCTCCCAATCATGCATGGTGTCTTCAAGTAGCAGTCTTCGAATTGTCCATTACTCATTAACTAAATACATCTACTACACTCTGTAGCTCTTCTTAGGTTTGACTTTAGAGAAGACAACTGTGCTAGATGCAGCTCTCCGGATGCACACTTAACAGGGCTGTGCAATAGCAAGCAGAAATACTGGCAGACTGCAAAATAACGAACACATTTATTGTGCACCGCCTTTTACTGGCAAAGTGACAGATAGCCTGTCGCCAGGGTAGAGGAAGAGCCCCTAATTCAAGCAATGAATGAGTGACTTGGTACACTGTAATGAACAGCGGGAAGGGCATGCTGACTTGTTACCTCCATCACCCAAACTCAGGGATATTTGGAGCCTTCTTAAGATATATTTGCTGCATCACACCGATGACAAACCGCAATGGCTACCCTGTGCCACTGTGGAGAGGGGGAATTAATGCTGAAGATACCGTCTTGAGCGTTCCCTACATTCCCCCGATTCATCCATAGCAAAACTTTAAATATAATAAGAATTGGATACTTAGACATGCCGAGCTACCTTGAACCCTAGACTATGTAATTTTTTAATTGTGTACCTATAAAGGATAAGTAACTGCGTAGTATGCTAGATGTTTTATTTCTGAGGCATTACTCAGTAAGCTTTTATGGTAGGATATCAGTGCACTGCATTGCAGTTTGTCTACATTGACTGTTATACTGTCTACCAATATAAATATATTGATATGGTTGTAAATTTATATATCCAAAAATGACTGGGGGAAAAAACTATCTAGTGTAGCCCATGATACTCTGTGCTTGCCTGCAATAATGGTAGAACAATACCATGCGAGAAAGCATAGTCACAACCTTGTAGCAGGGGTGCTGTCCGGTGCTGAAATCAAATATTTGATGTTATGAAGAGCAATGGCTATTTACAACTCAACTTCCTTTTTTAACACAATGGAGATAAGTGATATACTTTTCTTTATTTAAAAAATAAGTAGAGTTTTGCAATGAAGAAAGTTATGACATTATTTTGATACATAATACCTGCATACCAGTAACTACTATTAAATTGCTATCATCATCCATGTGGTACACCATGCAGCTCAGAAGTCTGAACACAAAGGTGTGAACTTGCATCTCCCGAGTGGCTGAAACCCCTCTTCTGACTTCAAAATTAAAATTTGAATTGTTCACCTTTTGGTGCAATACTTTTTGACCAACAGAGGCCGATAAGGGTCAGGACATCAGCCAGAAATGAATGAAGTTAAATAATCTGACAAGGTAGCTTCCTTGTGCTTTACACTAGATTTAAGTTGTGAGTGGGAATCTAGGTCACAAGAAAGGTTGCCGTTTTATTTATGATCAGAACTTTTCATTAAAGATTATGAAAGTGAGGCCTTTACTAAGTGCAAATGACAAAGTCACGTATACATCTCCTCCTGGCGGTTGACAGTAGGTTGTTAAAGTTAGGACCTAGTTTTGGTAGGAAAAGCGTTTTTTGACTTGCTTGTAACTTTGGCGCCGTAAGACGGATCGTCACCAAATTTTCCCCAAAAAGTGTCCCACTTGGTCTAGTTCTGCATGGAAAGTTTCAGGTTGATTAATCAGGAGGGGGGGGGGGGGGGGGGGCGAGGAAAAAAAAAACAAAAGTGGGGTTGGGGGGGTGGGAGTGCATTTCCCATGTTAATTCCCCTAGAGATTTTAGACAACTACAGCCCAAACCACTAAACAGAATTACACAAAATTGGGCAGAAAGCTCGATCTTAGTCCAGAAAGCATGCTTTTTGTGATTTAGTGTAAATCTGTTCAGTAGTTTTTGAGATATTAAAGAAATATAGATCTCCATGAACATCGAACCCCCGCGGGGGATCTGCAAAGCCACGCACCACCAACGCTGTGATTGGATAGTCGAAACCAGAGTAGAAAGTTGCAGCCGCCATTTTAGATACCAGGGAACAGTTCCCATTTGGGAAAAATTCAGATGTAATTAAGTCTAAGGGGTCAGGGTGGAGGTACCCTGACCCCATGGGTGCAAAAGAGGGGTCTGTGAGAGACCCCCTGAGGAGTTAAAAAATTATCCCTAAGCGTTCCCCCCTCCACCCCCCCCCCAACGTTTGAGGGTTCGCAAATCTGCTGTGACGCACTGCACGGCCCGTGTGGATTCGCAAATACTGCTGGGGGAGAAACCACCACATACACTCTTACACACTCAAACGCCCACTGAGATACTCTCATGCCCACTCAGACACTGTCACACCCACCGACAGATTCATTTACACAGTCTTACACCCAGTCACAGACCCACTCACATACCAAGTCACACACCAACTCCGACACTGAAACACCCACTCACATACCAAACACAGCCACACACACACACACACTATGACATTGTCACACTCACTCACAGAACAACTAAGACACTCACTTACGCACTCAGACACTCGCACCCACTCAGACACACACCCACTGATAGACGCACTTAGACCCTCTCACAGACCCATTGGGACACTCTCATACTACCTCACAGACCCACTCAGACACTGTTACACCAGGTCACCGACCCACTCAGACACACACTCCCACACACAAACCCAGTCAGGCACTCATACACCCATCCACAGATCCATTCAGACAGACAAACCTACTCATAGAGCCCCTCAGACATCAGTCACTTCGACTGTCTTAAACACACTCACAGCCCCAATCACATACTTATATACCCAGTCCCACACCCACACTCACTGAAATACCCTCTCAAACTCTTACACCCACTCAAACACTCGCACATCCACTGGTAGACTCACTTAGACCCTCTTACACCCACTGGCAGACACACTCAGACTCTTGTTCTTCCACTTGCACTCTTTCAGGTACTCACAGACCCACTTAGACATCCACACACCCACTCACCGACTCACCGAGACACTTATACTCACACGGCCATTGGCAGATGCACAGAGTCAATCACATAGTCACACATTTTAAATATGCTGGGGGTGGGGCGCTAGTGAGCCGGCGGCAAGATGGTTGCTTTCTAAAGCAGCTCTGCCGGCCGAGTGCAAGTATCTGATCACGATCCTGACAGAGCACATCAGCCGCTTTAAGAGGCAGATATTGGTGGAGGAACACGGAAAGATCATTTATGGACCTGAAGACGCCCAAAACAGGCATCAGGGTGGGTGCAGAAATCAGGCGATAGAATTTGAAGGCCTGGAAAGGTGCCGAGACGGCAAGATGGCGACTGCCAGTAACGTGCAGTGATATAGGAGCAGCCGGAGGACGGAGAGGGAGCCGACAGTACCCAGTGGTGTGAGATTGCAGCTGCCCTCACAGCCGTGAAGGTGCTGGGATCCACTGTCACGAGGGTAAGGAGAGGGTTGAGCCCTGCTTGACTAGGCGGACTGGACATTGTGGGCAAACGCCGAGCTAGTAAAGGGTGCTGCGGTCTAGTCTGGTCCCTGAAGAGCGTGTCTAAGGAGCCTGGTACTCAAAGTAAGCAGCTGGGTTGCGCCTCAGGTTTGCCGGACTGACCAGGTGGCAGATCGGCGGGGCTGGCTAAGCAGGCAGTAACGCCACAGGTGGCAGCCCGAATTGGTGAGCCTACACAAAATCGAGGCCAGCGGCTGAATGAGATCGTGACGGACTGGGCTGCAGCGAGGTACAATAAAGGCCAGAGCTTTCACTAAAAGAACTGTGTATCCTGCTGAGGATTGATATGGTGGGAGAGAGCTGCCAACGCTTGGTGACGCGATTGTTGGGGGCACTGGATCGGAGTGTGGGGAGGCCCAGGCCTGCATCGCGGCCACGTGCCCTGGCAGTGACTTTAATAGCAATGCAGAGCAGCTTGCAATCTATTGATGGAAAAATTGGTGCCTTAACTATGTGTATGGATCATTATGCCACTAGATTGCATAAGCAGTGCACTCAATTAGGAGAAGCAGAACAACGCATCTCAAATATGGAGGACAACCTCCAAACAGTCACAACCAAGAGTCTCAATATGGAAAAGGGGTTGGCTGTGATTGAAGCCAAAAATTAGGACTTGGAGGCGAGATCACGCTGAAATAATCTCTGCATTTTTGGTTTCTCAGAGACCAACACAGGCTGAATGGAAATATACATTGAGTCAATGCTCAAGGAGGTGTTTGGGCCTGAAAACCTATCCACTGTAATGCTGGTGGAACGGGGTTCACTGGCGGTGCGCCCGGTCCCAGGGGCCCCGCCGTGCCCAGTGATTGTGAGGTTACTTAATTACCATAACAGGGACACAGTACTACGCCTGCCGAGGGAGAAACAAAAAACTTGTATATGATGGAAATTAGACTGAATTTTACCGCTAATGTAGAGGCAGCAAGGAATTAATTTTTCCCAGTCAAAATGAAACTAAAAGCTGATTATGTCCCCTATGCTATGCTTTACCCTGCTAGGCTGCGAATTGAGGTCGAGGGCAAGAAAAAGATTTTCGCGACTCCCAGGAGTGCAATGGAATACCTGAAAACACTGCAACGAAATTGGAAAAACACAGCAGATCCATTGGTGGGCGATGAATAAGGCAACACATGGTACTTGGATCGGAAATTTCGGTGTGACGATGCAGCCAGCATCATGTGAACTCCTGAGAGTCTGCACACAACTTTACGTGGGCAGAGACTGCCTTTTTTTGTTGTATGTGGTAACAGGTACATTGACAGTAGATTGGGGCGGAACTTGGGGAACGACTCAGGGGTACAGTTATATAAAACATACAGAACAGACTAAAAATATGACAATGTGGAATTGGACAAATTGTTTTTTTTAAATGAGAACAGCAAAAGTAAATGTATGCGAATGATGCAGATTTATGTAGGTCACTTGGCCACCTCCCATGTTATCGGGAAGGAATTTCTGGCACCACCGACTCCCTGACTGGTGCATCCTGCTTACAAATGCTAGTGCATGAATGTGTTATGCAAAGGGTTCTGTTGATGGAGAATGGCTTTGGCGAGGTGGGCAGGCTGAACTGAGTGGGGGTGGTATGTTGGGGATTGTTTGTGTTGCAGTTACAGTACATGCCATATATATATGCACGTTCAGTAGGCTGCTCGGTGGGGGAGAATGACACCAGGTTTAAATCGTGAGACCAGATTCCCATAAATGGTGCCCGAGGGATGACTAATCAAAATGCTGACGTGGATTGTACGGGGTCTCAATAACCCCCCCCCCAAAAAAAATTAGGCAGATATTTGCATATTTAGACAGGCACGATGTTCAAGTCACTATGTTGCAAGAAACCCATCTGACCAAACACACGGAGCACAATGTGGGGAAAAAGGGGGCAGCTGTAAAAGTGACCTCATTCCTATTCGCATACTCTAGAGGTTTCATGCTACTAGTCAAAAAAGGTACTTCATTCACACTGAAACTGATGATCAGGGCAGGTTCTGGTTAGTGCAGGTTTCCTTGGGAGGGTTAGATGGTTGTGTTGGTGAACAATTATGGGCCAAATGTTGATGATCCTGCCTTCTACAGCGAGATTGAGGCGTTTGGGATTACTTACCCCATCCATGAAAATTTTGGGAAGGGACTTAAAATATATATCTGGACTCGGTGATGGAGAGGTCTGCCACCACAGATTGGCATGGTAAAAACGCTGCAAGTACTGTCAGAGAGATTATGAATGCAGAGGGGTTGATGGATGCGTGGAGAGTGCGAAATCCAGGCACGAAAGAAGGCAGTTTTGAATCATCAGTGCATAACTCATGGTCCCGGCTGGACTATTGGCTGGTTTCTAAGGAGTTGTGTACATGGACAGAGCGGGTGGTGCATCTGGCTAGATCGTTATCCGGTCGTGCTCCTGTATTGTTGGAGGTGGCGGTACCGACGTATACCAGACCCCCATATCAGTGGCGATTGCAGCAGATGACTTTGCTGGATCCGGTATTTCGCACCACAATTGGGCCAGATATTGGCAATTTTTTTTGTGACTGTGAAGGGTCAGTTAGGAAAGCGGGAACACTGTGGGGGGCTTTTAAAGTTATTATTAGAGGGGAATGTATGGGGGTACAAGCTGGTGTCCTTAAGTCATTCCGTAACAAAATGCAAGACATTGAAAGTAAGGTACAGAATCTAGAACGGCAATACGAGCTACAACCAGCATCCGAACATTTCGCAAACATGAGAGAGCTAAACTCTGAACATGCTGAGATTGCAGAGCAGGAGTTACGATTTCGGTCCTGGCGCTGGACGGCAAGAGCATATGGGAGGGGGGGGGGGGGGGGGACATAGTGTTAAATAAAACGCTTTTTAAATCCCTACAATTATGCTTGCTGACCCAGAAGTGGGCAGGTAAGCTGCATCGGGAGACTCTGGTGCAGCCATTTGAACAAAGCGGCTTTGAAGCGCTGCCCATGAGACAGTACTATTTGTGTGTGCAGGAGCGCACTACTGGCAGTTCCCGCAGCGCTATCTACCGCACTTAGCGGTGGAGGCGGATGATGCTCATCCAGTCACACTCACAGCAATGCTGCTTTACACTCAACCTCTGAATCCCAGAACACACAAACACAGTGAGCTGCACTTCCAGCGCGTGGCTAGAACTGCAGGTTAGGGCAAGCAGGGAGTATCTGTATGCACAAGCCCTGTTGGTAAATGCACACCCTGACATCTCAGTCGCCCAGGAGCAGGGGTCAATGGATACACTGAGGGAGGCTGGGGTCGCCACACTAGGGGACCTTTACCCAAGCAGAACATTTATAACCCTAGAAGCCCTCACTGCAAATAAAAAACAAAAAACTACACTGCCGTGCTTGGTTTTGTATATGCGAGATTGCGTGCGGCGATTAGGGCAATGTACCCAGAGAACCCAAGAGAGCCTCAGGTACTAAATGCGCTACAAGGGCTGCTGTCCAGGGAGGATGGAAAGGGTCTAATAACCAGGTTATGATCGGACGCCTCACAGCCAATCTAATCTCAGGACAATACATTTTAAATGTATTCATCAAATTTACTATTCGCCCGAGAGACTACACCGATACGGGCTGTGGGGTGATTCGCGTTGTGTACGATGTGGTGTAGAGGGCGCAGGTTTTAAGCACCTTGCCTGGGACAGTTGGCCTGTGTCATTATATTGGGTTAAGGTAATGCAACATCTTTCACAAATGATTATGGAAAAGGTGGATTATGCCCCGCAAATATGTTTATTGGGATTGCTTAAGTCAATTAAACCATGCAGTCGCAAATTGGTAGCGGTTGCATTGCCACTGGCCAAGAAATTAGCAGCAAAGAATTGGGGCGGGAGACTATACCTACAGTGACCACCTGGTTCAGGGATGTTGTGTACTGCAGAGAACAACTGGACATATATGCTGAGGAAGTACAGGTCTCCTCTAGGCCAAAAGATATCTGGAGCCCTGTTACATTATATCTTTTGGAGCAACCCGATGTGTTGAAGTAAGGTGAATACTGCGATTGTCTGTATTGGTTGTGAGTGGAGGCACTAGGTGTCTGCATGTGAATTGGGATTGTCACAAATACCCAGCTGGGTAGCCAACAGGAGTCAAACTGAACTGAACGACCTGTAAAAGTAATATGGTAGTTACTTGCCTCTATGTGAACTATAAAACGAACACACTCATTGGATGATGTCATTCGTGAGGTCATCAAATATGTAATTTGACATGTCATGAGGGATGTCATAGAACTTCATAACTGATGTCATACTCAGTGCTAACTGTAACTGGTGAATTTCTGTGTTTTAAGATCAAAATGTTATTGTCAATAATTCACCTAACTATAATGTTACTTTGGAGGCGTGGCCAAGCAACATGGCCAACAGGACGCGTCCATGAGCGGCTCCCCGCCAGCCCTCAGCTCTCCTGCATCATCCTGTGCCATATTGGCATGAATCCCCCAGACGATACATCTTCCAGGTGGAGGTGGCATTGCTGAGTCGAAAGGGGGGTGGGCTGTCTCGTGGCCCGATGGAAGCTCCTGGAGGTTGGAATGATTGAGTGGGGTCGGAGCAGCCGCAAGGCTTGACTGGAAGTGGCTGGACCGCCTCTCACTGGAGTGCCTGGCATGGTGCTACTGGGGTGCTGATGACCCAGGGACGAACGTGCCTAGGGACAGAACCTGGTCCCCAAGGAGGATTTGCAGCCTCCCGCTGGTGCAGATCCTATATGCACAGTGCAGCCCGTCCTGGGCCGGCACCTGGAGCTGCACGTCAGACAGCCGGGGGCATTTTCTGGACTCTTGCATGTGAATCAGTCCCCCCCCCCCGTTCTGGGGGCCACAAAGCACCAAAACGGCAGATTGCCAAATGCCTGGCGAGGCATTATGGGGCGCTTCATGCTCCTCTTTACCAGCCCCAGCCACTAGGAACACTCTCCTCCGCCCTCAGGGTCGCTGATTCAGCAGGGTGTTGTCTTCACTGGCTCCCTGCGCCAGCCTTTCACCAGGCTCTCCTTCTGGGCCTCTCTTCTCCCTGCGCAGAGGCACCTGCTTCTGTGCACCAGTCCTGGGCTCTTCTTCTGGTGCTGATAGGGTCCTGGGGGCAGTCAGGGGGTCTCTCTTTCCAACTGCCCATTGCGCCAGGCTCCAGCACCTTCACCCTCAGCAGACCACACCCCAGAGAGACCTTCTCTTCCTGTGCAAGCACTTTTTAAAAGTTGAGTAGGGGGCTGGCAGGAAGTCTCTGTTGATCCTATAAAACAGCGACACATCACGTCCCTGCCCCTGCTTCCTCCTTCTTGTCCATCCTCTGAGCTTGTTCGAAATGGCGTCGTCCAGGGATTCTGCCACATGTCTCGGAAGCACCTTCCCCCCCAAGCTGCCTTCTCTCCTTGGTGCAGCCTGGTGGCTGGCACCCAGCGACAGCGGGTGATGGATTGGCCTGTAGCCCCACCCATCTTCTCTTCGTGGAGAGGCCCTCGCTTGTGGAAGAAAGGTTATCAATCCATCCAGCTGAGGTCAGCCCTCAGCCTGGGTCTGGTCATGGCTGGCTCAAAGAAATATGACAGTTCTGGATGACCCAAAAGCAGTACAAATATGACTTTGGACTCTGCAGAATACTTCTTTTCACATTTGCTACATTGGACTTAAGTGCGTGTCTGGAATCTGTAGGCCTAATTGAAGTTAATCTAGGCCCTGGCTCCACTTTCCCATAGGGGAATAAGGAAGTGAAAACACAGTAAAACACACTGACTTTCCCTGGCATGTCTCTTCCATCCTGAGTTCACTGTGGGTGAGTCCCAACTTATGAGGCTCCCCAACAGTAAAAGCACAATAAGGTGCTCAAAAAGCGAAAAATCCAGGCGGCCCATAGTGTCAGAACCACCTTCTAACACAATCCAAGCTGGATTTGTAAACAAAAAGTATCGGGTGAAGGGATGAAGCGATGCTGCTGTGGGGTAAGTACACAAGGTCAGTGGAAGCACATTGCTGGAAACGCAACATGGGAGTAAAGTAACAACACGAGGACAGGGAGGAGCATAGGTAGCGAGTGTGGCGGGGAAGACGCACACAAGGGAGGTATCAGGAAAACTCATGCACTCTCGTAGAGTACATGTATCAAAAAGAAAAAAGTAGCACCTAAGAACAGAGCAGTGGAAAGACTAGTAATAAATCCATGCTCCAGAGAATGGACAACAAACCCAAGAAGAGGAAGTGAAGCCCAAGCACGCTAACAAATTAGTAACAAGCAAATAAACGTGATTATGAACACAACCAATGGTAAGTAATGGGTGGGTTATAAACCACAAAATGTCTCACAATGCTGTCTGAGGCGAGACCTAGAAACGGAGCATCCAATCTTCAGAAGTAATCACATTTGAGAAAGACATAATGAATAGGCTGCCTCTTTAGTTATGGGCTTACACCAAAAACGATTCGTCCCATAAGATCCCAAAACCTAAGTCATCAAGCCAACCTGAGCAAAATGGGGTATCATCTGCTACAAATATGCCTGTGTCACCCCCCACTTCTAATTGCTCAACAGGGAACGAGGTACCCACTCTCTTGGATATCCGAAACCTCCTAAGGGAAATTTTCAATCCCCTGGAGGCTCGCATCTCCAAGATAGTCACTTCTAGTGCAAATTCACACGGATCTATTATCCACAGTAGAGGGGAATGAGTCATCCAATGGCAAGACTAGCAAGGAGAGGGATAATAATTTTGAACACCCACCCAGAAGAGGCCTACCTTTATCCATGCCCATCCCAACGCAACAACCTTCTGCATGCACATCAGGGAAACCATTACCACCCAATCCAACTAGTGCTAACATAAATCGACAAGAAGCCTCGGCTCCTCCCCCTCCAGAGACACCAACGATGCCCCCACAGCACAGGATAGTTAACCTCCCACCTCAGGCTATTCCATACGTGGTGATTCTGGCAGGTATTCCGGAATTAACCACCTCCTCCGGAGAATCAGTAGGCGCACTAAAAAACAAAATTATTCACTGGTTGTCCATTAACAGACCCTTGCCTGAGGGCTCACACAGCGAGGTTCTTATGGTGAGAAGAACCCCCTGGATAGGCTCCACTAGGAAGTCTATTCAGGGAGACTGTGTTGTGATAAATTTCAGGGACCCTGCTACTGTCAAGTACATTTGTAGTTGGCCCCAGAACACACAGGGGTCGCCAATTCAAACCCTCCCCCTGTCCTTTTATCCCGCAAAGGGACGTGAGGGAGAGGGATGGGAACTTGTGTCTAGCAGAAGGAACTGGAGGTGGAGATCTACTGTACATAAAATTCACCCTATTCCTAGAAATATGAAGGATTACTATTTTCCAACATACAATAGGTTTAGTTATTTAGATAGAGTGGACTGACTGGATGGGCAAAACTTAGGGGAGGCGGAGAACCGCAACAGCCCCCCACTACACGTTGCCCCACCAGACATTCTTACTCAGACTATTGGTCTCCAGCAGACGCAAACGAATCCGCAATCTTGTGAAGTGTCCCCTACTGAATCTAGTGGTGCGGTACAGGGGAGCCTTGCCCAAGATCAACTCCATGTCAACTTGAATGTAAATCCCATGGACACTATATCGTTATCTCCCAACCCAGGGAATATCAAAGTTCCCCTTTTAAATATTTTATCCTGGAATGTGGCAGGTTTGCCCAATAAACTTAATTGCCCGGCTTGGAATACCTTCATAGAGAATAGGAACATTTGTTTGTTCCAAGAAACCTGGCTGAGGGAAGATTGTACCTGCACTGGCTTCGCTATTTTTTCGAAGAATGCTAAATGGTGTGGCAAGGGCCGCCCTTCTGGCGGTCTTGCAATTTGGATAGCCACAGATTTAGGCTGCAGGGCTGCCCCGTTGACAATAAACTCGGAGGATATTTTGGCGGTACTTCTAGAATGGCCAGACTCGTACCGCTTCTTGGTAATAAATGTCTATTCAAGGCCAGTTAGTTTTTCGAAAGAATCAAGTACTATTGATGAGCTTGATCTTGCCCTCAATACAATCCCTGAAGGCGTCCCCTATATAATAGGAGGAGATCTCAACTGCCATTATGAGCCCCTTATGGGCTCATCGGATAGCTTGACCAAGGAGGAGGACCTTGTTTGGTCTATACCCCCCTCCCAGCTACCGGCCCCAAGAGCCTGGTCTCCTCTGGCGGTGCAAATTTCATCACTTACTTTCAAACACGGACTTAGGGCCTGCAACGGAAGGTTACCATCAGATATACCTCCAAAATGTACTTTTCACAGGGGAAATACAACATCAAACCTCGATTACATTTTGGTCCCACTGGCATTATGGGCAAAATTAAGTGACTTTCGCATATTGCTAAGAGAGGATAGCGACCATAATGCTCTGGAGCTTGAGCTTCATTGCGCTGGACTTGAACCCTTGGAAAAGAACAGAGAGTCTCCAGATGTTGGGTTACTTCTTTCCAACAATAGGCGAAGAATAAAATGGGAGACTATATTAATGAAACAAGGGTTGCTATCCAAGTTATACGCCTTAGTCACCCCCTTGCTAGAGAAGGCTCAAGTCTTAAATACTGGTTCTAGTACGATGGGTCTATTTACGGAGTTGGGTGAGTTACATGCAGATCTCACTACATCTGTGCCAGAAATTTTAACTAGCAAATCCCACAGGGCCCGTGGGACTATCACTGGTCCCCTCTGGTATAATTCCGCCTGTAGGAAGGCCAAAAGCGACCTCCTATTCTTAATAAAGAATGGACACGATCGGGATGAAATCAGCGAACAAAGAAAGGCATATAAATTCTTAATCAAGAATGCAAAGCTGGAATGGGACCAGAAAAGTGGGAGAAATTAACGAAATATCTGGCATGCAGAGACTCAAGGAAATTTTGGTGCTGTGCAAACACAGGCTCAGAAGAGCTGGTCTCTGCGGTCGAACCCAACATTTCAGCTAAGACCTGGCAGGACCATTTCCAGTCCCTATATATGCCATCAGAGGGGACGGTGGTGGATCCTGACCAGGAACAATCAGGTATACCCTTGGGTTCGTCCCTATCCCTCTCACTCAAAGAAGTCAAAGTAGCTATCATGGGTTTGGCGTCAGGAAAGGCACCGGGTCTGGATGGCCTTCCGGGAGACCTGTTTAAACAGGAACCTGAAATCTGGGCACCATATTTTGTGTTTTTATTCAATTCTATTCTAAAGGGCATGAAGCTTCCCGATACTTGGCTGGGAGCAGAGATCGTCCCAATTTTCAAAAAGGGTTCGCCTCTGCTCCCAGCCAACTATAGACCAATTAGTCTCATAGACGTCTCCCAAAAATTATTTGGGAGACTTATTCTTAACCACTTACAAGAGTGGATAGATGAATCAAACATCATGAGTACATATCAGGCTGGCTTTAGGAGGAAAGTCTCCACCATTGACCAGATATTTAGATTAAACTGTATTCATTGGAAAACTGTTTTAATAGAAGGTGGCACTTTGTATACTATTTTCGTTGACTTACGTGCCGCATTTGATTTAGTCCCACGGGACAAACTTTGGGGCGTCCTGGACGACATGGGGGTCCCCAAGGATATATTAGTCATCTTAAAAAGACTCCACTCGGGAAACTATGCAAGGGTGAGGTTTGGAAGGGGGGCACCTTGACTGACCGATTCCCCGTTGACAGGGGGGTTAGACAGGGCTGTGTGCTGGCGCCGACTCTGTTCTGCCTCTTTGTCAATGGGGTGATCGGTCATCTAAATGCGCTGGAAAATATTGATGCTCCTAGACTCGGAGGCACAGGGGTACCCGCTATTCTTTTTGCAGATGACACCCTGTTGCTCTCAAATTCTCCAATGGGTATCCAGCGGATCCTTGATGGATTCGCAAATTTCTGCGCGATCCGGGGGTTGGAGATCAATGCTTCGAAGACCAAGTATATGATCTTCAACCCCCCCCAGAAATTACGTCCCAACCCCACTCTAGGACCTACCAGGCTGGAAGGGTCTCCAAATTTGAATACTTAGGGATAACACTAAATGAGTCCATGACCTGGGACTCACATTGTACTAAGGCTAGACTCAAACTAACCCAAATGTCAGGTGGACTGGCAAGGTTGTCCCGTGGTTTGTCTTACCAGCCACTTTCCTCTCGGCTACAGATCTATAGGATGCAAGCAAAAGGGGCAGTGACTTATGGTGCTGAATTATGGGGGCATTCTGCCACCCATACTCTCCAGGTCACTGAGAATAATTTTATTAGACAATTAGCAGGGCTCCCGTCTAGCACCCCTCTTTTGCCACTGAGACTGGACTTAGGCCTAAGACCGATTCTGGAAGAATTAAGTCTGAAACCGCTATTGTATTGGCAGAGACTATGGTCGGTACCAGAATTGTCTAATTTTAGAGCCGAGCTTCAGGAAATAATGAGACTGCGCAATCCTGCACGGTTTCCTTGGCTCAGACATGTCAAACAAATATGCGAGGTATTAGGCAGGCAAAATTTATGGTCCGACCCTGAAAACATCTGCCCTAGAACTTCACGAAAGTCTCTCTCAAAAGCCTATTATGAATACCAACTGCGTACTAACATAATCAACGCAGAGGAGAGATCCCTGACGGGCAAATTCTTGGGGGTAAAAGACTTATATCTCCAGGAGGATGTTTTTGACAATATTGCCCCCCCAATTACCAGGAAACTTTTTCTGCAGTGGCGGTATGGCACCCTTCCTCTCAAAGCGCACACTGCACGATGGACAAATGCTGAGAGCTCACTCCAATGCCCAGCTTGTGACTACTGGAGGGAATGCGATTTGCATATAATATTCTTCTGTCCAGCGTACAGGAAAGCAAGAAATTACTGGCTTGTTCCAATACTGAGAAACCTGGGCTTTAGGCGCTATTATCCTGCTTACAGGATTTTGAAAAGCGATCTGTCCGCCCCAATTGTTTTTGCGGTGGCAAAAATTTTAACTTCAATGTGGCGCAGACGCACTCAGTGTATTAAGTTATTGAACGAATGATGGTTTTACAAATTGTTATATTAACTGCAAATTGTACTGTATTCTAATGTTATGAACTTATTTTTATGCTGTAATTCTTTTATGGTCCAAGTGACCGAAATAAAGAACAATTGAATTGAAGTTATGGGCACAATTTTCCTATAGCTCAAAACCTCTTATTGGCTTAGTCGTTCATAGAGCTATAGGGGGAACATCTCTGGCAAGTTTCGAAGCCTTGTACCTTTAAAAGCCCTCGGAATCCATAGTGCAGGGTATATAAATTCTTAAGATTAATATGTTTGTGAAGTAGTAGTTCATAATAATTTGCTTCATACAAAAACATGCTAACCTAAAAGCATAGAAACGTCGTAATGCACCATAAACCAGAAAAGGTTTTTTTTTTATTATTTATACGGTGAATGGTAAAATACGAAAACAGGGATGACAAACTCTGCATGGACCTGGTCAACATCACTGTTAGGGAAAAGGGACATTATTTAATCTTGTTGTGGAAGAGTCGACACAGCTTCTGTAATGTAGTTTTAGTTACGCTTGATGTAACCGTTACTAAACTTAATGTGCACCCGAGGGTCTGTTTGAGTCAACTGTTGTCTTCTAGCGATATAGATCGCCCCACCGCCATGGAACGAGAATGGGGACACTCGCACGGTGAGAGGCTGAGGCCAACCCCCTTGTGAGGTCTCTGCACCAGGCAATGCCAAGGGAATCATGGTGAACAATGCCCCACCTCATGAAGGACCCACGGGGAGAAGGTGGGGTGACCTTACTTAAGATCCCATTAATGAACGCACAAACACGCCCCATACAAGACTCGAACGACTATTAAGAACCAAATGATAATATCATAACTGCACCCCAAAGAAGCAACATATGTATTGAATTAATTTCGCAAAGTGATCCGTTACGGCTGTTAAAATTTACAATAGCCATCAATCAAAAACACTAATATTAAAAGTTCAATTTGAGCATGCAGCTCAGGTTCAGAATAATTGTATTCATCATTAACAGTGTGGAAACGCAGCGCTTAAAACCTTCAAAATGCGCCGAGGTAAGCCTACGCGGGAGGAGGGAACGTAGAGCAGTGCGCCCAGTGGGAGGCTCAGGCAGCAGGAGTTTGAATTACACAAACCGAGGCTGCAGTGTTAGCACCTGCCGAGCCTTGCCTTTTGCTCACGGGAGGAGCTAACCACGCCATCTACGACGTTCGCCAGTTATTTTGCCGTCACTCACCTCCCAGCGAACGTCCGGAGAAAACACAGCTTCCCCAACAACAGTGCCCTGACAGCAGAGCCTCTCCTGTGCCCCAGGCTTCGTAACCAATCACAGCGGGCTTTCGTGGTCTCCGCCAATCAAGTAAATAGTCGACATCCTCGCGCACAGCTCGGATTGGTTCCGATCACTACAAGCTATGTACAACTGGTAACACTTGAACCAAAGGTCAGTCAACCTAGCAGATCACTGTCTTGTTTCGTGTTGGGACTGTGTCTGAGATAGAAACTAAAGAGGGACAGCTTGCACGTATCCCATTTCAATTGAAAGAGCGGCCATGTTTTAAGGGATCTTTATTAGACAATGTTTATCTATAGACACCAAAGTCCGTACAGGACTATAGAAAACCGAGAGTATGCTTATTCTCTTTTCAACATTTAAATGTGGATCTTTTAATTTTGTATCGGTTAGTTTAAAAAAATGCTTCGCAAGGGTCTCTTCAAAGAGCGAAGAAAAAGTGATGCTAGAAGAAGAAACTCTCAACTAATATATATTTCAAAAGTTAGGAAATGGTGCCCCTTTGGTATGGTTGCCTTGGTTCCAATAGGACGGGGGTATTGAAGCAGTCACGCCGAGTTGATAGTCCTATTTTGGTCTCCATGCTGACTTCTATCGGTTTGTGTTCAATTTGGTTTCAGCTTTGACACATCCCCTCTCCATAGTTCGGGTATATCTACGAACAGTTTGCGCCTTGTTTGTATGGCGGTGTGCAATCAGCTGGCAGAAGGAATATTGCCAAATTCCGATCAACTGTGGCACAAACTTACTTGTTGACCTTAGTTAACGGTTCAAAAGAAACACAAATTCGGCGCCTGTTTTTCAATTGGCTAGACCCCTGGGGTCGTCACATCTTAAAGTCGATAGAGGTAAGTAAACGTTCTGTGAATATTTTCACATTAGACACGGGCTTGTCCTCAGTATTTTATTGTATATATCCGATGCGTCGTCTCTTGGGAAATCAGTGTCGGTGACAAAATCAATATTTTTCATATCCTAATCTTTATCGCAGTTGGCCGGTTCCGCAAGTCGTTGTCAGGCAACCGCTTCACAGTAACCGCCAGCTGTAGCACTAGAGCGCGCAATCTGGTTTGTGTTGCGCTCCCTAGATAGCCATTGAAGGTGTTGCTAAAGCCCGTCATATGTCCGTGGAATTCAGACTGCGATTTAGAAGCAGAGGGCGCGCAAAGTTGTGCATTTAACTCATTGGCTTTCTAATAGCTTTGTTGACAGATTCGCACTTTACAAAGACAGAGCTCACATATTTTCAATTTACTTATGCGTAATATTTCCACATTTGAATTGTGCATATATGTGTGCCATTTTTTGTCTTATGTGTGACCCAGTGATTGAGAGTTGTAGTGATCATTCGCACACAAACATGTTGTCAATGTAATCACCTTTTATTTTTTAGGTCTTGTCTAGGCAGCGCTTGCACGGTCTCTTCGAGACATGCTGTATTCAAGATATGTGCATAAAGCTCCGCCCATCTTTTTAATTTGCTCCTGTCCTTTGTAAATGGTGGCTTTTCATTGGTCAATAGACTTAGTAGTCCCTCCTTAGTACCGCCTTGTCTCTTCTTGTAACCTCCCATGAGGACTCCTATATTACATGTAGTGTCACTCCCTAGGTTTTACTTACAGCCTCAAGGCACTATTTTCTTAAAAGGCTTCAGGTAAGACACACACTTGGTCCTAAGCTAGGCTGGCAGTGGTTACTTTACTCACTAGAACATCTCACATTTATATGAGACCGTCTATACATTTCCTTTCATCAGCTCCACTCAGAGTACAACCTAATTCGAAATTAATGTAATAATTCTTTTGTCACATTTCAAAGCTACTAATTGTATGTATGGGCATAGCTATTTGAATGTACTCATAGTACTGTCTTGCATGCAATGCATTATGGGTAAGGTGGATTTACCATATCTTCTTGCAGGGTGCAGTACCATATTTGACCAAAAGAGGTCCGCAGTGCTGGTGCTTTTCTCACTAGGGACCTCTAGGAGCAGCTTGCGGTACTGCACCGAGACATGCAGTGCTGGTGCCTTGCACACTAGGGACCTCTAGGAGCAGCCTACGGTACTGTACCGAGATATGCAGTGCTGGTGCCTTGCTCACTATGTACCTCTAGGAGCAGCTTGCGGTACTGCACCGAGATATGCAGTGCTGGTACCCTGCTTACTATGTTCCTCTAGGAGCAGCTTGCGGTACTGTACCGAGATATGCAGTGCTGGTACCCTGCTCACTATGTACCTCTAGGAGCAGCTTGCGGTACTGCACCGAGACATGCAGTGCTGGTGCCTTGCTCACTAGGGACCTCTAGGAGCAGCTTGCTGTACTGCACCGAGACATGCAGTGCTAGCGCCTTGCTCACTAGGGTCCTCAAGGAGCAGCCTTTGGTACTGCACCGAGACATACAATGCTGGTGCCTTGCTCACTAGGGACCTCTAGGAGCAGCTTGCGGTACTGCACTGAGACATACAATGTTGGTTCCTGGCTCACTATGCAAGCATTTGCAATGCACTAGGTCTCGCATTACCGAAAGTATGAGCTATTGGCGTTGCATCATTTGCAACGCCAATACCTCAAACTATCAGTAATGCAAGACCTATTGCATTGTAAATGCTTGTTCTGACCAGCCAACGATCATTGGTCTTCCCTTCTACCGACCGCTTCTCTCCATGTTCTCTCACTTCTAACCGAACCTTCAAAAAAGTACTCATTCCAGTTGACATTCTTAAGGAACATTAAACCTGTAATAAAGTGGCTAGTAATTTTTAGTTGTTGATTTATTCTGTAAGAGAGTGCCAACAATTGGTTAACCCCTTCAGTGCCCCGCCCTTTCCCCCTCCTGTGCCGGGCATTGTATTAGCAGGCGGGGTCCATGACGAGATAGTCTCGTCATGGGCACAGCGCAACCGCGCTCCATGACGAGACTATCTCGTCATGGGCATAGAAGAGGTTAATACTGCTGCCTGATTTTAAGACCCGTTCCAAGCCCAGAGCTATCCAGAGTAGAAGCCCATCCTAGACCAGTATCTGCCCTCAAAAAACAGCCTAAAGTTTCAGTTCTCAAATTATGCAAAAATAGGCTTCAGAAAACATTTTAAGGATAATTCCTAATTCTGTTCACTATACATATAATAGGAGGAGATTAACTGGGCACCAGTTCATTAATGCAAACATGCCCACATTCTATTAATATAGGGCAGAGGTCTTCAAAGTGTGGGGGCTTGCTGTCCTGGGGGGCTGTGGCCATGTTCCCAGGAGGCGTAAATGCCTCAGTAAGAACTTGCTAATGAAAGTGGCCGGGAAGAGCAGATATGTTTATTTACGGCATTTCTAGGCTGTCTTCATTTACAAGCAGCAGCAGCTGAAGTGCATGGCAGGGTTGAAGACATGATTAAAAAGAACAAAACAATCTGCAACTATTTTGTTCTATTTGTTCACCTGTAGGTAACTGCAGATAAAATAACGCATACCTTAAATGAAAAATAATTTAAGGTTAACACTTATGAATCCACAATTGGTTAATGCAGTCCCTATAGATGTCTGTATGTGAAGCCAAAGATTTACCGAATTGAATCCTGGTGGGTGCAGTGGGGAAAAAGGGGCTTGTGTGTGTATATATATAATGCAATGAGGTCCCAGCCTGTCACAGAAAGCACTGTGAATGTGTATATGTAAATAATTATTTTAAAGCTGTATTACACCCAGTATAACATACGCTGCTGCAGAATGGTTTGGTTAGCCACTGGAATTATGTGGCAGGGGAAGTAGTGTTCTTCCCAGCCTGGGTACTTTCCAATGACTATGCCACACACGGAGCATAGTATAACTCGTCTTTATTCTTCTGCGTGTAACCGCGAACTCAACATTCTAAACCTGCATTCAATTCAATACGCTCTAATGCTTATGTCCCAGTTCTATCGAGTCTGTCAGTAGCCACAAAGGTACCGTCATTACAAACTCACATAACACTACATCTTCCTCTCTGTTAAATAAAATTTTTTTTTTTTTTACTATATACAATTGGAGCTCTTCAGTGAGCCTTCGTGGCGCTTGGATCACACATCCTGACTGTACTTTCAAAAGCTGGGGAAAGGCAGTAAAAATGTCCATGACTGGCGTTGGTGATGGAGTAATAGCAGCAGTCAGGGGTTCTTCACTTGTCCTTTTAGAACCAGTCTTTGCAATGACATCAGTGCCTGACGAGCAATGAGCCACATGTCGGAAATACGAGTCGCGCGTAACGGACTTCCCAAGATGTTGGGCAGTCACCGTGTGTCCTTTGCTGGTCACAAGATGACTTTTTTTCAGCATCGAAAGGAGCATCAGACTTTTCCTTTCTATGCTGATGAACAAGAACTCTATCGCTAGTAAACGTGACCTCTTTTGCATATTTACGCTTGTCTGCATATGCTCTTACAGTCGCAAGTCTTTCATGCATGTTTCTTCCTCGTATTGGCTCGTTTGTTGGTCCATTGAGGTAACTTGGTCGTCGTGGCCCTCCCAAACATCAAGGTTGCAGGGCTTTCAGCTTTGGTCGAGTGAGGGATCGAGCGCTAAGCTCGAAGAGTGGAATGCAAAACCGTTTTAAGGTTGAGCTTTTCCAGTACAGCACGCTGGACAGCTTTAGAGTACTCCTGAAACGTTTGACAAGGCCATTGGCTAGTGGCCAAAGAGGGATGCTCTTCTGATGCTTCACATTAAGGTGACTGAGAAATCTGAATTCCCGACTGTTGAAAGGTGAGCCATTGTCAGAATTTAAGGACGCAGGAACACCCCAGGTCAATAAGATGCTATCCAACCTTCAATTGTCAGTCAGTTGGGTACAATTACCCAAGAAACCCTGAGCCCTTCTCTCACACCTTCCCAGGCCCCTTAAGGTTTGTGGAGGGAACCCCAAGACAGCCAGCTCCATTTTGTTAGCCGCAGCTACTATGTGCCTAACATCCCACCAGGAAGTGGTAAGAAGACAGACTTTGCGCTGTTTATTTCCTGAAACTTTAAAAGTGAATTTCCTCTACCTGTAACTTCCTCAATTTTACTTTGATTGTTTGTGGTCTTTGTAATCTAAAATCTGCTGTTTTACCTGCCTGTGACTGCTTACATTTCCTCTAATCTGTGGTCGGACCTGGGTGTAAGCAGTCCACCCCCAGCTCCCCTTTGTCTTAGCAAGTGAGTAAAAAAAAAAAGATTAAAAAAAAAAAAAATCAAAAAGACAGATTGCACCTCGATGTCTAAGCAGAGTGTACTTTGAGACTGCAGTAGTCTGCTCTTAGGGTTTAAACTGTGTTTGGAAAGTGTATGTAACACCCGATTTTGGCTAGGAGAGTGAGTTTTTTTAGGTGTTGGAAAAGCAGTATTTTTTTTTTTTTTATTAACATTGCTCAGACCATCAAACAATGCAGGACATTTAGCACAATGCATGCAATGAATTACCCGTCTGTAGGACAATGACAGACCTTCAATGGCACAAGTGAGACAAATTACAGTAGATATTAAAGTCTCACTTCTCCCCCTGTCTGCCTGTACTTTCGCCATGGCCCCCAAATCTTCCGTCATTTTTTGGTGCAGCCTCAGCTTTTATAGATAATTTCTTCGGCCCTTTGGCACCAGTCTATTTCCCGTACCCACTGGTCCCATTGGGGCGGAGTCCGCGAGCCCCAGTTCCTTGCAATGTTCCTCTTTGCCACCCCCGCCGCCAGTGCCAACCATACCTCCTTGTGTCTAGTCCAGTCAGAGTCACTTCTGATCATTAATAGTAGCCATCGGGGCTCCAGCGGGACCGCTGAGCCCACCACAGTCGTCATCACGTCGACTACCTTGGTCCAGAAAGGGACTAATTGCGGGCATTCCCACAGGGTGTGATAGAAGGTGCCCTCCTCCCTACATCCCCGTGCACAAAGGGCCGACCGACTCCTCCCCCAGGCGCTCAGATGGGCGCGGGGATAGTATACTCGGTGCAAATTCTTAAGCTGGACTAACCGGAACCTGCAACGGATTGCAATCGCCCGTGGGCTCTGTAGGGCGTCCTGCCAGTCTTCGTCTTCCAGTTCTCCTATGTCCCCCACCCATCTCTCCCGCAATGTCGCCAGTGGGTCCTTCATGTTATTTACGAGTTTGCAGTATATTGTGGAGGTGGTCTTTTCCGCTATCGGGTCCAGGAGTAACCTATCCTCCATAGGGGAGTACTCTGGGATAGTCGTGCCGCGCACTATGTGGGCCCGCAAGGCATGGGTGAGGTGTAGATAGTGGTAATATTGGGAGTCATGTAGGTCATACTGTTTTTGAAGGTAGGCAAAATATCGCGGGGCATCTCCCTTCCAAACGTCCCCCAGGTATTCAATGCCTATGATGTTCCAGCCCCGGAACCCTGTCAAGCGAGTCACATCCGTCAGCTGGTCCCCATGCCATAAGGGGGTTCTAACCGTCAAGCAGCCCGACCACCCCAAATATTTATTGGCCTCCCTCCAACATTGAATCACCACCCCGGTGTGTGACGGCCAATCCCTATCCTGTTTACGGGCATACAACAGGGGCTCGCAATTACCACTTGGCATTACCCATCGGTCTACTCTGTTGGCCGGTTCCGACCAATCCGTGTAAACCCAGTCGTTTACCACCTGCAACTGGGAGGCCCTGTAATACAGCTTGACGTCCGGAAGGGCCAGCCCCCCATCAAAGACCCCCCTCGTCAGCTTGCGCAACAATATTATGGGGTTGCCACCATCCCTGAGCAAGACATGTAGATCTTGCGCTATCCGCTTGAACACCCCCGTTGGTATCGGGTATGGCGTGTTTTGCAGGATGTAGAGCAAGCGCGGCAATGCGAGCATTTTGAACATTGCCGCCCGACCCATATGGGAGAGAGGCAACTACCTCCATTGGTTCACATCGGTTTTAAGACGCAATAGTTGGGGTTCCAGGTTCCTAGCGACGAACTCCGCCCTGTCCCTTGTAATGTACAGTCCCAGATATTTAAATCCGTCTACAGCGATAGAAGCGGGACACCGGGTCGGGATTCTCGGTGGAGGGCCTGAGAGCGGGAAAATCACTGACTTTCCCCAATTGATCATATAACCCGAATAGCTACCGAACAATTCAAAAAGGTGTAGAGCCTGGGCAATCGAGTGGTTAGGCCTGGCCATGTATAACACAATATCATCTGCGTATAAAGAAATACGCTCCTCCCACTCATCACTCAAGGCCAGGCCCCAGAACGACCTGTCCCTCCTAATCCAGTACGCCAGCGGTTCCAAGGCTAATGCAAAGAGATGGGGGGACAGAGGACACCCCTGCCTGGTGCCCCTTCGTAGCGGAAAGGCTCTGGACACTGCACCGTTCACTCTCACCCACGCCATCGGTTGTTCATACAGAAGCTGAATCCAACTGCAGAATACGGGACCAAACACCAGTCGCCGGAGCACCATGAACAAATAGGGCCATTCAATACTATCAAAAGCCATTGAGGCGTCCAGCGCCATCAATGCTGTCTGGGTGGTCCCCACATCCTCTGTCATGTATAGCACTCCATAGAGGCTGCATAAGTTGTGTCGGGTGCTCCTACGTGGCATGAACCCGGACTGGTCCACGTGTAACAAATCCGGCAGGACCGATAGCAGCCTATCCGCTAGGGCCTTAGCTAAGACCATAGGTTCTACATTTATGAGTGAGATCGGGCGGTAAGACGAGCAAAGATCAGCCGATTTGCCCGGTTTATGGATTAAGACGATCGTGGCCTCTCTTTGATCAGGCGGAAACCTACCCACCTCTCGCGCCTCCCGGTACATCTGGAGGAGTGGGTCAATGATAATATTGGTCTGCCGCTTGAAGAGCACCACCGGGAGGCCATTAGGCCCCTGCGCCTTTCCAGACTGGAGGGAATTAAGGGCCTTCTCTATCTCCTCCACCGTGAAGTCTGCCTCCTGTCGATCTATTTGTTCTGGCGACAAGGTGTGGAGCGCAAAGTCCTGCAAAAATTCTGCGCACTCTTGCTCAGTGCGGGTGCAGACCGGGGTATATACCCCTTCGTAATAGGATGCAAAGGCGTCCGCTATTTCTGCACTATTAGAGACCAGTGAGCCTGCATGGTGCGCACCTCGGCCACCCACGAGCGCTCCCTGTCTCTTCGTTCGAGCCACGCCAGCAGCTTGAGAACCTTGTCACCCACATCGTAAATTCTATGCTGGGTGGCGATAGAGTAGGCTCGCGCCTCACCCTCCGCCAGAGCCCTGAGCTCCTTCTGTTTAAGAGCCAATTTGTGACTGGTATCTACCGTAGGCGATGCGCCGGCCCCCCTCTCTATCTCCTCAATCTCCCCCTCCAATTGGGTAGCCTGCAGGGACTCTTCTTTCTTTTTTGCCCCTATCAGAGCCTGAGCCTGTCTCCTTAGACCGGTTGTGAAGGCCTCCCAGAGCGTGATACAGGACTCCACTGATCCCTTATTCTCCTCAAAATACCGCTGGGAACCCTCACAAAGCCGATCACTTATGGTGTCATCTCGGATGCGCCACGGATCAATCCTCGGAAAGGAGGCCCTGTTAATCATCGGCCCTTTAATCGTAACCCCCACCGGTGAATGGTCGGAGATTCCCCGGGTTAGGATGTGAGGCTCCGCAAAGTTGCCCAGCTGGTCGGTACTCGTAAAAAAGTGGTCTAACCGGGAAAGTGACCCATGTCTAGCCGAGAAGAATGTGTATTGACGTTGTGTGGGGTGATGCGTACGCCATATATCTCGAAGCCCCAGCGCAGAAATGAAGTCCCGCAGCCCATTCTCCCCCCGGAACCCCACCCCTCGCTCGATCAGTCCGGGAAAAGCAGGATTGTTAATGGCTTAGTTTAAGCCCTTACCTGCAGAACTCCAGAGTGTGGATTGAGCCTGTCTGTCGCCAAGGAGTTTCTGAATTGAGGAGCAGCTCCCAGCCTCCTGCCTAGCAGCCTGAGCTTACTGATTGGCTCTCTAGCTCCCAAGCAACCCTGAGCCCTCCTCTTAGACCTTTCCAGGACTCTTAAGGTTTGTGGAAGTAACCCCAAGACAGCCCCCTCCATTTTGTTAGCCACAGCTTCCCAGTGCCCAACATGCCAGTGAACAAAGCACCAGGAGGTGGTAAGAAGACCGACTTTGTACGGTTTATTCCGTGAAACTTGAAAAATGATTTTCCTCTACCTGTGAATGCCTCAATTTTACTTGTTTGTTTGTGGGCTATGTAGCTTAAAATCAGCTGTCTTACCTGCCCGTGACTGCCTAAATATACCTGTTGGATTGTGGGCTTTGTAGTCTAAAACCTGCTTTTATACCTGCCCGTGATCCCTTAAATTTCCCTCCTAGTTTTTCCCCTAATCTGTGCTCAAACCTGTATGTGAGCAATCCACCATCAGTGCCGTTTTGTCTTAGCAAGTGAGTTAAAAAAAATTATAATAATAATAAAAAAGACCTATTACACCACAGAGGCTAGAGTGTGCGTTGAGACTGCAGTAAACTGCTCTTATGGTTTAAACTGTGTTTGGAAAGAGTACATAGCACTCGTTTTTGGCTTGGAGAGTGAGTTGTTTAAGTGTGGGGAAAACCAGTATTGGTAGTGGCTTAGTTTAGGCCCTTACCCACAGAACTCCAGAGTGTGGATTTAGCTGGTCTGTCTCCAAGTAGATTTTGAATTGAGGAACAGCTCCCATCCACCTGCCCAGCAGCCTGAGCTTGAGGTCACACACCCCTTATATAACCTGCTATTGGATGTTACAGCTGTGCTCTGATTGGCTGCTGTCTGGTGTTTCTGTTGGTCTTAGGGTTAGTGTTCTGATTGGCTGATAGGTCTGGAGTTCTGATTGGCCCCTGGGTTGGTGATTCTATTAGACGTAGGGCTTAGGGTTAGTGTTCTGATTGGCGCATAGATCTAGGGTTTTTGATTGGTTCCTGGGGCCAGGGTTTCTATGGTACATAGGACTTAGGGGTTCATTTCTGATTGGCTGCTAGGACTAGGGCTGTGATTGGTTGTAAGGGTCTGGTCTTCTGTTGGTCTTAAGGCTAGTGTTCTGATTGGTTAGGGCTAGGGTTTCCATTGGCTGAATGGGTCACCTGACCAATAGGGCTATTTAAGCTATGGCTCAGGGTGTCTCAGTCCGGGAATCAAGGCAAAGGGCGTAGAAGACAATGGCAGTTGCCTCTTTGAGCCTATAGGGTGGAGAGGACAAGAGCTGTTGCCTGATTGGGGCTGTAGGTTGGAGAGGGCAAGCGCAGTTGCCTGTTTGGCCCTCTTTGGGCCTGTTCGGGACTGGTTGAGCTTAGAGCCAGAGATGCTGCCCTTTTTTTCCCCCCATTCACCAGCACCCACCTCATCCCATCCATAACCAAAAACATATTAGCACACTCACAGCAAATGCACTTCACACATTTACAACAAAGAAATCCAACACACAATTCAGTGTCTCAACACCCATTACAAAACCGCACAAACAACACCTATACATCCTCCTTCTCTAACTAACACATAATGGCAACTTCACCCCCACACAAAACACCACTTTATCCTATACCCCTAACCAATCCACTCATCGCCAAAACAACTCAAATCAACACCATGCGTAACTATATCCAATCCTGGCACATACTCCCTGATCATACAAAGCAGAAGCTTTACCCTCTAATTACTCCTAACAGACTCCTTTCTTTTACCAACAAACCTATGCTCAACTTTCCATCTTTTCAACCACCATCATCCTCCTCCTCCTTTTACCAAAAAACACAATCCTTACACTCCACTTCACCACACATATTGCCTCTTCCAACAATCAAATCTAACAAAAACACTTCCAACTCTTGTCCATCTCCTCTCACACACCTCCTACTCATTGCCAAAACACATCACTACCCCTTTACCTTGCAGCTTCCACTCGCCAACAATACTTTACATACAATTACTTCTCAGAAAACAAACACATCATAATTTCTACTCACTACTCCTCGAAAACAAACATAACACACACACCAGCACAACAAAATATCACGAACACACTACCTCATAATACTTTCCGTCACAAACCAGAAACATACACCCATTCCGACCCTGCTTACTACAAAAACAATACACACCCTAAACCAACTCTACTGCCAACCCTTCTCTCTACCAGCACACATAAAACATATACAGCAACTCTTTGAACCCCCTCTCATCCATTGGACAATTTAGAAATCTACAACATGACCCACTTGCTGCCCTACCACCCCTAACTTATACACCTTCCACCCTAAACAGGTGCGAACAAAATAAACATGACTCTCTTCACAATTTAAGGCCACTCTACAAAAACAGCCCAGCTCACCAACTCACTCTCCAACACAATCTCCACCACCTACACACGCAGACCCATCAATATACCCTCTTAGCCTGCTGGATGAGGAATACGATACAGATCAACTATACTATTGCTATCCTCATACACCTAATACCAGCACTAAGGACACACTTGCTACAGGTCCAAAGAACACTGCTAGCTCGTCTACAAAACAAAGTCACACCATCAACAAAAGACATTCTCTAAACTGCCTACAAATAAATGCTCGATCACTTTAAAAAAACAAGCATCACATCTACGACTTTCTCAATGACGCTCAACCTGACATACTCTTTATAACTGAATCATGGTTGGGAGATGACATGGCTCCAGTGTTGCATGAAACCGTTCCTCTAGGCTATAAAGCTATCACAAAAAATCTTATAGGCAAAAGAGGATGTGGCCTAGCTGTTGTGTTCAAGCAAACATTTAATATCACTAAAGCTGACTACATCTCCATGAAAGGTTACGAAACCCTCTCCACCAGATGCAACCCTACACCATCTTCCTCCTGCAACTCCCTTTTCCTTTACAGACCTCCACCTAGCAAGGCAACATTCCCAGACACACTTTTAGACAGTTTCAAACCTGATAACACTACACTCCAACCTATGCATTCTTGGTGACCCAAACATTTGGTTTGACAAACAAAATATGCTACATCCAAAAACAATCATCACTTGCCTAGACGCGCTGTACCTACATCAAATTGTCCACAAACCTATACACATCGTTGGACACATCCTTGTTGTCATTTGTGCTAATCCAGAAATAGTTAGCTTTTAAACTATTACTCCAGTCGCACAGCCAGACCACCATTTGCTTACTTTCCAACATAAACAACACAAAGGAACACACCTAAAACAACCGCACATGCATCCACCTATTGACTGGAACAAACTCAATTGTGAACACTTAGAAACACAACTAACATCCAATACAGATCTAGACACAATAAATGCCATTCAGGAACAATGAGTGGCTACAGGAAGCATTTGATATCCTAATTCCTCTCAGAACAACACAAAAGAAAACAAGCACCATGGAGAAACACAGAGCTAAAAGAGATGAAACAGCAAATTAGAAAGCTGTAACGTGCCTGGCTCAAAACAAACCTCAATCAAGACACACTTCACCTATAGAAACTTAACAGATTATGCAAGTCAGCAATCAAAAAAGCTAAGAAAGGATACTATTCACACAGAATTCAAAATGCTAAATGTGCTAATAAAGAATTCTATAAAATTCTCAGCAAATTTCGTAAACCAAATTGCATAGAAGGAGCTCACCCCATTACAAATTTCACAGACAAACTGGCAAATCATTACACAATCAAAGCAAACACGTTGAACTCCTATTTAAAACAAAGAAAATCAACCAGCACTGACCCTTTTCCAAAACAACCCTCCAAGAATAGGCTAACCCGGCCTTTGCATTCCTTCCAACAAATATCACTCAATAAATTTATGGACCTGGTCAAAGTAAAGAGGCCTGCTGGCATCCCTTTTGACCAGTGATCACCATAAACCTTCAGGGAAATTCTTCTGACTACATCTGCTGCCACACCAGTAAGGAGAATCCTCAACAATTCCTTAACTACAGGAATATTTCCAGAAGACCTAAAAAAGTCATACATATGCCCATTACAAAAGAAAACCAACCTAGACCCCATTAACCCCGACAGCTACAGACCGATTACAAATGGACCATTCCTGGGCAAACTGATAGAAAGAGCAACATTCGCCCAGATGTCACAATTCTATGAAGATAATTCCATACTTTAAGACTGCCAAACAGGATTCCATCCATGAAGAGGCACAGAATCTGCCCTCATTGCCATCTGGGATGACATTAGGAACACAGATAACTGGCACTACTACTCTTGGACCTCTGAGCTGCCTTTGACACGGTTAACCATGACACTTTAATATAAAGACTCTACGAAGCTGGCATTGAGGGGACTGCTCTCTACTGGATCACATCCTACCTTCAAATCAGAACTAATGTTTTCCATAACCCCGCTTTCTCATTCAAACCATACTTTATAAAAGCAGGGGTCCTTCAAGCCTGCATCATCTAACCCAGCGTTACTCATAGTACGGCCCGCGGGCCGGTGGCGGCCCGCCCGGCCTTCATTGGCGGCCCGCGGACCATGTTCGATCATACACTATGCTGGTATGCCCTTCCTTGGAGTAAACAAGGAAGATGGCCGCAGGAGCAAACGTTGTGAATACGCTTGCATACGTATTCACAATGTTTCCTCCTGCGGCCATCTTCCCTGTTTACTGCTTGCCTGCGATTCGCCTGCCTGCCTCTCTGACGTCACACCTGGACCCGGCGCGAAGCTCAGGCCCTTTAAAAGTCAGCTGTAACTAGCGCTAGTTACAGCTGACTTTTAAAGGCCCTTTGGTGAGCTTCCTGTTGACGACGTCAGCCTGGTGTCGTCGTCCTTCCAGCCCGGAGTACCTTCGCAGCAGCCTGGTGTCGTCGTCCTTCCAGCCCGGAGTACCTTCGCAGCAGCCTGGTGTCGTCGTCCTTCCAGCCCGGAGTACCTTCGCAGCAGCCTGGTGTCGTCGTCCTTCCAGCCCGGAGTACCTTCGCAGCAGCCTGGTGTCGTCCTTCCAGCCCGCAGCCCCGGAGAACCTTCGCAGCCGCCTGGTGTCCGGAAAAGCGTCTCTTCGCCTGAACTGGTATGTTTTTTTTGTACGCACAAAATAGTTGTTTTGACCACTGCCGGGCCCCGCAGTTGCTTACTGCCACTAATTCCCATCAACCATCGCCCTGCTGCACGTTCACCCCACTCAGCTCTTCTAGAGATGGAAGACGGGCCAATCGCAATACCTTTTATTTGTGTTCTTGGAATAATTAATAGTGAATGAAACCCATCTGTTTTGTTTTCGTTACCTAGCTGATGGCGCAGGGGGTGCTTCTCTATTAGTGGTGTTGTAATCCTGCGATAAATGCTACAAGTTTTGCTGACTCACACGATTTACTAAATTGTCTCTCACATAGTACTTTTCTTGAAACTATTCTAGGGTTTGGGGAAAGTGCAATATTTTAATGATTATCACAGTCAAGTGAAGGGCTGTTTCTGATATGTTGGGAGCTAGTTTGTGTGCGAATCAACTTTTCATGTGAAGTATAGTTGTCCTTGTACTGGAAAATACATTTTCGGATTGGTGAGCTGCTCTGGGTGGGCTGACCATAGACGTGTGTTTGGAGCAAACAGTAATCCTACTATTTCATGTTATTTGCATTTGTATATCAACAACTACCATTACAATAGCATTGGGCCCCCTTTTGCAGTAATCTGGGGAGGCCATCGATCCCTTGCGCATGTTGGCACATGATTATGAGGTTAGCAGAGAGTATGTTATGATATTTAGTTTAGAACTGGATTGTTTATTAGCAGGACAGTAAATTGTGTTCGCTCTGAAGATCTTTTTAGTTCCTTTTGTGTATGGGTGGGTGCGCCAAAAGGACCTTTACAATCTCTTTCTTTTCTTTGGATTGTGTGGTCAATTGTTCATGTTAATCAGTAGTAAAGTGTCCTCTAACATGATTCACAATCCTGGTAGGTAATTATGCTGTGATGCGTTTTAGGGCATGGTAAGTTGAGGCTGAATTTTCCACGGTGTATGTTGTGTGACAGTGCTGCTTGTTTGGCAGCCCTTTGCTAACCACATGGCTTTCATGTTTTGTGCATATGAGGATGTAAGGTCAATTGTAAATCTCAGAGCTCTAAATGTGACCCTTTTTGGCCTCCTCCCTATCCCCTCCTCAGTTCACCAGAAAGGCCAAGAACTGGATGAGTCACACCTTTGTGACCCACTACCAGGCACCGCGAAAAACACGCACTGCCTTCAGACATTAAAATACATTGACAAATTGGGATACGTGTCCCAAATACGCTTCAAAGTGCTATCAGAAGCCATTTGTCTCTCAGCCGTGCAGTTTCTGTCATCAGCGCTTTCCCTCCCCTTTTCCACAAAAGCAGTGCAAACATAAACAGCAAAATATCCTATTATGTGAGATTTGGTTGGCTCTGTTTTAAAGTAGCTTTGCGCGTGAACACATTTGCACGAAGTAGGGGCATTGATTGATGGTGGTTGATTGATCGGGTTCGGCCTCAAGCATAGATACCAGCTGGCATATAGGGCAAAGTTAAGCTACAATGTTTTGTTAAAATTGTCCCCACCTGAAACCAGGGCCCTCCCCTTGTCCACTGCAGGTGCCTGCGTTCTACCTCATGGTCACAGGGTCAAATCCCGGCGGGTCCTGCCCTTCATGCATCTGAGGTCGATAAAATGAGTTGGGTAGCAACAAACATCTGTTATTTAGCGCCAAGATACCTGTGCGTGAACGTGTGCTTTTAAATACGTGTGTGGGCATGCCATTTATTTCAAATCCCTATTGCGTGACATGTGCAGGTTTACCCATTATGTTGTATGTTTAAACAAAACATTACTTTGATGTTGCTCACAGATCTGTTGCGCGAAGTGGTGTTGGTCCATCGGTCGTGACGCAGTATCGGTCGTGGAGTGTGTCGGTTTACCAGTCGTAGGGTGCTGTCGGGCGCAAAATCCGAATCCTGGTCCGTGTTACTTATTGTGTAGTAACAAAGTAGCTGGAGAGCTCCGCAATGGCCTACAGTCCAGTTTCCAAGCCTTGCAAACGACCCAGATCGATCCAGAGTGAACACAGGACCTTCCAGGAAGCATGGGAAGAAGAGTACTTGTTTGTGGAATGCCCAAAAGAAAAAGCCACTTGTTTGCTTTGCAAAGAGAAAGTAAATGTGCTTAAGAGATATAATCTGGAACGGCACTACAAAACGCGGCACTCTGGATACACTGCAAACTATCCACTGAACTCCAAACTGCGTTCTGCGAAGGTGGCATCACTAAAGGAAGCACTTGTATCCCAACAAAAGCTCTTTCTGTGCCAGATGAAAGAATCCGAGGCAGTAACCGAGGCATCCTTCCAAATTTGCTACTTACTTGCCAAACATAAAAAGCCATTTACAGAAGCAGAGCTGGTTAAGAAGTGTTTTCTCTCGGCAGCAGACATTTTATTTGCCAACTATCCTAATAAAGCAAACATTATGAAGGAAATAGGTGCATTGCAACTGTCAGATTCCACATGCACACGTCGCATCGAGTCAATGGGTGACAATGTTCTAGCGCAGGTCATCAATGCAGTCAAGCTGTCCCCTTTCTTTAGCATTGCTGTGGATGAGTCAACAGATGTAGGTGATGTGGCACAGTTAATGATTTGGGTGAGGTATTTGGAACAAGGAATCATTCCAAAGGAAGAACTACTCTGCCTTTTGCCATTGCATGGTCACACAAGAGGAGAGGATGTATTGGCCAGCATGTGTAATTTCTTTGATTCTCATCACCTGCCATTGAACAATCTTGTAAGTGTCACTACAGATGGGGCACCCTCCATGATTGGACATGAGAAGGGCTTTGTATCTATGTTAAGAAAAAAACTTCAATCATCCACTTTAATTGATTATCATTGTATAATCCATCAGGAAGCATTATGCGCCAAAATAAAACAAGGGCAACTAAATGAGGTTATGAAGCAAGTCGTTAAAATTGTTAATTATATTCGAGCGAAAGCACTCAACCACAGACTTTTTAAATCATTGCTGAGGGATGCGGAAAGTGAATATGCAGATCTGTTGTTGCATACTGAGGTTAGGTGGTTGAGCAAAGGTAGAGTGCTAGAAAGATTTATTAGTTTGCTTCCTGAAATTGAACAATTTGTAATCAGCCGAGGGCAGTCCTTCCCAGAATTATATGACTTGCAATGGCTCACCATGCTCCATTTTCTGTGTGACATCTTCTCACATTTCAACACACTCAATCTGGCACTTCAAGGTAGACCGAAACTTGTGTCCTCAATGATGAGTGCCATATACTCCTTCAAAAGTAAACTCGAGCTGTTCCGAGAGCAGATGAACAATGGTGATCTCACACACTTTCCTAAGTTGCAGGCTTTAACACAGAGGGTTGAAAAAGCTCAGGAAATGTTGTTCAGTCTCAATCTGTGTACTTATCTGGAGGAAGTGTCTGGGGACATTAAGAGGAGATTTTCTCAGTTCAGAGTTCTCACCCCACTTTTCAGACTTGTAGAAAATCCATGGATGGTTAGTGCAAGGAATCTTGAAGCTGTTGAACTTCTTGGTTTGCAAAGGGCACAAGCTGAGATGGAACTAGTTGACATGCAATTCAGCTCTGTGCTCGAGTCCTCTTTCTTGGGGAAGGAACCAGAAGATTTCTGGCAAAGTGTGCCACCTGAGAAATTCCCTCTTCTTTTTACCTTGGCACAGAGAATACTTTGCATGTTTGGCTCCACATTTGTATGCGAGTATTCCTTTTCTACAATGGGTGCTATAAAAAACAAACTAAGAAACAAACTGACTGATGCACATCTGGATCACCTCATGAGACTTGCACTCTCTGAAAAGGTTCCAGAATACAAGAAGTTAATTGCGGACATGAAATGTAAAATTAGTGGATAAACTCTGTGCCTTGGGAAAGACTTTTCCCCATTATGTTTGCCTTTGTACTTGCTGTTCTACTTTCACTAAATGCCTTCAAATAAAAATGTATTATCAAAATGTGCTCTTTGTAGTTGCATCTGATTGTGAAATACAGCATTGCCTAATGTTTTGGAAGTTTTTTTTTTTTACTCTAGCTCCGCCCCCCACTGATCCCGCCCCCACTGACTCCACCCCTACCAGTGCGGCCCTCGGCCACTAACCACACTGTAATTTTGGCCCCCGACAGAAAGTTTGTGAGTACCCCTGATCTAACCCATGCTTTTCAATATCTACATGAAGTAATTACCGGCACTGATCAATCAATTTCACCTCACATGCTATAACTATGCAGATCATACACATACTCCTTAAGATGGAAAGCCCCAAAGACATTGGAAACTCACACATTTTCAGTTGCCTCAGAGCCGTTGGTCAGTGGATGACATCTCAAATTGAATGCTTCCAAAATGAAAAACTTGCATTTGGCGAATGGAAAAATTATGACCGACTTACCGCCTGGCTTGACAGTTTGGGAACACAGCCTAAACTATCTAAGGAAGTAAGAAACCTCGTAATTACCATGGACTCCAAGCTATCAATGAATGCCTAAGTGGACAGGCTAGCAAGATCCAGCTTCATTACTATAAAAACTCTGTGACGCATTTTTCCCCACCTGGGATTTCCACACAAGGTACAGGCTACTATCTCTCTTGTTCTGTCAAAACTGGATTATGCCAATAGCCTCTACCAAGGATCATCTGTAATAACTATGGAAAGACTACAAAGGATTCAGAACTCTGCTGCCAGACTACTCTTACAGATGAGGCCACATTTACCCTGCCTTGAAGGCCCTACATTGGTTAATGGTTGCCAGAAGATCTACATTCAAGCTGCTTTGCATCACCCACAAAGCGATACATGAAACAGGGCCGCTCTTCATCAGGAATAAAATCACCCAATACATTTAACAAAGGAACTTCCGCTGTAGATTGGCAGCTTGCCTAAAAATCCCACCATGCAAGAAAAAAAACATAGGTGGCACTTTTTTATGTTATTTTATGTTAACTTGAATTTGTATAGTGCATAATCACCGGCAGGTCTCTTAGTGCTTTGAGAAGGTAGCCAGACCCACCAGCAGTTACAGATGCAATGCTTAGAGGGATTTTTATGCTGTGTCCAGAGCCTCCCTAAACAGCAGAGTTTTGAGTTCTTTCCTGAAAGGAAGGAGTGGGGGTTCCTTGCGGAGATTTTCGGGCCAGCAGTTCCATAGCTGGGGAATTAAAACAGAAAAGGCTCTACCACCTTTGGAAGTGGATTTGAACCGAGCATGGACCAGGAGGCCTGCCTTGGACGATCGAAGAATACGTCCTGGCACATCGTGCCCTAGGCGTTCCTTGATGTAGACTGGAGCCTGGCCGTAAACAGCTTTGTGAGCAATGAAGAGGCCTTTGAACATAGCTCTCTGTTTGATGGGGAGCCAGTAAAGTTGTTGCAGCAGGGGAATAGCATGGGCTTGTCTGGGGAGCCTGAAAATCAGCCTAGCTGCGTCATTCATGGTCACCTGTAGTTTCTTGATAAGTTTCTCTGGGAGACCAATATATGTGGCATTGCCGTGGTCTAGCCTGGACACGATCATAGCCGACATGACCATCTGTAGTGTGGCTGTAGAGAGGAAAGGGGCAAGTTTCCGCAGCTGTCTCAGTAAGCCAATGCAAGTACCGACCATGGCAGAGGCTTGATTAGCTCTGGAGAGGTTGGCATCAATCTTGATGCCTAGGCTTTTTACAACCGGGACCATCAAACCTGTTTTACTATTCTGATCTCTCAAACAAGCTTTTCTAAACCCTTCCCTCTGACTCTTTTCCCCCCCCCCCTCTACTTATCCCAAACCTCCTCCTGCTGCTATGATCTACAAATAAGCACTTTCTAAACCCTTCCATCTTCTTTCACTACACTATCCTTTTCAATCTAACTAGGAGTCTTACATCTTCACCGCTCAAATTAATTTCATATTTCCCTATACTAATTCACCACTAATCCTGTTTGAGTTCCAGAGTTCCATGCTTGTCATCGAAAAGAGCTTTGATGCCTCATCAAGGGTACTAAGCGCTATATAAATGCAAACCCACTCCTCTTCTATCCCTCCACTATCTTTTTTTGACCCAAATAACAGACTTGCATGTCCACCGTTCAAATTAAATTCATATTTCCAAATACTGATTCACCAGTAATCCTTTTTTGGTTCTGCAGTAGCGTACTACTCGCTGAAAAGCGCTTTGACACCTTGTGAGGGGTAGTAAGCACTATATACACAGTTACAGTGGGTAGTAGCAACACCTATATTTTACAGGCATCAGAATGTGCAAAAGTGTGGTGTGGAACACTATATTAATACCAATAATTATATATTTCTCGACAGGATCCAATATGACTGTTTTTTGCCGTATACCTGTTTTTATGTTGTGTCATTGATCACATAGAGGAAATTGTTGATCAGCCAATAGAGAAAGACAGAGGTTCCCCAACCACAGCCGAGTAAGTAACAGCATACAACTTGGCACGGTGTAAGAGGTGTACAAAAGTAGCTAAATCTGCTGTTTTAGTTACTATGACACATATAAAGAACATCTTGTGAAATGAGTCTTCGATGGTTCATCAAGATACAATTCAAACATAATTTAATTAACTTTCTTGCACTTTGTCTGAGTTAACCAACACTAACACAGGAAACCGTTCTTAGCAGTTTTCAGGAGGAGGTAGCTTATAATTGAAAATTAATTGTGGAACTACAGCATTCTGAAATGTTAATTCTGGATCAGATAGAAAACCTCAAACACAGACAACACAGGAATAATCGGTTTAAATATTTCAGAATCTTTTGTTTAAGATGCAAGACCAACATCAAAATCATTAAGGCCTACTTAAGGATGATCCCAGTGTTGATTTGCCCATCGAAGTTTAGTGAAGGATCCATTATGATTTGCCTCTTATTAACTGGAACTTAAATCCTCTCCTTGTTATAGAATAGTTAATACTGGTCCAGATCGAAATTGTGGTAATAATGGTTGGACTCCCATAGGTGTGTATATGAGCCTTTGTTGTTAACTGGCAGATGCATTGGTATAGAATATATCTGTAAAGTAATTGAGACACAATGTAAATACATCTTACTAGTATGTATCATGTCAAAAAGATTTCCATGCTGGCCGACGGGTAAGGAGCTCCGGCCGGAAGCTCCCTGGCTATGGATCACCTTTTGGCGTTAATCCTGGAATTTAGCCTTCCACTGAAACATTTCCTCCCCGGTGATTTGAAGGCCTCATTTCGGCGATTTCCCCCTGGGCTTTACCTATGTGTTCGCTGAAGGAGAGGAATCCGCCCACAGCTACATGAAACAAGCATTGGCATAGCCAATAGGTCTCGCCTTTGGGACCTTATAAGTGTTTAGCCATGCAACAGTTGACGTTGTTGCACCAAGGATATTGTGCAGGATAACTAAACACTTATAAGGGCCCAAAGGCTTGACCTATTGGCTATGCCAATGCTTGTTTAAATGGGCTACAATAGACTTTAATGATGAACACCCTTACCCCGTGGCTTCCTGTCCTTTGCAGAGAACCCTAGAGCCCCCAGTCTGGCAAGAACCTCCCATGCTGAGCCTCCGACGAAGGCCATACCCTTGCCTCGCCGAAGGACAGGGTTGTAGCACGAGAGATGTCCTGGAAGAGCCCCAGCCCCCCAAGCATCTGGCTCTTCCAGAAAAGAACACTGAGGCACAGGGAACAATAGTGCCATTACCTGCAATAACGAAGAGCCAGGGGTCAAGCCCTGAGTGAGGAGGGGAGCCCCAAGGGCCAAAGGGAAAGGCATCAGAAAAGGGCTATACCAACCCAGAAGGGCAGAGTTTGTTTAGTTGTAGGCACACCTTCGAGCGAATTGAGCGCTACCTCCCTTTACTGCCTTTACCTGCCTTTCCGAGGGTGGGCTGGGCGTGACATGGAGGCAACCCTTCATGGGGCTCCCATTATGCACAATGCCAGTGAATATCTGTGAGAGTTGGGAGACTCAGGGGCCCGTTGTCACATTCTGCAGGGACCCCTTGATTTTTTGTTGCGGTACTCGGCATGAGGGGAACTGTACACCCTGTGGCCAGCTTCACATCCCTCCCTCTGCACCGGGCACGGTTTGCTCTGCTGCTGAGACCAGAGGGTCAGGAGAGCACCTCTTCTCAGTTATAAGTGTGTGCCCTAAGACGGAAACATTATGTGCTGCCTGGTGTTTTAAGAGCCCCCAGACTATCAGCACCCCTTGCTTTTGTCACACAGGGAATAGATCTGGCCCGGAGTCAGAGTTCAGCCACAACAGTTTGTTGTATTTTAATAGTTTAATGATTTGTTCAGCTGTTATAAAGATGAGGCACTAACAGCAAGCACCAAATTTAAAAACAGTACTGTACTGGGCGACCTGCTCACTTGACACGTTCCAGAGTACCGGAAAGTAGCCCAGTACTGGGCCTCAGTCTGAATTGCTTCAGCTAGCCTCAGTTTTCTGTTCCTTCTAAATGCATGTACAAATATAAAGAATGCCTGTTGTTTGTAGAAGTCCATATTTGTCTTCCTTAACACGCGTTACTGTAATAAACGCGCCCTAATTAGATGATTGCTGTACACGCATTTAATTTGTCTCTTTTGTGAACCAGGAAATGGAGACGTTGCTGACATTCGGATAACATAGCTACAAAGGCCTGGAAGCATAAACACGATGCAATACGTGCGCGGGTGAGTTGGCTTTCAGCTGACAAAAGCAACTACTGCAAAGTGCGGCATCTGAGAATTCCAAGAGTGGAGCATTTTCCACTGTTAAAGATTGCATTTGCCACTGTTAAAGATTGGCTAAGCCCAGAGGACGCTGTAATCTAACAGGGTGCGTAGCCAGGAGTCTAAGGGAGCTAATGAACCCCAGGAACACGCCTCTCAATAGGTTGTGAAAGACTGCATCGTGCACGTTACCTAACGAAAACAGACTGCCTCGCCTGCCGTGGCGGGTCCAACCTCTTCACCTGTCTCCTTGTTCTTGGGCCAGGCTAGTGTCTTGCACACACAGGCAACAACTGGCGAGTAAACATAACAGAACGGCCACAGTAAATACTTGCTACCTGTTTACAGAGTGAAAGGGCGTTCTTGACTTGGCTGCTTTAAATATATTTTCCTTTTAGTCAAATCAGAGCTCAGTAATACCTTTTGATATATGGAAAATAAATGTAACTTAAAAAAAGGAAAATCAAAAAAGTGCTATTTTCATATTTCTTTTTGCTTGTTAGTTTGCGGTTTCTGGAAAATGGGCCCTTGACCTAGTAAGTAAGGATTATTAAAAAGGCAAGGCGTCACTTCTTGTGACCTCACTTCCTGTGTCGTCATTTGTGATTTGCATATCATAATTAGACCATCCACTGTTTGCTCAGCCTGTGGGCTGTCTTCAACATTGTTTTCATGAGCTTGTCTTCATCATCCTTCAAACATGTTCTGAAGGGCACTTGGACGTATGATGCTGTGACAGAGTGAACCTCACACCGCTCAAGTCACCCCCATCTCGTGCTGCCAGAGCGCGCGGCTGTAAATAATGGTAAGTATGCAAACTGTTTAGTAGGCATTGAGAAAAGGCTTCCATTAGTGTGAACGAAGTTCCTAAGTGGGTACTTTAGACGCGAACAACCGGCATAGCAATGAGAACAACGCCACTGCCGAGGTCACTGTTATCAACTTACAAGACTAGGAAAGGAATGGGCCCGCAACGAAAATGTATGGCGTAGAACAGAGTGGCGGTGTTGGCCGGGCAACGCTGGATACGTTTACATATAGCCGTGTTTGTTTTTGCTCTGAGCACCGGGTTGGGGTCGGGATTAATCTTATAAGGAAGACAACTGGAAGGAGGGGTCCCCCTGAGAAAGGAGCAAAGCTTCTTTCCTGGAAATTACAAAGGAAGGCAAACGCGCTAACACTGCATTCTTGCTCAGGGGGTAAATATTAGAATCTAACAGATTCTTACTGTATGGGTATTTGCTCTCAGTCATTGCTGGGGCAGATTTATGTGCACAAATGGAAATAATTTAGCATGCATGGCCACCATACCTCAGCGGTGCAGATGAAACTGCCGAAGTGCTTGAAACGCTGTCCTCACCGTTTCCTAGACGCTGGTTGGTTCAGTGTAAATACTACTACCAATGCTTACAACGAAGAAATGGAAGGGGGGGTGGGGGGGCGGTGAGTGCTAAAGCAACACAGGGAAGGCTGGCATATGGTGATCACTTTCGCGGCCGCTTTGATGTTCTCAGTGGCCGCACGGCTCACTGAGGTCATCAAAGCGGCCGCGAAAATGATCAGCAGGCTGCAAAATGGTGCGTGCGCCCGGCGCACATGCACTGTAGTTGGCGGCCTGAAAAGCACTTGTTTGCACTTCCAAATCCTGCTTTCTATAGCTCTCGCCAGAGCAGCGCTAAAGCGCTGGCTGAGGCGGGACCTAAAAACCACCGCCAGCGGAATCCTAGGGAAATGTGCACGGTTGAGCTGCCTAATGCAGCTGAGAGGAGACTGGTTCGGGATCACCCTTTTGGGTGTTGATCCATGGCCATCACCTACCTTCTGGACACTTTCGTGGTTGCTCTCCACCCCGCTGTAACTGCTTCTCTCTGGCAATAGTGGATGGTTGTTTTTGGGTTGCCTTTGAGGCGGCGGCCCTGTGCGTTTTCTGCGGCGGCTGCCCTCGTCCCCGATTTTGTTTTGCCCGGTCGGAGCGGGGAGAGTGCACGAGGTTCCTGTCTGTGGCCCTCTCGTTTCCCCTTGGCGACCCCTCTTGGGGTCCGGGAGCCGGAGCAGCCATGTCTAGAGAACATGGTTGAGACCTCCTTCCTGTGTGGGGGGGAGCGGGAGGTCTTTGATGAAAACACAGTTTGCAGCTGGTCTCGTCTGTTTGAATTTGGGCATCTGCGACCTGGTCTGTTCCTAGAGAAGGACTGCAGTGATTTCCATCTTTCTCCCCCATCGCTTCTCAGCTGCGTATTTTCGGTGGAATTGGTGGGTGTGATGCGGCCATGTTTCCCCCATCTGCTGGCCTTCTCGGCGTTCTGCCAGTCTCGGCTCTGGAATCGAAGCTGTCCCACTGCGCTGCTGTGCCATGACCTCTATCACATATGCGGGTTTTAAACCGGACTCGAGTCATGTCTGCCTTTGTTACCAGCCCGGTGGGATGGACTGGCCCCGGATGCCTCCTAGTTGGTGCCGGTCTGCTGAACTTCAAATTAATTTTATCTAACGACCGTTTCTGCCCTATTCCCTATCCCGTCTACTCTTCTGTTACTTATACCAGTGTTTTTCCCTTGCTCTGCCGCATTTCTTATGTTTTTGTTGTTCATTGCAATTTGCATCTACGTATATGTAACCTGTGCAACTATCTATGTAAAGCGCTCTGATACCTCTGGGTCTAGCCAGCGCTATATAAAACTCCAAGTAAATAAATAAATGTCATCCAAAAACATTATGATTTTGACAATGTTGGTCTTTGCATCTTGAACAGTCTCAGAAGAGCCTTAAATATTTTAAAAACTCATATTATTCCTGCATGACTTAACTCCATGATTAATTATGAATTACAGGTTGCTTCCTCCTGAAGATTGGGAACATCGGTTTCAAAGTGTTAGTGTTCTGGAGGTTAAGTCGGGCATCTTCAGAGACCGTTCAATGTTTGAATTGTATCTTGATGAATCTCATAAGCCTCCTTTCACAATTATATTTTCTTCAAATTTGTTATAGTGGTTAAAACATTAGTTCAGCTACTTTTAACATCATGACTTCTTTTTACGACTCACCAATGTTTTCGCTACTACTTATGTGTTGGCACTTGGGGAAGCCTCTTTCTTTCTTCTTCGTCTGGCCAATTGTTTTCTCTATGTAATTCAATGCTACCGCAAAAACAATACAGGGTAGATTGCAAAACCAATCGCTTGGGAGCATGCCCAGAAAACTATAATTACTGGTTTTAAATTATTATTCTCACTGCACTTTCTGATGGCTGTCAAAGACAGGTGTTCCTACTACCCATTGTAAATATAACCAATTTGCTGATATTCAAAGGATGGAAACTAATGTTGACCTTGCTGACTTTCACGTTTTTGACCTTCTGACCTGGTAACCCTCCTACATTTATTTTTTCCTTTTCTCACTAAAATCAGTTTGGTCTGCTTAGGCTTTTTGACTGCACCACATACCAAGTTTTATCCAGTTCTTTTGGCAACATATCCTGAAAGATACAGGTGAAATGGAGATAATTCAGAGACTGGCAGCCAAAATGATGTAGTTTAATCACACACCGAGGTTAAGTTAAAAAAGAGGGTATATGATACAAACATTTGCATTTCAGGGGGAAACTAAATAAGAGCGTTTAGGGTAGGAATACTTTATTTGGAGGTCACGATCGATTCTAAAATAAAAAAGCTCTGTAGCAACAAGAGGAAATATTTAATTAGAGTAATCATGCCCCATATATGGTTTTAGTTAAGGGATTCTGAGTAAAAGCCCTGTAGCTCACAAACATGTAAAATGTATGTCAGAAAAAAAAGTTAGAGGAGTAAGGAAAATGCAGCACTGAGTATGCTTGAATAGATTACTTGTTTAAAAATCTGTTGTATTAACAAAATTCAACAAGTGTCTTCTCTATTCTTTTTATTGCAGGCAGCAAGATAGCAAATTCCATTGTACACTCATAACATGTCAAGTATTTTAGCACGTATGTATACATCTTACATTTATTCAAACCATTAAAATAAATACGTAATTGCCACATATCAATAATCGTGTTTTGTACTTTCTTTTTTAGCCTCAGAAGGGGAGATATACAAGGTCAGTGATTTATTTTGCAGTATGCTACACTTGTGTGTGTGGTGTGTTATCATAAACTAGAACCAGGCTATAAGTAGAATCTTGCAAAATGTTTCAGCCCCGTATGACGAGCTAGACGGAGCAGTATTACCTCATGATATTCTGCTCCAGCTGACTACAGGTGGGACGGTTTCTCCACACCTGTTTTTCCAGGTGTGTGAGAACCAGACCCAATTTTACTTAATGATAATTCCGCACTGTAAAATCTCACGAGGCTTTGGCTGCAGCAGCTGGCAAGCCTCATTACCTATTGTTTCCTGACAGGGGAGCATTCTGTGCTCCCCTGCCAGATAACTCCTTCCCTTCTCTTCCCCCCCATCCTTCACCCTATTCAGCGGTTCCTGAATATATGTTCTGCATGCTTAGAGCAGGTGTACATGTAGGTGTTACTTCCCACTAAATTGTAAATTGTGCAGTATAGAGGATGCGTGCTACTACCTAAGGGAAGCAAACAGAATTTTAAGAAGTGATGATATTGATTAAGCAGCATTTTAATAATAAGAGTCCATCTATAATATTGTGTTCACGTCTGAAAGCCACTCTCCTGAAGCGCAAACCGACTAGAGGAGGTCGGGTGAGAGAGGGTCATCCAAGGTGGTCCATGGTTTAAACCACAAGCCTTGATAGGCAAGGTTCACATTTATCAATGAGATTTTAGGTCAATATTGTTTGTCATCCAACAATCCCTTCTTCCTTGCATTAGTCAGACAGGTCACATAATATGCAATAAATGTAATTGTGGTGGGTAGCTCATTTGCAGGAACATAGGTCACTTTACCAGTACCTGTGCGGGTGCTGCTCTGGGCCAGTGAAATCAATCCGATCTCTCATACCTGAATTGCATACCTTCCATAGGGTGTGGGTGTGTATGTTCCACCAGTCATTCATATCTGAGGTACTTACCTTCCATAGGGCATCTGTGGTGTGTATATGTGTTGCTCTCTATCAAGTGCTGTCCATAGACGACACAGGTTGTGAGTCCGCTAAACTTGGTGGTTTTCCCTTATGTTTGCCTACACCCTCTATGGGTGTGACAATCTGCATTTTCCCTAGGTCCTTGTTTCAAATGTATTGTTGTCTTAGTCTGTGGTGTGGGGATGCAGCTGCTCCCTTAGCTTCTATGACAGATGTCCTGCATGCAGCCACAACACCTGATCACCATTTAAAGGGCATTAATTCACCCCAGCCCTACTTTTTGACAACTCCTCTTCCTCCCATTACCAGCAACATTAAATACATGGACTGCTTGATGGTCTACACAGCTATAAGTGCTAACAAGCATTTGCAATGCAATACGTCTCACATTTGCGAGAGTTTAAGCTATCGGCATTGTAAATGGCAATGCCTTTTATTTATGTTTTAAAAACAACACGGAAATAAAAGGCATTGTCATTTACAATGCCAACAGTTAAAACTCTCGAGACCTATTGCATTGCAAATGCTTGTTTCATGTTGTGATTGCAACTAGCAGTACGTTTTTTTCTGTCGTGAGTACGGGTGGGACAACACAACCCACAGCTCTAATGTGAGAGGCAAGCTAGGCCAACTTTTTTGATGTTTTGTCTTGTGCATTACGCTTCTGCGTTTTTTGCTTCAGACTCTCAGGCAATGACATTTGCACATTTCCATACAGTAAGTAAGAACTATGATGACATTGGCAAAAGCGCTTTATGTCCCCGCTCGCGGGTGTGAAGCGCTATATTAACGCTACAATGAAGGCGGCAGTGCTAAAACAAAAGCAGTCACACGGTAATCTCTACTGGAAAAAGAAACGCCAAAATAAGCATGAACTTTGTATTTGTCATGGAGCATGAAATGTGACACTATCAAGTATTTAAACAATATAGGAAGAACGAAAAGTATTTCTTAATTTCAAGGTTGCTACATCGTATTACAATGATTACAAAGTATACTCATTTGTACGTAGTGCTTGGTTTTGTAGCCCTTCAACATCAGGTGTTACTTTTACCGACTCTTCGGGCTCATTTTATCACCCCTAGAGAGATGGGAGGCTGAAAAGGACGGAATTCAAAACCCCTGATCTGATGGGCGCCGCAGGCATATCTGCATTAGGCGCCTTAGCCCACTGAGCTAACGCAGATTTTCACATTGAGATTTTATCCCACTAATGAAAGCCATAGGCAGGCAATATACGCCTTCTTCGTTCGAAGTAATTTGGGGAGAGGGAGTGGGTACAATTTTTGGAATCACCAGCCTAATGTCAAGCGGATGGCTCACGTTCTCCCATTCTACTAATATGGTGGACCCCCGATTATTCATTTATTTTCCTCTCAGGTCATTCACTTATTAATTCCTTCCTCCAGCAGTCGAGATTACAAAAAATATGAATTGCACCATAAGTGCTATACTATAATCTGAAAACTGCACACCTTATGCAGAAAAAAAGAGTAGTGATTAGTCTGTGGCGCGTCTGTCCCTCAAGCTCAGCCTGTGTAAATGGGTTTCATGTTGGTTTTAACCTTCACTAGTTCTTTTTATACGTTTTGAGTTGCGCTGCTGACCAGTGCAGCCTGATCACTCAAGGGGCTTTCCTGGTGTTCAAAAAGACCATGTCACACCCTCCTATTTTGGGATATGCTAGCCTGCTTGCGACATGGCAGCCCCATTACCCTGCCCTCTGCAGAGACTGTGGGGCCTAGACCGGTGAGACTGCCAGTGGGTTAGGGCATGGTGTGAAGGGCCGTCCAGATTTGAGTCAGGGATGAGGCTGCCTTTCATCCTTGCAAGGTCGATGGCATGAGTACCTGTGGCATGTATTACTACTTCCCTGTCGACAGCTAATTTTTTTAGGGTGTGCATGCCATACAAATCCTGCAGTGTATACATGTTATTTAGCGTATCCCAAGGAACCCATACGCCATGATGAAAATAAAAAGAGGGAGTAACATTAACTGAATCCTGTGAAAATAATTCTCACTCTGTGACCTCCCATACTAACAGTAATGGCCTTCAGAAGCAGTCACCCCAGTGCAAAGGGCCACTGGACGATTCCCGCATAATTATAGATTTCACACACTCCCTGCCACTGTTAACGCAAAACATTATTTTTCTAGCTCAAATGGATCAACAGTCACTAAAACAAAAGCACCACACATGGTGCAGCGTAGTGAAAAACCCTTGTCAAAGTCTGCCAAATTTCAATTACTATTCACTGTAGATAGGTCTTAAAGTAGTACAAGCGAGGTCTTAAGTTTGCCCTGACATTTCCAATTTGCTTTAAAATAGCAAAATATTGCTGCCGTGAATTGTGCCACAGTTCTCCACATAATTTGAATTTTCTTGCCGGACAATTTTGTCACCCTTCCATTTTGGCATAATTCCGGTGGCTCAGGGTGCGCCTTAAATTTGGGATAGAGCAGACAGTGCACTAAAAGAAATCCTCTGCAGCCAGCTGCCTGTGATTTCACTGACTGTTACGCTTAAGTAAAATAAATCAGAATATCGTGTTATCCAGCATCCTGTGTTTCACAGCATGTGCGCGTGGGATAGTCGTGGAAGGCCTTGCACTCAGAGAAGCAGCTTTAAAAGGTAAAGGCTACAGAGAGAGAAATATCACTGACACGGATGAACCAACGGCGGGTGTTTATACAACTGAAGTGCGTGGTATTTTATCAACCCCAAGGCAGTGAAAGGGTTAGCATAATCCGTGTTTGCAGGTTAAAATATTGGCTCACTGTGAACAACAAAGGGTGCTGAAAGGCTGAGCAGAACCTGTCACCTTCAATTTGAAAAAAAAAGAACTTACGGAGTAAAGTACAAAAAATAATCTACGAGGTCTACGAGACGGTAATGGCGTGAGTGCCAAGTCTAAAATGTACACTGGAAGCGCCGCCGCATTTAGAAACTGTTACAGAGTCCAGATACGTTCACGCAGTTCAGGCTGAGCCATGTGCCGAAGCCAAGCTGTTAAAATCTGTGGAGCATTATGGGGCTTTTGGTGCTGAGTTGTGATAATTCACCCGATAACAGAACAAGCGGGGCAGCTCCAGAATCCATCCAACGGGAGCAAAACACCTCCCGCGCCCCCTCATCTGGGCAATGCACTCTCGGACCTCTGATCATGCCGCCGCCACGCGGCCATGATGCTGCCTCTGTCGCCATTACGCCAACGAAAGCTGCTTGTTTATATTTGCATTGCGCTTTCACTTTCAGTGAAAGCGCGATGCAAATATAAACACGCGTGTCTGGAAGAGACGCCGTGCACAAGCTAAATCTCCAGTCTGGGTGGGCGGGGCCTAAGGGAGACAGGGCGGACACCAACCCCACTTCTAAAGAAGCCGAACAGAAAACCAACAACTATAGATCTCGCCAAGGCGAGCAGCGCATGCGCTGCAACACAGGCAGGACCTACAAAGGGGAGACAACTTCACAGATCCTCATCTCTGTTGTTCTTCTTAGTTTGCACGGCAAATCCCTTTCAGTGCTAGAAAGAGAAAAAGCCCAAAATAAACAGAGAAGAAAACTAGTCTTCTTCTAAGCTCCTAGTCTGTGAAACAAACACACTCCGCACATCAAAACTTCCAGCATCTTTTGGATAAGTATTTTCCCGTCCTGTCTGTGTAGCAGGCACTACGAACCGTTGAGAAGGAACAAAAGCCAAACAGCAGAGAACCAAACTGGCTGTGAAAGGTGAAAATTATATTTCTTGCATCATAACTCATAAGGTGTATATGCTGGTGGTAGGTAAGGATAATAATTTGTACATAGAGTGACTCAGATGTGGAGTCCCAGGTGTATCAGACGATAGGAGAATGCCACAGCTTTAAGTTGTTTGTATCGTATATTGAAACCTGCACTAATTTCTCTGCTTTAGGTAAATCCTCTTGTATGTTGGAGCATGTGACACGTGTATTCCACTGTTTTAAATAGTTCCACTATAGTATGGGAACACAAACAAATGTCACTAATGTTGGTGATTTCCAAGAAGTATAGGATCTCGGGGATTCCACTGCTTTAAGTTTAGTGGAAGATTGGAGTTTTCTTCTGGATCTCTTTCCTTAAGGCATCTATCACCTGAAGGTCTGTTAACTTATTTAGATATTTCATTTATGCAGAACATAAGTATGTGTAAGACTTTTTAAAGACCAAACATGCTTGGGTGCGCTGGTTTCTGAGGCACATACACATCAAGAAACGTCTTTCATACAAATGTCATTTTTATTGTCACTGACTTTTGTTGATACAACTTTCATGAGATTTTCCTGGCAATCTTCACCTTTCTGTTAAGATATTTATTTACCTAACGTATTATTATGTTTTGCTTAACATGCCCCCATCAATAAGCGCAAAGGCTCATTTATCCTTCATATGCTGACCCAGCTAATAAACTTCTTTGAACACTCCTGTCACTTGTACTTCTACATTTGTACAGACTGCACCACTTCAAAGTAAGAATTGTTTCTTTAAATCACTATTTTGTAAAAAAAAAAGACCTGTCCTTGCTGCAGGGCTTTACAATTATAAATACATGTTAAACAGCCAGAGCCAGGCTTCTTCCACAGGGTTAGGGTAACACATTTTTAAACTGCTTTGCATGGGCCTGACTTCCTCTGCAGGGGTTAACAAAATAAAATTCAGATGAACATCCTCGAAGCTGGACAAGGGACCCAAATCCCAGATCATCCCTGATATTTGTGTGTTTCAGAGTGTTTGGTTGACTACGTTTTCATAGCCCAATACTAGGAAGATTATTGAAGGGGGGGGTGCCATGTGTGTGTACCTTCTGTTGGAAGCTTTGGGCCATGGGTGTACATTGCATCCCGTGGAGAAGCTGAGCTGAACCAAAGTTAAATAAAAAAGAAGCCAACATTTCTATTTTTCTAAGGTGCTTAAACATGTCAGTCTTTTACCGACGACCCCCGTTCACAGTAAGCATCATGCAGCTCTGTTTGCTGGTTTCACCTTTAATCACCATGTGGGTCAGTCTGTCGGTTTATGGAACACACACATATGATTATTTCAACCTAGTTGTTTGTGGTTTACATTTAGTCAACATATGGCCTTTAATGTCATGAAGTGAATATGTTTCTAGCAAAAACAGTAGTAATACTCAGTTTGTAAAGTTACGGAGGCGTGCATTCCTCTCCTTTTATTCTTTAAAAAAATATTTATTTGCTTGTTTATTTTTTAATTCTCTTTATTTGGTAACAGGAATTCAAGATTGATGTGGTATATGCACGTGAATACCAATCTCACACACTTAACCATCAAACTAGACAAGTCATCACTTCTGTATATGTCTAGAATTTGTCACATTTTAGTCAAAGTAACCTAATAAACCCTCCTATCTCTCCCCTGTGAGTTGGGCTCAGAATCCTCAAAAATGCTAGTAGTGATCTTGTGGTTTTCCTACCGTGTTTTGTGGCCTTGTTGTGCTCTTTAAAGTCTATTTCTGTTATGTTAGTCAAATAAATGGAGTATTCTCAGCTTAGTTGGGCACATGACCTCTCTACACTCTTTCCGTGTAGTCACTAGGTGACTTTGCAGCCTTTCCCATGCCAATTTAACACATATCTTGTGATACCAAATAGCCCACATCTCCTCTGTTTAGTATGTTTGTATTAAACCAACCTGTTTAAATTCTATCTTGAACTATAAACCCTTTTCCCTATTTTCATTGTCTACCTGATCCCCACTTTCCCCTTTCTCTCTTTAATGTGTATCAAAATACAGACTCTTCACATTCTTCATTTTCTTGTTCCATCTCCCTAACTGCTTTTACTCCTATTTCTTCTCTTTAATGTAACGTCCACTTTCCCATGTATGTTTCTGCTCTTCCTTTGGTACGGAATTTAATTTAGTTGTAATGTATTGTTCTTTGTCTCACATTCTATTGGAAATATTTTCTCGCAATATCAAAATTGGATATCCTGATCTCTACCCGTTGATTCTTACTCAAAACACATTGGCATATTATCTTTTGGAGAGTTGCATTGTATAAAATTGTGAAATAAAGAAATATTTGGCGGTGACAATTGTTTACATTTTATTTTGCTGTTGCAATATTTGTCTTTTCCAATGCTGGAAAATAATTTTCATGTATATTTGCGTAGGCCCTCCCTTAATTTGTGACCAGTATCCAGTATTGCATGTCCTGGTGAAACTCATAATGTCACGAATTACTCCTAATAACTTCCTTCCAATATAAAAGTGACTTTAGGAAACTTCCAGCACATTCCCTCCAACATCGATCAGAGTAATCAGGGGTCATTCTGTGACGTCTTTCAGGTGTAGTGTTACAAAATATCATTATTTTACCATTGAATCTTTTTGTTGGACTGATGTGTTCTTGGCTGTGATGTCCATCCATAACATATGCTCCTCCTGTTACATTGCTGTTATATTTTCATTTCTAATGGATACATCTGCCAGTGGATTCCTCACCTTGTGAATATCCCCTGCGCCAGCATTCCACGGAACTTTTTCCCCCAGCTCCCTACGCCGACGTGGACATCCTAATGCTTCGGCTCCGCTCGCGACTCCGTATGACGTCACCGGAGCCATAAGAGAGCCACGTCGGCGTGATGACGTCAGTTCCCTTTTTTCCGCGCCGTCGGCGCGTAACGGTTTTCCAGCACTCTCCTGCTACTTTGTAGTGGGTTACTGTTGTGAATTCACCATGTCTTCGACTAGGAAGTCAGGTTTCAAACCTTGTAGGGAATGTGGGGGCCACATGTCAATGACTGACCCCCATGAAGATTGTTTGTGGTGCCTTTCTTCTGACCACGACGTGGAGGACTGTTCCAGCTGCAGAAGAATGAACCCCAAGGCCTTGAAGGAAAGAGAGGCGAAGCTCTTCATGGCCAAGGCGAAGAAGGAAAAGAGGGGTAGGAAGAAGGAGAGATCGAGGCCGGAGTCGTCGACTTCGCACTCTTCGAAGTCGAAGAAACATCATAAGAAAAGAAAGCATAGCTCTCGGCGCCGGTCTTCGAAGAGCAAGGCTTCGAGGTCGCCGTCGCCTCGACGTCGAAGTAAGGATGTTGTATCTTCTTCTCCATCTCCTAGGAAGTCTCCAGAGAGGTCACCTTCGCCGAAGCGGTCCCCGGCGCAGTCTCCGGCGCAGTCACCGGCGCAGTCTCCGGCACCAGTGGAGTCTTCTGCTTCTGACGTCGAGCAAGAGCAAGAAAAAGAGCTTTCTCCAGAGCTGGCTGATCCTGTGGCTCCTGTTGAGGACTTTTCGGCTCCGGTTCCAGGTACTCCTCAGCCGGATCCGGGATCAATCCCTTCTCCGCAGTTCCCGACTCCGGGTGCGGATTCGACGCATTTTCTTAATGCGATGTATGGGATTTTTCAACGGGCTGCCTTCCCATCCGGCGCACCATCTGGTCCCGTGGGTCCTATGGCATACACCTTGGGAGTGCCGCAGCATTATGCTCAGGCCCCATTTATGCCCTTTTTGCCGATGGCTCCTTCGTGGCAGTTTCCGGCGCCGTCTGGGGATCCATCTCGGCTTTGTTTGGATCGGCCTTCTTCGGAGCCCTCCTCGACGCCGTTGCCGACTCCCTCGGCGCCGCCGACTACGCCGACTCCAAGTTCGTTTCCACCGATTCCGCGTGCGGCGCCGGTTCCTCGGATCCGTTCAAGGAGAGAGGCCCAGAGAGTCTTAGAAGAGGAACGTTATAGGGAGGATGTGGAAGAAGGTGAGGTGGATACATCTTCGGACGACTTTGAAGGCATTCAAGATGCTAGTGGTCTTGATACGACTCCGGAGTGGGAGCATTCTTCTTCTAGATCTTCGCCACCGCAGGAACTAGCTCCCTATCATATAGTTATTAAGAAGGCCGCAGAGTTGCTGGACTTGCAGTTATCCTCTGCTGAATATAAACCAAACCTTCTCACTGAGGTTCTACATTCGCCAGCTTCGACTATTGAACCCTTGTTACCTTTTAATGAGGCTATCATGGAGCCTGTTATGGACGTCTGGCGTACGCCACTCTCTTCGCCGGCAGTCTCCAGACAGGTGGCAAGGAGATATAGGGTGGCCCCTGGGGATCCAAGTTTTCTATCTTCCCACCCTTCTCCAGAAAGCCTGGTGGTGCAGGCTTCATGCTCGAAGTATGCTTCAGGAGCCTTCCCTCAGACTCCTGCGGATAGGGAGTCTAAAAAGGCTGATCAGGCAGCTAAAAAGACATTTTCTTCAGGGAGCATGGCGCTTAAATCCACTAATGCCACCTGCCTACTTTGGCGCTACGTTCATGCTCTTATGGACTCTATGAAATCATTAGCCCCTAAGCTGCCAGAAGGAGATAAAGCTTCTTTTATGGAGGTGGTCACTGGCACTCAGGCTGCTGCAAGGCAGGTAATTCAGTCGGGACTTGACAAGGCTGATTCTGTGGCAAGGATAATGGGATCATCGATAGCCACTAGGAGGCAAGCGTGGCTTCGTTCTTCTGGCTTCTCTACTGATGTTCAAGCCACTTTGGTAGATTTGCCTTTTGATGGAGAAAAACTGTTTGGCGAAAAGGCTGATTCCGCCTTGCAAAGGTTTAAAGAGAGCAGGGTAACGGCTAAATCTTTAGGATTACAGACTTCTGCTAAGGGATTTGGTCTTAGAAAATTCAGAGGCTTTGGGAGATCCTCATTTCGTTCCTTCCGTCAACCTCAACAGCAGCAGCAACAACAGCAGCAGAATCCCCTCTATAGGTCGTATAGAGGAAGGCAAAAGGGACGGAGAGGTTCTGGCCGCAACCCATCTTCATCTTCGGCCTCCCCTGCTCCCAATGAAGCTCCAGGGAAGCAGCCCTAGATCTCCCATCCTAGATCATGTGAGACCTGTGGGGGTTTGAGTGTCCCACTTTCTGCGAGGTTGGAAATCTGTTACAACTGACCTTTGGGTTTTAAACCTCGTGGAGACGGAGTACGCCCTTCCCTTTCGGGAGTTTCCTCCCCTTACTCTCCTTGCCAGGGTTACTGCTCAGAAGACCATCTGCTTCTTTTGCAGAAGGAGGTTCTATCTTTGCTTCAAAAGGGTGCAATAGAGGTGGTTCCAGAGCAGGAAAAGGGTCAGGGATGCTACTCCTGGTATTTCCTGATTCCCAAGAAGGACGGCAGATTGCGTCCGATCCTGGACCTCAGAGTCTTGAATTTTTACCTGAAGCAAGAGAAATTCAAGATGCTGACCCTTGCGCAGGTTCTTCAAGCGTTGCAGCATGGAGACTGGATGGTGTCGATCGACTTGCAGGACGCGTACTTCCATGTCCCAATCCTGAAGTCGCACAGGAAGTATCTCCGTTTTACGGTTGGGTCGCAACACTACCAGTTTGCGGTCCTCCCGTTTGGTCTTACTACCGCACCTCGAGTCTACACGAAGGTGATGGCGGTGGTGGCTGGCCATCTCAGGAGGTTGGGGATTCCGGTTTTCCGCTACCTGGACGACTGGCTTCTGAAGGCAGAGTCCCCAGAGATGGTGCAACATCATCTGCAGGTAACATCTCGGCTGTTATTCGACTTGGGTTTTTTGATCAATGTGCCCAAATCTCACCTGGTGCCCTCTCAACGCAACCTCTTCATAGGGGCGGTACTGGACACTACTGTGTGTCAAGCATTTCCTCCTCCTCAAAGAATTCTCGACATACAGGAAATGATTCCTTTATTCCACAATGGAGCGGTTGTTCAAGTTCTGAAGGTCCTTCGTCTGCTCGGTCTGTTCACTTCCTGCATTCTGTTGGTCAACCATGCACGCTGGCACATGAGGGCGCTCCAGTGGTGCCTCCGCAGGCAGTGGTATCAGCACAACGGAGATCTCAGGGAGTCGATCAGGATCTCCAGAGAAGCTGCAGCGGATCTATCTTGGTGGAGCGTGGAGGGCAATCTGTCTCAAGGAAAGCCCTTTCATCTTCCTCCAACGGTGGCCACAGTAATAACTGATGCCTCGGGAGGAGCCTAGCGCGCAACTAAGATGGCCGCGTAGGTGCGAGGCTCCCGAGGACCTCCGCGACCTCCTACGAATATCCTGACATTATCCTGCCCTGGATGAGGGGACTAGGTTTGTGAACCTGAGCTGAGGTGGCACCCGTTTCCCGCTTCCGAATCGGACCTCGGACACCGGAGTGAGCACCGATTGAAGTGTGCGGCCTTCCCCTCACCGGACCCCGGATTTGCGCAGTGGGGTGATCCAGGGACAAAGTGAACAACAGCGGCAGGCAGGGCCTGGCGACTCGCGTGCCCCGCACTTTCACTTTCACTTTCGCACCACCTTATTGTCTCTGCAAGGTTGGGTCGCGGAGCCCTTGGTGTTGGTGTGGTGTGGCCTTGCTGGGAGACCCTGCCAGCCTGCCGGCTGTGTCCACCCAGCTGCCCCGAGGGGGCCCCCCCGGAGCCTGTGTCTGCTTTCCTGCCCTACACGGCGTGGCTGGTGCGACTGGGAGACTGGCGGCCATGGCCACGAAACAAGATGGAGACCGGGTAAAGACCAAATCGACCCGGCGCGGTGCCGTCCATCAGGCCAACAGTATGGACCGCTACACCCTCCAGAAGGGATCGCCCGATGGACCTCGCAAGCCCCCTGAGAGTCCTCCTGATGCCCCAGACCTGCCCGCAGATTTGACTCTGCAAGATGTTATGGGCGCCATTGCCGAGATGCAGGCCTCGGTGGGCCAGCGGTTTGATACACTGGCGCAGAAGATTGACTCGGTCCTTGTGGATGTTGGCCTGGTGAGGGCCGATCTTTCCAAAACCAATGACCGAGTAGATTCTTTGGCCCACACCGCATCGGGCCTAACGACAGATGTGGCGGCCTTGCAAACGGAGGTGCGCCGGCTTAGTCGGGCGACGGCGCTAATGGATCGGCGCCTGGAGGACTCCGAGAGTCGGGCACGGAGGAACAACATCCGCATTATCGGGGTGCCCGAGGGACGCGAGGAGGCGGCGGCGGATCTTTTTGTGGAGGACCTGATTGCTACCCATCTCCAGCCACGGGGGCTGAGCAAGTTCTTCGCTGTGGAGAGGGCTCACAGGGTTCCCGGGGGTCGGCCTAATGTCGGAGCCCCTCCGAGACCTCTCATCGCCCGGATTTTCAATTTTCGGGATAGAGACGCTATCCTGCAAACCTCAAGACTGCATGGACCGGTCAAGCTAGACAATATGGAGGTTAATTTCTATCCTGATTGCACTCCAGCGGTCCAGAAGCAGAGACTGAGCTTCCTAGGTGTCAAACGCCGTCTTCGGGACCTAAACCTCAAGTATGCCATGCTTTTCCCGGCCAAGTTGCGTGTGGAGGTGGATGGTCGCACGCATTTCTTTGATCGTCCCGAGGCGGCCGGGGACTGGCTGGATACTCTGCCCGGAGATCGTGATCGGGGGGGCGGGGGGGGTCGGCGGGGGGTGACGGCACGCTGGATCAGGACTGAGGGTCTCATAATGGGCCTCACTCTGGACGAAAATGATGCCACTTTTAATTCTGCGTCAGTTTTTTGTAAGTTCCCCTCCTATGGAGGTTGTGTTGGGTCTCTTGGGGGTTCTCCCTCCTCCTCTAGGGGGCTTAGTTAGTCTAACTATATATGGGGCGACAGGCACACTGCACGTTGGGGGGGCTGTTTGGGCTCATGCAGGGGTGCAGGGAGGGGGGAGTTCTGTTGGGGTGGGTGGGTTGGGATGGGGTGTTGTTCGCTCTTACCACAAGGCAAACGTATTATTGTGTTGGTTTTAAAGTGCTCTCCGGGGTACGAATGATGGCTCTTGTATATGATGGGGGGTAGGGAACTAACTTTGTTATCCTGGAATGTGAATGGACTGGGGGACAGGATCAAACGGGGTGTGGTCCTGCAATTTTTGAAGCGAATCTCGCCTGATGTAGTCTTTCTGCAGGAGACACACCTCATTGGTAACTCCTTCTGCGCCATGAATCGGCGTGGATATCGCCTAGTGGCTCACTCGGGCTTTACATCCGGCTCACGGGGTGTGGGCATCATGGTGAAGAACTCGCTCCCGTTGGAGATTGATGAGGTGCTCCATGATGATAGGGGACGCTATACGGTCTTGGTGGGAAGACTGGAGGGCAAAGTGGTTGTCTTTGTGTCAATATACATCCCGCCGGGGCTGCAGTCGACCACCTTTGCGGACCTTGGGCGCCTTCTCCTTGGCCTTCCGGGGGGGCTTTTGGTTGTGGGGGGGGATTTCAATGCGGTGGTATCTGGATCTTTGGATCGTCACCCCCCTAGGGACCTCCCCCGGGCACAGGCGTGGCTCCCCGGCCTCTTAGATACATTTGGATTAGTGGACTGCTGGCGTTTAAAACACCCCGCGCAGTTACAGTATAATTTCCACTCGGGAGCCCATGGTAGTCTCTCACGACTAGACTATGTCCTTGTCCCGGCGGCCTATGTTGGGAGGGTGGGAGAGGTACGCCATTTGCCACAGGGTATTTCGGACCACTCCCCGCTCCTACTGCACTTTTATGTCTTTCCGAGGGGTGAGGGTAGGGTGGTCCCAATCAATCCTTGGTACCTGCGCGACCCCTCCATTCGCGCTGCATTGATTAAATCCCTTCAGCGATATTTTGATGAAAATGTGGGGTCTGTGCCTTCGGCCATACCGCTATGGGAGGCCTTCAAGACAGTACTCCGAGGAGAGGCCCTATCCCTCATTTCCCATGCCCGGAGGCGCGAGCGGGAGGAGGTGACCCGGATGGAGGCTGAAATAGCCGAGTTGGAGGGGAATCTAGAAGGTGGGGTGACGGATGCTGCATTACATGTCCTCCAACTCAAGCAGGCGGCCTACAGGGCCCTCGTCACGGAGGCGGCCAGGGGCCTCAGTAGAGAGCAACAGGGGCGTTTGTATGATGTGGGTGATAAGGCTGGTATGCTTATAGCGTGGTTGGACAAAAAAGAGAGAGCGAATCGTGTGGTCCCGCAGATTGAGAAAACGGATGGTGTGTGCGTGACCGAGCCAGAAGAAATTGTCTCCTGCTTTGCGGATTATTTCCATGGGGTGTATTCCCCGGTGTCTTCCTGCTCGGAAGAGGATTCCCTCGCCCTGCTCAGTGATATCGCGCTGCCCTCCCTTTCTGGGGAGGACAGGGTGTCGTTGGACGCCGCTCCCACCTCCGACGAGATCGCCCTCGCCATACGCTCGGTCGCTTCCGGCAAGGCCATGGGTCCGAATGGTCTCCCTATCGAGTTGTACAAGTTACGACCGGATACGCTGGCACCCCACCTCCGGGCTATGTTCCTGGCGGCACACTCGGTGGGCTCCCTCCCGCCGGACCAGCGTCTGGCTACAATCGTGGTCATCCACAAGGAGGGGAGACCTCGGAACCGGGTTACATCCTATCGGCCCATCTCGCTGCTGAATGCGGAGCCCAAGATTCTCGCTAAGGTACTGGCCAATCGGCTGGTCGGCGTGGTGGGCGATTTGGTTCATCAGGACCAGTCTGGCTTTATTCCTCATCGCAACACGGCCCTTAATCTGCGGCGTTTGCACGGTGTGCTCGCACGTGCCCCGTTTATACGGGAGCCGGCCATTTTGGCATCCTTAGACGCCACCATGGCGTTTGACACGCTTGAATGGCTATATATCTGGGCGATGCTTGCGAAGTTTGGATTTGGCTCAGGGTTCATCAGTTGGGTCAAATTGCTGTATTCGGGCCCATTGGCGCAGGTGGTGGTGAACGGAAGAGTATCGGCTCCGTTTGAGCTGGGCCGAGGCACTCGACAGGGCTGCCCCTTATCGCCGCTCCTTTTTGCACTTGCCTTGGAGCCCCTGGCGGAGTGGCTGCGGTGGGAGCCTTCCATCCGTGGTCTCCGCTGGACCCCCGAGTATGAGGACCGTGTATCCTTATACGCTGATGACATCCTCTTGTACCTAGCTTCCCCACGTAAATCACTCATAGTACTAGTTGATGTTCTGCATTCATTCGGTCGTAACTCCGGTCTGGTCATCAACTGGGCTAAATCGTGTGTGTACGTTCTCTCTGGGGAGGCTCCTATCCTCCCGCGGGGCTGTCCGATCCAGGTCGCCCCGCAGGGATTTGGGTACCTGGGTGTCTTCATTACTCTGGACCCGGAGGCTCGGTATGATCAGAACTTGCTTCCCCCCCTCCAGCGTCTGAAAGAGGATGTCGCGCGCTGGCGGCGTTTGCCGCTCTCGCCGCTCGGCCGGGCGGCATTGTTTAAAATGATGTCGTTGCCGCTTTTCCTATACGCGTTACAGAACACGATGGACCTTGTCCCGGCGCGCTACTTCCGAGAAGTGGAGAGTTTGCAGCGCCGCCTGTTCTGGGACGGGAGGCCACGTATTGCCCTGGCTAAGCTGACGCTCCCCTGGTATGATGGGGGGATTGCCCTCCCGGATATTAAACGGTATTATTGGGCCTCCCAGCTAGCCGCAATTAATCAGGGCCTATATGGGCCAGCCTTAAACCCTGCGTTTGAAATGGATAGGATGCTACTTCCAGGTGGTGACTATAATCGAGCGCTCTACTCTAGCGCGCCCGACGCTCGCCTGACGGGCCCCACGCGTGTCATGGTGCAAGTGTGGCACACGGCTAATGCTGCAATGGGGTGGAAGGACCGTTTGACCCGGGCGTCACCACTATACGCATCTGAGCGGTTGGGCTCCTTGTGGACCTCGAAGGGCTTTGAGAAATGGGATTTAATAGGCATCAGCAGAGTGGGGGATCTCTGGACGAGGGGAGGATTTAAAACGTTCGAGATGCTGCAGACGGAATTTCAGTTGCAGGGCAGCGAGTACTTTCGGTACTTGCAGGTCCGGCATGCGCTGGGCTCCGTCTTTCCGGACGTCGCCTCCATCCCGGAGTGCTCCCCCCTGGAGGATAGAGTGCTGGACGGACACGTCCCTGACAGCACGATATCACTGATCTATAAAAAACGAATCAACGCTCGCTCAGACTTGCTGACTGCCCTTCGTGAGGCTTGGGTAGCCGATGGGCTGGAGCTGGACGACGAGGACTGGATCTCCGCGGTGGCCTCCCCGAAAGAGGTGGCCATACCGGCTCGCCTTCGTTTCGTCCAGCTCAAGATACTCCACAGGGTCTATATGACGGGGCCAAAGCTCCTGCGTATGGGCTATGCTGAGGACGGTTTGTGTAAGCGTGGGTGTGGTGCGCTGGGGACCTTTTTGCATATCCTTTGGGAGTGCCCGCAGGTGGAGGGATTCTGGCGAGGTGTGCATGAGGTGCTGCGAGTGGTCACGCATGTGGCGCTGTTGCCCGAAGCGAGGAGATGCCTGTTGAATGTGTGGGAGCCTACCGACTACTCGGTGCCGCAGACGTGGTGGGTGACTCTGGGATATATGGTTGCCAAGCGTGATATTGCCCAGCTGTGGGGATCCCAGAGCACCCCGACAGTCTCGGCCTGTAAGGAGCATATGGACTGGTGCATGTTTCGGGAAAAGGTGGTGTATGTGGCGAGAGGTAAGCCTGCGACATGGGTGAAAGTGTGGGGCCCCTGGAACGCCTACCGCGGGGGAATCTGTGCTCCACCCCTACTGCCTGATCCATCGCCGGCCCCGTCCCCTTAGCCAACTCATCCCCCCGGTACCTGGGCATCGGGTGTCCCCAATCCTAGTTCTGATCTCTCCCCCCCTTCTTGAGACTCCTATAGATGGCTAGATTCCCCCTCTAGGGGAGCACGTGTTGCTATTTCGATTGAGGATTGCCTTGTGGGTTTGTTTGTGTTTGCTGTGCTTTAAATTTAAAATGGAACCGTATGATGGGGTCTGCATAATGTGACACGCAACGATGTTATCTCCTGTAAAAGCTCGGCAGCGGCACCATGTGTTTTACAAATGTATACCGTATGCTCCTTATATTGCTAGCGGCCGGCCGGAAGGTTGTAGGCCCATACTTGTACAATTTTTTTGAGTCCTGTAATAAACGGTTTCAAAAAAAATAAATAAATAACTGATGCCTCCACCCTGGGGTGGGGTGCTCATCTGGGGGATCTGGAGATCAAAGGTCTTTGGTCTCCAGAGGAAAGGTTGCTTCACATCAACCTTCTGGAATTGCGGGCGATTCGTTTGGCACTCAAGGCCTTCCTCCCTTCGCGATCAGTCTGTTCAAGTCCTGACGGACAATACTACCGCAATGTGGTATGTCAACAAGCAGGGAGGAGTGGGGTCGCATTGTTTCTGCAGAGAGGCTCTGCGTCTATGGTCCTGGGCTCAGGACCATCAGATTTGTCTAATGGCAAATCATCTGGCTGGGGTGCTGAACGTACGTGCGGACAGTCTCAGTCGGCAGTTCTCCGCCGACCACGAGTGGAGGCTCCATCCGGAGGTGGTTCGTCAAGTCTTTCGGACGTGGGGGACACCTCGGGTGGACCTGTTTGCCACTCACGAGAACGCGCATTGCCCGTCATTTTGCAGTCTCCAATATCCGATGCAGGGGGTGTTGGGGGACGCGTTTCAGTTGAGTTGGGGCTCGCAACTCCTTTACGCATTTCCTCCCATACCCTTGATTCCTCGGGTTCTGAGGAAGATTCGCCAAGACCGGGCCCAAGCTATTTTGGTCGCCCCGGATTGGCCAAGAAGGGTGTGGTATACAGATCTTCTCCACCTCTCCTCGTGCCCTCCGCTCCGTCTCCCTCTGAGGGCAGACTTCCTCTCGCAGTCGGAGGGGCAGGTTCTACACCCCCTCCTCCAGAGCTTACACCTTCATGCCTGGAAATTGAACGGGGCAACCTGAGTTCTTTCTCTCTCCCGTCTGATGTGGTGGATGTTATTTTATAGGCCAGGCGACACTCCACCAAGTCCATTTACTCATATAGGTGGACTAAGTTTGTTAAATGGTGTGGAGAGAGATCCATTGACCCTTTTAAAGCCCATCTTTCTGATGTGCTTCAGTTTGCTCTTTCCCTGGCTCAGCAGGGCTGTGCTGTGGCCACGGTCAAGGGCTATCTATCGGCCTTATCGGCTTTTCTATGTCTTCCTGATCAACCGTCATTATTTAAATCTCCTATTGTACTAAGGTTTATCAAAGGACTTACAAACAGGTTTCCACCTACTCCTTTTGTAATGCCACAGTGGGACCATAATCTTGTCTTAACTTTTCTGATGGGGTCTCCGTTTGAGCCTCTTCATAGTTGTCCTTTGAGGCTGTTGTCCTTTAAGACGGTCTTTCTTGTAGCCATAACCTCGGCAAGGAGGGTGAGTGAGCTTCAAGCTCTTAGTTCTAAACCCCCGTTTTTAACATTACATGCTGAAAGGATGGTACTCAGGACCAGGGCTGCTTTCCTGCCTAAAGTGGTTACTCTGTTTCATTTGGGGCAGTCTATTACTCTCCCTGTTTTTTATCCACCTCCTCATCCCTCCAAGGAGGAGGAAAGGCTTTATCGTCTGGACCCAAAAAGAGCTGTGAGCTTTTACTTGGAGAGAACGAAGGACTTTTGTTTGGACGATCAGCTCTTCGTGGGCTATGTTGGACATTCTAAAGGAAAAGCGGTGCACAAGCGCACTCTATCAAGATGGATCATCCTTGCCATCAAGATCTGCTATGCCCTGGCTGGTAAGGTTCCTCCTGAGGGTATTAGAGCTCACTCTACTAGGGCTAAGTCTTCCACCTCTGCTTTGGCCAGGGGTGTTCCTGTGGCAGATGTTTGTAAGGCCGCGACTTGGGCCTCCCTCCATACCTTGGCAAAGCATTATTGCTTGGACTCTGAGATGAGGAGGGAGGGCCACTTCGCGCGCTCTGTCTTGCAAGACTTTTCGGTATAGGAAGGTGGACACCCTCCTCCGGGAGTGGGACTGCTGTGGGAATCTATTCACAAGGTGAGGAATCCACTGGCAGATGTATCCATCAGAAGAACAAGTTACTTACCTTCGGTAACGCTTTTTCTGGTGGATACAGTATCTGCCTGTGGATTCCTCACTGGCCCACCCGCCTCCTCGTTGTCCACCTTTGTATACCTTAAAAGATGTCTTGCTTGAGATGTTGTTATGCTTTGTAGCTTCTTTCTTTCTGGTACATTGGTAGGAAATGCTTGTTTTCTTTAGCTTTCCTTTTGTTTATGTGCTATGTATATTTGATTGTATACTGTGTATACTTTGAATCTGTCGTTGGTCCACCTTTGCGCCTCGGGGGCACGGAAAAAATGGGTGGAACTGACGTCATCACGCCGACGTGGCTCTCTTATGGCTCCGGTGACGTCATACGGAGTCGCGAGCGGAACCGAAGCATTATGACGTCCACGTCGGCGTAGAGAGCCTGGGAAAAAAGTTCAGTGGAATGCTGGCGCAGGGGATATTCACAAGGTGAGGAATCCACAGGCAGATACTGTATCCACCAGAAAAAGCGTTACCGAAGGTAAGTAACTTGTTCATCTCTCCGTTTTTTCCATCTCGGTCGTGTTCCTTGGTTGAATAGTAATTTACACAAGCTTGACACCACCCATTTTGTCCCCACTGGGGATATTATTCATGTTTCCAAAGCTATTGGTCTCATATTGCTGCTGCTATATTTTTTTTATTTAAATTTCTTTATCCGTTTTATAAAGTGCCATGTATTACAGCAGTTACAGACAGTTGAAATAGTACATATTTCTCCTTTACGATTGCCAAGTGGCGCACATGTTAAACTTTGAACTGCAAGTCTGATATCGAGAGCAAACAGTGCACAACCATCGCTATTGCTTCTGCTTTATTAACTGGATGTATGACCCAGTGACATAGTTGCTGATAACTAAACCTTTCTGTCTTAAAACTCCATATAACTTTGTACACTCCTCAAAGACTTAATTTGAGCCCTTTGTAAAAGTTCTACAGTATTCTACGGTCACTCGCTTGCTGTTAACAAAGCCAGTTACTTCATATGCTGACGTGAAGTTCTCATTATTGTGTATCGATGTTAGCAGGGATTGGGTATGTGGTAACTTTTTTGACCAGGGCAGTAGATCCAAGATTTCCAACATTGTGCTGCTTTATTTGACTATGGTATGGTTGTTTCGTCTAGGATGTCTGCGGAGCCAAAGTATGTCTCCATTAAAGCCAGGTTGGTACTCCTGGTGTGTGGTAGGACTTGGGCAAATCTTGCAGCTAAGACCGTCTAATATGTTTTTTGCCTATAGTAAGCAGGACAATGGCACTATAAGAAGTGCACATTTGACTATCTTTACCAGATTTCCAAAGGACCACCTCATCTTCAGCAAACCTAGTAAATGTGGCTACCACTTTACCTGCAGTGCCCTGACACAGATGTCATTTTTGGGTACACGGCAGAGGTTTTAAAAGTTTCCCGTATGAATCTGTCAGTGCACTGTAATTTATGTGATATAATATCTCTTATGGCTATTTTAACTTTCCACTCTGTAATCGGTGCAGCACGTGTATCTGTCTTTCTTGGAGAATTGTAGTCTCGCTAATGCCTGATTCTGGAGATTATCCGTTTCTTCTCCCATTGGATAGTTATTTATAGAAGTTCCTTAACAACTCCCCTTTTTTCTTGTCTCCAAAAATCAGTTCTCCGCTTTTCTACATACCTACGAAAGCATGGTGTTCTATATCGAGCCTTTCTAAAATTCAGGGCCCTTGTTATCACTGTAGACGTTTTCTTCCCATATATGTTTTGTGTTGAAGGCCAGAAAGGTCCTCTCTGGCCTGTTTGGCATCTAGTTTAAGTTGGACCAATGCTCTGTTTCTCTTTTCTGCGGCTGCTAGCGCTTGCACAGCACAATCTAGCGAAATAGCATGTAAGGCACAGTTTTTAGTGCCTTCCAAGCTATTTGACTAGATACCTTTGGTATATAACTGTCAGTTAATTTGGAATTTATAGGCTGTTTTATTTCAGGCCAGGTAACTCCGTCTTGCAGCAGGTATTCTCCCAATTTCCATTTTCTGTTTCTAGGGGCTGTATCTGTCCATTAAGTAATAAATACTTCAATTGGTGCATTGTTGGACATAGTATTGGACCCTATATCCACTCTGAGTGTCACTACATTCGCAGAAAAAAATGTAGCGTCCACACTAGAATATGATCGGTGCACACGAAAATAATATGCATACTTCTTCTCCCCTTGATGTAATAATTGCCAAAAGTGCTGCTAGGGTATCACATCATATTCCTCCATGTACCCTGTTTTATCCTACATCGCAGGACAATTTCTCCTTCTGCAAACCCCTGTAGTTTTAAGAATGTTGTGGATAAATGCATCCTGCCTCTGATTTGGGCCATAAGTGGACCCCATGGTGAGAATCTCTATAACTGACACACCTGTTATTCTGATTGTGCCTCCAGACGGAAACGCCGGAGAAGGAGATGAGTCTCAGACCAGATGTATTAGACTTGGCTTTTTCAGTGGGTTCACCCCCAGGCGTTTTGCTTTTTTGGCCTCCTGTTTTTGACCCTGTGTTTGTTGACTATAGGACTCTGGGCACTTTACAACTGCTATTAAGTGCTAAAGTGCATATGCTCTACATGTAAATTGTGTTTATGGATTGGTGTTTCCATGATTGGAGTATTTGATTTACTGATAAGTCCCTAGTAAAGTGCACAGAGTGTTCCAGGGCCTTTAAATCACATGCTACTAGTGGGCCTGCAGCGCTGATTGTGCCACCCACATGAGTAGTCCTAAAAAGGTATCTCAGACTTGCCACTGCAGTGTCTGTGCGCGGTTTTAAACTGCCATGTCAACCTGGCATGTGGGTGCCTAACAATCCCTTTTCTTACATGTAAGGCAACCCTATGGTAGGCCCAAAGTAACCCCATGGGTAGGGTGCAGTGTATGTGAAAGGAAGGACGTGTGCTGCTGTGTGTGACATGTCCTGATAGCGAAATACACTGTATTTCGTTTTTCACTATTGAAAGGCTATCTGCCCCATAGGATAACATGGGAAATACTTTGTAACATCTTCTAAGTATAACTTCCCATTGGGACAAGATAGAGAAATACAGTTTAGGCTCTCTCAGAATTTAATAACACATCTTTTAGTAAAGATGATTTTTAAATTGTGTGTTGGAAAATGCCAATTTTCGAAAGTAAGCTTTTTCTTGTTTAACCATTGTGTGTGCTTCTGCCTGTTTGTGGATTGACTGTCTGGTTTTGAAGTGACAGGGCCTGAGGATGTGTATTCACTGTAGACAGCCACGGGGGGGGGGCAGGGGAGGGTTGAGGTGTGCCTGGCCCTTTCTGGATCACTCAGAGCTGAGCCGAATAGACCTTGGCTGCATTTAGGGTAGTGGGAGGAGTTTTCCTCGCACCTGAACAGGGCTGGTCTCCCTGTCTCCACCTCCTGTGGTCATACAGCACAAGTGAGGACAGACCTGGTTTGGACTGGACTTGGAGACCCTGGCAGACACAAAAAAAAGACAAAATGGGGTATAATTAGTAGACCTTAAACCCCAGAACTTCAGATCGCTTCCGGACTCGAGAGGAACCTTAGCCAAGGAGAAGAGCTGGAGAGCTGTGAGGAGGAGTACTGCCCCTTTGCTATGTGCTGGGTTGGGGTGCAGTTACTGTTTCTGCCAAGGCAATGACAAAGACTGCAATTTTGCTGTGATCCTGCCTCAAGAAGAATCTCCAAGGGCCTGAGTGTACTGGCCTCCTGTTCTGAAGTCTCAGGGACACAACAACTTCACCCCCCACCTTCCCTGAACTCTATTGCTGAGAGTTATGACCTGCCAGGAGGTGCCTATTCCAGTGTTAGAGCCTCTGGAGGTAGTTCCTGCTGTTGGGAGCTGCAAGCAACTTGAAAGAAGTATGAAAACCTGTCTCCAACACAGTCCGCGCCGTCGCTATGATGCCGGAACCTGCACCGAGGCCAGGGGCACCGCTTGTGAAGGGAACAACGCACCACCCAGCCTGCACCGCAGCTCCGACGCCTTCAGACACCTGCAGTTATTGTCATTTCCTGATGCCAGCACTTGCACCGACTCAGTCATCGCCAGCGCCTGCATCCTGTTATCGTGGCAGCGATAACTGCCGAGGGTAACTCCATAAATTTGACAACTTCGCATCCTCACCGGAACCGACGCCTCACCACCGACACAGCCGCCTTCCCCTGCCCTGGACTCGACACATCGCCTCCTCGCCGACACAACGCCTCTCCTCCTTCGTGGCAGCCAGGGAGCCAGCCTCTACCTTAGCACCAACGCCTCACCTCGACGACGCTATGCTTCGTCATAGACTTTGTTGCCAAAGGTACCGTTTGTTTGGGGGTCCATGTGACTCCGTGCCCGACGCTGCGCTCCTCACGGTCAGCGCCGTACTTTGGATTTATTGCTGTCACAATAGCTCTAGGTGGAGCTATTTGTTTTCTACAAGCTTTATTTCAATAACTGTTCCAAAGTCAGGATTTTTGTCATTTTGGTCTTGTTGAGTTTAGATAAAGATACTTTATTTTTCTAAACTGGTGTGGTGTCCATTTGTGGTGTTATCACTGTATTACTGTGTGTTTTGAGTACAAATCCATTACACATTGCCTTTGGGATAAGCCTGTCTGCTCGTGTTAAGCTACCCAGAGGGTGAGCAAGGGTTATCTGAAGTGTGTATCCACCCCCCTTAACCTGACTAGAAGCAAGGGTCCCTCTTTGGACAATGGTACATACCTCTGCCAACTAGAGACCCCCATTTCTAACAAGAGGTGGAGTGAGTACTGTGTGGACAACCCCCTCTCTTGTTTTGGCGTGTTCAGTGATCAACAATCCTAATTTATTTTGTGGCAAGGCATTTGTAATCCAATGTGAAGGGCTTTTACAAGTAAGGTGATGCGACATGAGTAGCGTGCACATCTCATTCCTACCCTGATTCTAGCAAAGACCTCTCTGCTATTCTGGAGTGCTATAGTTCATTTTCTTTTATGGTTTTAATCTTTTGTTGATTTTCAAACAAGAGACAAAAAGACCCTCAGCTCCCTGCGGACAGTGCAGTAAAAACAACAAGTGTCGCAATAGATAACATTACTAAAGTAAGATGAGCGGAGCAGGTCTACGGGAAGAAACAATAAGTGGGGGTGGGAAAAAACAGAACAAACATTTAGAACCCAACTCTACCTCCCTCCACTCCCCACCCCTCGTCCACTAAAAAGGAAAAAAATGAGAAGGAAGGGAAGAATGAGTGCTCAGGAGATCAGCGTGGCTGCTTGGAATTACGCGTGGAGCTAGCTTGCGGGATTTGTGTATCAGCAAGGCGAAGAAGTCTGAGGTATCGGGGGCATGTCAATTCTCGGAATTCAGCTGTGAGCAAGGTCAAAAAGGGTCGCCATAGCGCTGGAAATTCAGACCCTATGCCAGCTAGGGTGAGGGTGAGCTCAGATCGTGGGTGGTGTTGGTGCGATCCTGAACCCCCATGATCGTGCCCGTGATATATGACGCATAGAGATTGGGTGGCCTATGTGTCTTACGAAGGAAGGGAATGCCCTGGAGGGGCATAACAGCCACCGCCTGGTCTTGAAACAACCAGTGTTTCTCCGACTCAAGGCGATGCCATTCTACTAGATACCGAAGTTGTGAGGCATAAAAGTAGAGCTGTAGGTCCGGGATCCCGACTCCCCCCCCCCCCCCCCCCCCCCCCCCTTCTCCGGTGGGAGAGCTGCGACCGCATGCTTGAACCGGGGCTTACGGCCCTGCCAAATGAAGTTCGCTAAGTCAGTTTGTGTTTGCTGAATCCAGCCTGGCGGGAAGGGTCTGAAAAAGATACAGGATCTGGGGAAGTATGGTCATCTTAGTGGCTGCTATTCTGCCTAACCAGGATAGAGTGTGGTGCTTCCATTGCTCCAGTTCCTTGCGAATGTGTGCACAGAGTTTGGAGTAGTTGATGTCCATAGTGGCTGGTATGGTGGGCCCTAGATGAATTCCCAGATAGGGGATCGAAGAGGTCGACCACTGGAGAGTATGTTCGTCCTGCAGATGAGCTAAAGTGGTAGAGGAGAGGGAAATGTCTAGAGCAATGGACTTATCTATGTTAACCTTAAAGCCAGAAGCTTGTGCAAAGCAGTGCAGCTCTATAAAAAGGGCACGCATCGCCGTTTTATAAAAGGCCGCTGTATAGCCATCTGGCCCAGGTGATTTGTTAAGCTTAAGGCGAGAAATTGCTGCTATAACCTCTTCCGTACCTATGTCCCTGTCCAGATTGTCAGCCTGTCCTTTGTCAAGAGCGGGTATTTGCGCTGCCACTAAAACATTGCTGTATTGAGTATCTAAAGTGTCACCTGAGTAAAGCGTCGCGTAGAAGTCTCGGAAGGCTTCTGCAATTGCAGTGTCATCTGTGGTGAGCTCTCCCCCAGTAGTGCGAATGGCCTGCACGCCCTGTCGCTGCCTGGTTTCCCGCAGTTTGTGGGCTAAGAGACGACCACATTTATCGCCCCCGGTGTAATAGGAGTGGTGGAGACGGAGAGCCGCGTATTCGAACCGGTCCTGGTCAAGTGCTGCAAGCTGTTTCCGTTCCACACTAAGTTGACGCCAGGCTCTGGCAGCTCCAGTGCGCTGGTGCATCTGCTCTAGCTCAGCGACAGGTTGAGTAAGCTCGGCTCGTTTGTGACTACGCTCTAGGTTTTCGGCTGTGGATATGGCTATAAATTCCCCCCGTAACACTGCCTTGAGAGCTGTCCATTGGGTCGCTAAAGAGGTGTCTGGAGTAGCGTTGAGGGCAAGGTAGTTCGTGATTGCGGCCTTAACTTGGTCAACTGTGGAGGCCCGGTGCAGCAATGTGTCGCGCAGTCGCCAGTGCCTCAATGGCTGTCGTGTGGGAGGGAATTGAAAGGAGGCAATGACTGGGGAGTGATCTGAGAGGGACGCCGTCAGGATCTCGGAGTCGGTCGCAAGCGCTTGTAGTGGGGTGGACCTAAGGAGATAGTCTAGTCTGGCATATGTTTTGTGAGCTCCTGAGTAGAAAGTGTAGGCTTGGCTGTGGGGGTGGAAGTGGCGCCATAGATCGACAATGCCTAGTTCTTGGAGACGAGCCAACCCTGTTGGGGAAAGAGCACCAGCCTGATTCGTTCGCTGACCCGAGCGGTCGTGGATGTTATCAAATACTAAATTCATGTACCCACCCAGCAGTAGGCTCCGCTCCGAATTATCCGTCGCCTCAGTAAGTGCGTTGTGAATTTTTTTTTCTTGTCCTTCATTAGGGGCATATATGGATCCCGCTATGAAGGAAACTCCAACTGCAAGAAACTATTACGTGAGCAGGCGTCCCCTGATCTCTGCCTCTTTCTGGAGCACCTTACCTTGGAAGGATCGGGAAACAAGAATGGCAACCCCAGCTGATTTAGTAGAATTGGAGGAGAACATCTGTGAGGGAAAGGCGCGTGATTTCATCCTATGGTGGACTTTGGGGATAAGATGTGTCTCCTGTAGGACGCATATGTTGGCTTTGGATTGTTCCAAGTAGTGAAGAAGTGCCCTGCGTTTAATTGGGTTGTTTTAACCGCGTACGTTAAGTGTTAGAATTCTAATAGGCTTGTGTGGCGTCAAGGCTAACAGGGAGTGCAAGCTGTCTCACATCATGAGCGGTGGTACAGACTAAGGGATGGATGACTATAAGAAGGCAACCCATATCAACTATTAGCTTGTCCGCATAGCGCAGAGGGGATAGGTGGACGAGGGGACCCAACCCAAAAAAAACAAAAAAACCCTAAAAACAAAGCCCCAATACAACATCCAGTTGGGGACAGTTCGAACAGTCAAGGTTGTGAAACATTGTCCGTCATCTCGAGATGACCGGTCAGACAATTGAGGGGGGTCCATTTGTGACCAATAGGAGGAGTGCCACTCCACCCGCTGCCCGCCTAGGCCCAGTAAGGGAGCATGCAGAAGGTCCAGAGACCCCGAACTTCTCATTTGGTGCTGGGGCCCTCTCCTGTGAGGGCCTCCGATACGGCAGTAAGGGCTGCTTGCTGGCTCCTGACTATTTCAGATTTGTGTGGTTTCTGGGAGCTTCTCCACCTGCCCTGCCGCTTCCATCCCGACGGGGATATCTCGAGTCCTGACCCGGTGCTGCGTTCCTCGTCGTCTTCGCTCAGTAGGGCAAGGCCCAGCAGTTGGCAAGAGATTAGTCTGAATGGGTGCCCCCATGAGTACGGAACCCCCTGCTGTCAAAGGTGTTCGGTCACAGGACGGAATTGTCGACGACGTTGAAGTGTGATTAAAGCTAAGTCCTGGTACAGCACCGGAGAGTGGCCCTGGAAAGAGATGGGGTGTAGAGATCTCGCCCGAGTGAGGATGGCTTCCTTGATCTTGAAGTCCTGCACGCATACCAGGATGTCTGCTGGAGGGGCATTGGGTGCTCGGGGCGGCCCAACTCTGTGCGCGCTGTCTAGAATGATGTCGGAATCGTGGGAGTCACCAAGTATATGATGGAAGAAGGCTTTGGTAAATGAAAACAGATCTTTGGTGTCCTCTGCAGCTTTCACCCCACGGATCCTGATATTGTGTCTGCGGGACCTGTTTTCCAAGTCCTCTAGATGTGATTGGATGTCCACATGTTGGTCCTGTAATCTGATTACTTCCTGTTGAAGCATTGTCAACTCGGTGGTAGCAGTGTCGCTCTTCTCCTCCAGAGTGGCCACCCGTTCTCCAACATCATCCACGTCCCTTCGTATCTCCTTGATCTCTGCTGCGAATTCAATTTTGACTGACTGTATATCTTCTCGGAGGATGAGGAACAGCGACTCCAGGAAGGCTTTCGTTATCGGTTCATCAGCAGAGGACGCGGAGGGTTTAGAGGCCTCGTTCTCAGGGGCTGCGGCCGCTATTTTGGGGTTGGACTGCGAACAACCAAAAATATCCTTCAGAGGTTTCACCTTTTTTGTCTTGGACATGCTCTTTCGTCACCCCAAAGCCAATTACAGAGAGGAGCGGGTGCTAGAGAAACTCCTGCTTTTCAAGCAAGGCGTCGGGCAAGTGGTATGGCAGGTGCGCTATGCAGTCCGCATCTGTTCCCCGCGATCACACCCGGGCCGTCCACTTCCGTTGTAGAGTTTATGTCTCCAAGTGGGGGCAAAAAGCACCACCCCCTATGCTGCTTCCTTCGAGCACCAGGGTCTTGTGGGGTTGTCGCTGGGAGGAGCGGTCAGGCAGCGGCGGCAGGAGGCGAGGACTGAGGCATCAGGTAGCAGGCCCAATCCAGAGGGAGAGTCAGAGGTCCGTGCAGCTTGGTCAGGCAGGGCCCCCCCCAGTTTCTCTCAAAACTCGTGAGGACTTTGCGCTGTGTGTTCAATAGGTTCTGGCATGCATGGACTACCTCCACTCAGGACAGGGGGCCCTCGGTGAGGCCGCCGCCCTCGGCGTCCGCAGCAGGGCTACGGGGTCAGCACAGGGAGACCCTCCAGTGTTGATTCAGGCTGTTATGCGCCCCGTAGGGGTCCGAGAGTGCTATTTTCGGAGGGCAGCGGGCAGGAGCTTCAAACTACGCGTCCTACTTCGCCGCCATCTTGGCCACGCCCCCAGTTTAGTTTCTTTTTAAATCAATTTCAAGTAATCAGGTTGATCGCCAGTTGAATTTGCCAGTGGGCCACTGTACGATTTTGTATTATTTTATTTTTGAGCACATCTTTTGGAGCAGAAGCACTTTTACTTTGGGTCATGATGAATGCCAAAAACACCTCATCTGAGAGTTTAATAGCAGAAATATGTTGACCTTCTTCAGTGTCACACTTAAGCAAGTTTAATCTACTCCTGCATGTGTCCCTTGTTTTAATCATGACCCGGGGTGCAGGAACAAAGGTGTATGCATACCCTGTAGCCAGTTTTAAAGCACTATATCACTTTCGTGCATGCTCTGCTTATCTTACCACTCTTCAGCTAATTGTAGGGTTCCCACCATTTCTCTGAAAATATCCGTTGAGCTCCTCCTCCTTCTTACTGAGGGAGTTGTAGCCCGCACCGTGACTATATATCACGGTGTGAGGATGTTCCCACTGATGAAGCATGCCACCTTTGGTGGGTGAGGGTAATCGTCCTTAAAAAGGAATATCCCGATGCAGCTAAGCTACTCTTCTTTCTTGTCGTTTTCTTCTTCCAGTTAAAGACCCAGGTGTTTGCTACCACCGCAGTAGACACATTCCCATATTTTGGATTAAGACGTGCAACACAAAATGCTTATGATTCCTGTTAAGAAGAACCAGCAGAATTTGAACCCCTGACTCCTACTGTATAGTCAGTGAATTTGAAACGCTAGGTGGCACGACTGTATATGCTCACATTGCAGGCTAGACAAAATGACAGAGAAAAACAGAGAGGCAGGGCAAATAGATAATGGGCATACAATAGATGCGAAAACATGAATTTGCTGCTACTCACCAACAGCTCAAATTTCATTAGACTACAGATAAACTGACACATGTTGTATTCCTACAGCAGATCATTTTTATACTCCTTTACTCCTTCCTAAAATGGATTTTATGATTAGTGACACCTGAAAGATGTCAACAGAATCAAGCAGATTTCCTTTGGCATGGCTCTGCCACTGGTGCAGGAGTACTGGATACATTTATTCAGAACACTATTAGTGACTTCACGCTAGAGCCTGATCTTGCTGCCCTGCAAGGTTGTGTGAAAATGTGCCACGTTCTGTCTGATAATTAACTGCTATAGTTATACTAGTGGCTAAGCGCAGACTGGTGGTTTGGTGGTGCACTGGCTCTACACCACAAGTGAAGGAGTGACTAGAAGATATAGCAATGTGTAATGAAAAAGTGGTTGTGTATGTGTTGTTGCATCTCTCTGCATCTAAAGGTATATGAGGGGCACTGAGGGAATACTGAAATACCAAACTAGATGGTCCCATTTTCTCACAAGACAGTTTTGAACAGAACATTGGAAGGACCACCAATTCCTTGAACATTAAACTAAGCTGAGGAATGACTCAATCTCTGTACATAATGATGCTAGAGTAGGCAAACTTGTGTTCATATGCTCACTTCTTGCGAAAGTCAATAGGGGTGTAAGTTATAGTGCTTAAGGATACGAGTTACAGCTACTAGAGGTAAATATAGTTGGTGAATTTCAGTTTTCATTACGTTGTCACTGAAATTGTCACCTTTAACCTTTAGTTTTTTTCAGTGAAAGTGTGTGTATATGCATGTGTGTATGTATATGTATATATATATATATATATATATATATATATATATATATTCATATTCATGTAAAAGGTGCTCAGATATGGGGCCGCACTCCGCTGAACAGGCTGGTTCACACCACTTTAATAAACCATGCAGCTTCCCTTCTCGTCGTTAAGTCCCTCGGCCTGACGCGTTTCAAAGCCTTTGTGCTTCTCTTCAGAGGCCTCCGCCAGGATTCACAGTTCATTGCCTTTACACGCCACCCCTCTGCATGCTCTTAAATAACTCTCATTGGCCTCCGGTGTGCCTTTGTGATTAATTAGTTCTCACACTGCATGCTGGGGCACGTAGTTGAATTTAGCATATTTTAACCCTCCAGTGGGTTTGATTCCTGCCGGTTTAAATTTGGGACAATTTTTCAGCCCTCCAGTGGGCCCCAGATGGGATTCTGTATGGCTGAATTATTTCGCCTGCAGCGCCGATAAAGAGATGATTGATGTCACTCTTCCGGACCCTCCATTGATTTCTTGGCGGTGCGTCGCCCCCACGGCCGGAGCCGCCGTGATTACATTCATGTAAAAGGTGCTCAGATATGGGGCCGCACTCCGCTGAACAGGCTGGTTCACACCACTTTAATAAACCATGCAGCTTTCCTTCTCGTCGTTAAGTCCCTCGGCCTGACGCGTTTCAAAGCCTTTGTGCTTCTCTTCAGAGGCCTCCGCCAGGATTCACAGTTCATTGCCTTTACACACCACCACTCTGCATGCTCTTAAATAACTCTCATTGGCCTCCGGTGTGCCTTTGTGATCAAACCCACTGGAGGGTTAAAATATGCTAAATTCAACTACGTGCCCCAGCATGCAGTGTGAGAACTAATTAATCACAAAGGCACACCGGAGGCCAATGAGAGTTATTTAAGAGCATGCAGAGGGGTGGCGTGTAAAGGCAATGAACTGTGAATCCTGGCGGAGGCCTCTGAAGAGAAGCACAAAGGCTTTGAAACGCGTCAGGCCGAGTGACTTAACGACGAGAAGGGAAGCTGCATGGTTTATTAAAGTGGTGTGAACCAGCCTGTTCAGCGGAGTGCGGCCCCATATCTGAGCACCTTTTACATGTGTGTGTGTGTGTATATATATATATATATATATATATATATATATAATCTACTGGCGGTCGCCAGTAGATAGTTATAGTTAGGACCTATTTTCCATAGGAAATCTGCAACATTCTATTGGGAATATCTTTGGCGCCGATTGACGAATCTTCGCGAAATTCTCCAAACTTTTGGCCAGCTCTGCTCCGCTCCTACCCTGAAAGTTTTGCGGTGATCCGTGAAGTGTGGGCCGAGAAAAAAGGGGGGTCCCAAAACGCGTTTTCCCCATGCAATTTCCCATAGGATCTGTTGTCGCAGCTACAGCCCGAACCGCTGAAGGGAATGACACCAAATTTGGCAAAGAGGTAGTCCACAGTTCGTGCCTTTTGCATATTTGGTGTGAATCTGTTCAGTAGTTCCTGAGAAAATTAGGGTAAAAAAGTTAGTGATATCTATGGCCGCGGAGGATTTGCGGACCGTACCCGCACCGTAAGCGCACCATCCCCGAACGGAGCGCGCACCCTCCCGATCGCGCGCTGAATGCTAATTGACTGTCGAGCGTCTCTCTACATTCGAAACCAGGAATTGTTGGCGCCCATTTTCTGCCTCGGTAGAAGCGAGGCTGAAGATGGAAGGGGAATAAGTGTGTAAAAGATATAAAGGGGGCAGAGTGGAAACACTCTGACCCTCTAGATCTGCTTAGGGGGTCCCAGAAGGACCCCTGTGGCCCCCCTTTTTTAAAAAAAAAAAAGCGGCGAAATGCGCGCACGGTGCGCGCATCCTATCGCGTTGGATGCACGGATTCTATCGCGGTGGGTGCGCGGATCCACAGCAACGTTTTTTGAAAAAAGACAAGAAATCATTGGTTGTATAACAAGTTTCTACACTGAAAGGTAGGGTGTATATTTTTGTTTTTTAAAGGTATGATTGTTATTGGTTAACAAAAACAGATTGTAAGGAACATTATATATGATAAGCTGATATGTTGAACAGTCAAGCACACTTCCTGTCTTGTGTAGGAACATTGTGTGCTGAACTTGTGACCTGTGAGCTCAGTGCAGTGTTCCATGACCTGTTTCTATGGTAACAGGCAGAAGGCAGATTGGGGGAAGTGTTGAAATTTATTTCAGTTGGAAAGGGTTGAAGTGTTTAACCAATAGAAATGTGTGTTTGCTTTTGAGTTTATGTGCGAAGGATTGTGATTTGATGTTTACATATATATGTGTGGAAAATGAAAGGGAAACTTTTCCATTCTTTGTTTTTGCTGAGAGGTGCACAGTGCAGAGATTCTGTATAAGAAAATATGGTGAGTGATTGATATACTTCTTAATCTACAAAAGAACTTGAAAGATGAGTTATTTAATTGTGAGGGGATGTATGTAGACTATTTTGATTTTAATCAGACTAATGTATTTTTCCTGCTAAAGTGTAGGGAGTACTTTTTTTCTCTACAATGTGTGTGCATGTAGAAACCATTCTGTGATAGGCATTTGTGTTTTTCATGTGTTTGTAGACCGATAACTGTGCAGTTTTTACATTTTGGTAGAATTAGAAACCAGTCATTGTTTATGAATTTGTGAAATGAGTTATGTTATGTTTCTATACTAAAATGTAGTACTACTTCTAGATGAAGAAAGGTGTTTTGGTATAGTGCAAGGGATAGTGTTTGTCTAGAATTACACTGTGAGTCTGTGTGCATTTGGGAACCACTGTGAGAGAAGCATTTGGTAACATCGTGTATTTGCTGACAGATAACTGTTTTAAAACCAGTCAAGTTTTAGTAGCATTAGAAGACAGTTATGGCTTATGCTTTCATTAAATGAGTGAGGCATTGACAGCAAATTGCAGTCGTGAAATATGTAGATTGTGTGCAGTTCCCTTACCACTTGCACTGTAGTGAATGAGTTTTGGTAAGCTCATAGGGATAGTGGTGCTTGTCTAGAATCACACTGTGAGTTAGTGTGTATTTGGGATCACTGTGAGAGAAGCATTTGGTAACATCATGTATTTGCTGACAGATAACTGTTTTAAAATCTGTCATGTTGTGAAGTTTTAGTAGCATTAGAATCCAGTCTTTGCTTATATGTTATTAAATGAGTCATGCTTTGACACTGATGTGCTGTACTTAAATATGTAGATTGTGTGCATTACCATTAACTCTTCCAGACTAGTTAATGAGTTTTGGTAAACTCCTAGGATAGTGTTGCTTGTCTAAAATCACACTGTGAGTCTTTGTGCATTTGGGTAAGGATTGTGAGAGAAGCATTTGGTAACATCGTGTATTTGCTGACAGATAACGGTTTTAAAACCTGTCATGTTGTCAAGTTTTAGTAGCATTAGAAGCCAGTCTCAGCTTATGTGTTGATTAAATGAGTCAGACATTGACACTAAAGAGCAGTCGTGAAATATGTAGATTGTGTGCAGTTCCCTTATCACTTCCAGTGTAGTGAATGAGTTTTTGTAAACTCCTAGGGATACTGGTGCTTGTCTAGAATCACACTGTGAGTCTTTGTGCATTTGGGAACCACTGTGAAAGAAGCGTTTGGTAACATTGTGTATTTGCTGACAGAAAACAGTTTTAAAACCTGTCATGTTGTCAAGTTTTAGTAGCATTAGAAGACAGTCTTTGCTTATGCGTTGATTAAATTAGTCGGGCATTGACACTAAAGTGCAGTCGTGAAATATGTAGATTGTGTGCAGTTCCCTTACCACTTCCACTGTAGTGAATGAGTTTTGGTAAGCTGCTAGGGATAGTATTGTTTGTCTAGAATCACACTGAGTCTGTGTGTATTTGAGAACCACTGTGAGAGAAGTGTTTGGTAACATCGTGTATTTGCTGACAGATAAGTGTTGTAAAACATGTCATGTTGTCAAGTTTTAGTAGCATTAGAAGACAGTTATGGCTTATGCTTTCATTATATGAGTCAGGCATTGACAGTAAATTGCAGTTGTGAAATATGTAGATTGTGTGCAGTTCCCTTACCACTTGCACTGTAGTAACATCATGTATTTGCTGACAGATAACTGGTTTAAAACCTGTCATGTTGTGAAGTTTTAGTAAGATTAGAATCCAGTCTTATGCGTTGATTAAATGAGTCATGCTTTGACACTGATGTGGTGTACTTAAATATGTAGATTGTGTGCAGTACCATTAACTCTTCCAGAGTAGTAAATAAGTTTTGGTAAACTCCTAGGATAGTGTTGCTTGTCTAAAATCACACTGTGAGTCTGTGTGCATTTGGGTAAGGATTGTGAGAGAAGCATTTGGTAACATCGTGTATTTGCTGACATATACCTGTTTTAAAACCGGTCATGTTGTGAAGTTTTAGTAGCATTAAAAGCCAGTCTTTGCTTATGCTTTGATTAAATGAGTCAGGCTTTGACATAAAAGTGCAGTCCTGAAATATGAAGATTGTGTGCAGTTCGCTTACCACTTCCACAGTAGTGAATGATTTTTGGTAAACTCCTTGGTATAGTGGTTGTTGTCTAGAATCACACTGTGAGTCTGTATGCATTTGAGAACCACTGTGAGAGAAGCATTTGGTAACATCGTGTATTTGCTGACAGATAACTAATTTAAAACCTCTCATGTTGTCAAGTTTTAGTAGCATTAGAAGCTAGTCTTTGCTTATGCATTGATAAAATGAGTCAGGGTTTGACACTAAGGTGCAGTACCATGTACTATTCTGTTCGCTGTGGTAGAACTGAACATTTAAAAGTTTTACCTAAGCACTGTCCGAGAAGTAGTCTGATTATTTAGTCAGTTTCTAAGTACCAAATAGATTGCTTCAAATAAAAGTGTTCTGACATACTATACACTTGTCTTTTACACCTTCAATTCCCTAGTCAGTATCCATACACTTCCAGGAAACATCCTGTCACTTCCTTTGCAGTCCTCTAGAAACTCATTCAACAGCATGTACTAATCCATTGACTGTGCCAAAACTCAAACGCTTATAAATTCACCTAGACACTCTTTCCAGTACTCTACTGATTCAGTCACTGCCTAAGTATTCATGCACTGAGCCAGGTCTTAGCACATGGACTACGTCAAACCCATATCCACTATGCATGCAGTCCTCTAACCACCTACACACTTGTCTTTCACACCTTCAATTCCCCAGTCAGTTTCCGTTCACTTCCAGCAAACACCCTGTCACTGCCGTTGCACTCCTCTAGTGACCCATTCAGCATCATGCACTAATCCATTCACAGCGCCAAACCCTAATAAATTCACCCAGGCTCTCTCCTTGCAGTACTCTAATCATTCAGTCAGTACCCAAGTACTCATCCAGTGACCTAGGCCTTAGTATATGGACTGCTTCAAACCCTTATCCACTATGCATGCAGTCCTCTAACCACCTACACAATTGTCTTTCTCACATTCAATTCCCTAATCAGTATCCATACACTTCCAGGAAATACCCTGTCACTCCCTTTGCAGTCCTCTAGTGACCCATTCAGCACCATGTACTAATCCATTCACTGTGCTAAAACCCAAACACTTATAAATTCACCGAGATGCTATCTTTGCAGTACTCTAATCATTCAGTCAGTGCCTAAGTAGTCATACACTGAGCCAGGCCTTAGCACATGGACTGCTTCAAACCCCTATGCACTATGCATGCAGTCTTCTAACCACCTAGACACTTGTCCTTCACACTTTCAATTTCCTAGTCCGTATCCATACAGTCCAGCACTTGACACTGCCTTTGCACTCCTCTAGTGACCCATTCAGTACCAAGTACTAATCCATTCCCTGTGCGAAAAGCCTAGCACTTATAAATTCACCTAGGCACTCTCCTTGCTGTACTCTAATCATTCAGTCAGTACCCAAGTAGTCATGCAGTGAGCCAGGCCTTAGCACATGGACTGCTTTAAATGCCTATGCAGTATGGATGCAGTCCTCTAATCACCTACACAGTTGTGTTTCACACCTTCAATCCACTAGTTAGTATTCATACTCTTCTAGCAAACACCCTGTCACTCACCCAGTGTGTCTCCTTATAGTACTGTAATCCTTTAGTCAGTTAGCATGTAGTCTTTTAGTGAGGTAGGCTTTAGGGCATGAACTGCTTCAAAGTAGTATGCACTATGCATGTAGTGTTTTAACGATCGTCACACTTGTGGTTCAGGGCTATAGTTTCTTAGTCAGTTTTTATATAAAATGTGTTTGTACAGTAATGGAATAGTATAAATTTGAAAGTTATTAATATACATTTATTTGTGATTCTTTTTTACAGATACAGAACAGGAGTGTTTCTCATCTGTTTGCACTCTTCTCGTGCAAGATTGTTTGGATGAAGGGTCCTTAGGTGTTTCATCATACTTGCTGTGCCGCACAAGTATTTTTTGTTAGGATCCCCTCGTCTCAGAACTCTTTGGCAAATCTTGCGAGTGAAGAAGGTGGCATTGGTCTTTGTTTGCTCCTTGGAAAAAGTAAAAAATTTCCTCACCACTGAAGAAAAACGTTGTTGGTGTGGTGCCTTCTGCGAAACATTTTCTTCCGATTCGGTAAATATTTTAAAGCGGCAACATTTACAGTTTTTGTAAGTTAAACTTATAAAATTTTGTTAGCTGTATGCATTTTATATATCTGTGATTTGTTTCTTATGGTATTTTGTTGAGAATACCATGTTGTTTTTTTTTTTTAACAATCTTTCTTATTTTCCAGGTCTGTCGTCGACATCCATTGTCCCCACAGTAGTGTTCCGCCTTGTTGTTTTTTGTTATTGTTGTTACATTTTGTTTATTAGTTTATTGTTCATATATATGTTAATAAAAAAATAAAGTTTGAAAATAGTTTTTTGTTTATATATTTATTAGTATAAAAAATAAAGTTTGAAAAAAAAATTAATAACGTTTTTGGTTGTTCTCTTAACTGCTGTGTGACTCTTTCTTGTTCTTATTACTGTTATTTGATGGAGTCCACCATGGTGTTAAATTTTGGGGCACTTATTGCTGGAATACTGGTGATATCTGCAGTTTGCACCAACTTCTGAATAGTGTGTTAGATTTATCTCAACTTTACTTCCGTTAAAGTGCTGATAATAAAATGGAGAGTAGCCGTTCCCGTGCAAAAAGACACGAGGTGCACCTTTGCGATTTATTCTAAATACTAAAATCCTGTATTGTATTGCACTGAGGTATTGGCTGCACTTACAGTGTACATACAAAATCTATTCAGAAATCTCATTGTATTTATATTGATTGGGAATAGTGCGTCAGGTGCTGGATCTTGACGAGATACACTGCTCAGTTCGTATATTGTTGCGCACACGAAAAAAATCACATCACAACTTTCACACCAATTGCAATGCGAAACAAATTCCGGCGATAAGACACGTTAGCACCAGGGATTTTACACCTGCTTTCTGCTGGTGTTAAGCAGGACAACTACCTGCACCATGAAAGGGAACACAGCCAAGAGCCACACCAGAACACCCACAGGTGCCATAGAGTCAATGAGCATGATACAGGGATACCCATGAGGGCCAGAAGACTCATCTCAACAACTCCAGGACCGCCAATGCCCCCAAACCCACATCTTAGTAAGTGTGTCCCTGTGGTCATTGTCTTAGCATGATAGGCACGAGCCCTGCAACATCATAGTGTGCTGTCACCTCAGCGCTGGCAGTGAGCCTGGATGTGTAGCTACGTACGCATCCTCCTGCATGCACAACTGGCGTGTGCTGGTCTGTTGTTCACAGGTCAGTGCAGGGGTGTGCCTATCTGGCAAGGGGAACGGGGTGTCTCGGACATGTCCGTGTACAGGAAGTGCGGTAAGTGTGTCTCTGTGTTCTGGTGTGGCCTGTTACAAGAGCCGCAGCAGTTGATGTTGTAAAGTGGCATGCACCACCTCCAAACGGCACTGTGATGTTGTAGTTGGAATGTAGCAGGACATGCGCAAATAGGCATTACAATGGCGTGCCGTACGAGTGCACGAGATACAACAGCTCACCGTACAAAAGTGTGGGGGCTCGTGGGAGGGAGGAGCAGCCGTTTGGCAACTTAACACACAGTGAACTCGACCATGTGCCACATGCTGGGCATCTCATCCATGATGACCACGGTCGCAGACATCCCACAACACCAACGACTGGCCTTTGTACACATCCTGTATGAATGCAGCGTGGTTTTCACTTCTATGCTCGTTCAGTGGTGTGATGTTGGCAGGTTGTGTGACTTGTGCTCCTTGTTGGTGTGTTTCATTTTGGCCATTGTTAGTCTATATGTGTGTTGTACTTAATTTTTCATGTGTGCCATTCTGCCCATCTCCCCCCCTCCCCCCACTCCCTGCTTCTTCCTCTTCCTAGTGCTGTTGTGTCTATAATTTTGTTGCTGCACACATAAATACATGTAAAGAATAAATTAGAATAGTTCCTTGATTCTTTTAGGTTTCAAAACCTCTCTATTGGTTTCTTTTTAATTTTCCATATGAACCGGTTTTTTTAATATTCAACAACACATAGAAGTGCAACGTATTCTATCAACACACTTTCTAGAACATTCTACAATACGTGCAGGTTAAAAGTTCATCAATTTTTTAAAACTTTACGATATTTTTTTGTAACATTTTCTTGAACATTTAACGACATGTGCAGGTTAAAAGTTGACAATTGTTTTAAGTTCGAACAGTGCCTTCCAAATGCAAGTAGCAGGTGTGGTTGAGCTGAGCAAATTGTATCCTATGATATGTACTCCACGTTGAAACTGCTTTTTCTTAACCAATCACAAAGATGCTTTTCCACAAAACTAATGTGCAACCTACTTTTAAAAAAGAATGGTTTTCATGATATCTTCAGAGATAAGTTATAGATAGGAATTGGCATTTAAAAAACCTTTGAAATTCACTGAAAAAACCAAAGGTTTCAGGGGCGTTCTAGTTAGGAATTGGCATTTAAAAAACCTTAGAAATTCACTGAAAAAAACATAGGTTTCAGGGGCGTTATAGTTAGCTGGACATTTCCCTTGTACAAAACCCTAGAAATTCCCCTGTTATAGTTAGTTCAGCTAACTATAACTCGCGCCCCCGCAATGCACTGCTGATGACGTCACATATTACATCACTCATGACATGGTCAGTGACATCACTGATGACATCTCAAATGACATCACTGATGACATCATCCATTGAGTATGTGTTTCTGAACAGTTTTATTATGTTTTTATATATATAGGGAAAGGCCTGTTGAAGAATAAGTGGGTGTACAAGTGTGTGAATGGATGATTTTCTAGGTGCGTAACTGACTCTATAAGTGAGTCATTAAATGTATCTTACTGCAGACTAGTGACTAAACTGTGTGAATGTCTGTATGTGTCTGTGTGTTGGTGTATAAGTGGCTGCATGGTTTTGTAAATAGCTATATGAGTGTCTATATGGGTTATTGATTAGTTGTCTGAGTATCTGTATGGGTGCCTGAGTGTTTGTATGGGTAGTGTGTGTGTGACTCTGTGACTAGATGTGTGAGTGGGTGATTCACTGGGTGCATGGTTTTAAGAGTGCATCTGTGATGGACTGTATGGTTGGGTGAGTGTATGTATGGATGTGTTAGTGATTGAATGTATATCTCAGTGGTACATGTGTCAGTAACTACATATGTGAAACGCAGTGTATGTGTGTAAGAGTATATAACTATCTATATCTGAGTGTGTGAGATTTTGGGAGTGGCTGTATACGCCACAGTGCAAGGATATCTGTGTCATGTGCTGTTTGTTTTTTCTGCAGGAAGACACAAAATTTTAGTATTTTTATGAGTAAGTGAACTTGAGTGTGTTTAACTGTATAGGTGAGTAAATTGGACTGTGATTAATTATTTGCATGACTGACTAGATGTGTCAGTACCTCAATGGATGATTGGCGGTCTGTGAGTGTCTATATAGGTGTATAAATGCACAGAGTGACTGTAAGTATGAGTGACTGTAGAGGTGAGTGAGTGGACATGTATGTAGACATAAAAGTCAATGAGTGGGTGAGTAGTTATTGGTATTGGAGTATCTATGGTTGTCAAAATGGCCGTCTGAAATTTTGAGTCTGTGTATCAAAGGTTATATTAGGGTGTGAGAAGATGCACTAATTTATCACATGGATGACGTCATCAGTGATGTCATCAGTGATGTCATTTGAGATGTCATCAGTGATGTCATCAGTGATGTCACTGACCATGTCATGAGTGATGTAAGATGTGACGGCATCAGCAGTGCATTGCGGGGGTGCGAGTTATAGTTATCTGATCTAACTATAACAGGGGAATTTCTAGGGTTTTGTACGAGGGAAATGTCCAGCTAACTATAACGCCCCTGAAACCTATGTTTTTTTCAGTGAATTTCTAAGGTTTTTTAAATGCCAATTCCTAACTATAACGCCCCTGAAACCTTTGTTTTTTTCAGTGAATATATATATATATATATATATATATATATATATAACTCACATTTTATGTTTCTTTGTGTTGATCTAGTGGTAGTCTTAAACTGTTTTCCCTTGATTTTTTTCATCAGGATCAATCCGAATGGGAAAATATAAACAAACTCTTAAAACGCCATGGTTTCAATTCAGTAAATCTAAAACCAAGGGAGACCATGAGTCTATCAGGTAAGTGACACATGCGTTGTTATGATCCTAGAGATATACATTTTTATTGTTATACCCTCATTTGTACCACTTTCTCTTCTCACATTCAAGGAGATAGCAGCACTTTACAAATGAGCTGTTGAGGACATTAAGATGTGATGCACTGAAGAAAAGTACAATATAAAGATTTGATGCTTCCATTGATTTATGCTATTGTCTAGGTTTTGTCTTTTAAATTGTTTATAAATTTTCTTTTCAGAATATAGTTAATAGATTAAGGCTGCTGTATGTCAAATAATTATTATGTCTCTTTTAATGTGTTTTCTGAGAAATTGGGGAGGGCGCAGACTCTGTTCTTTGAGTGCATGGAGAAAAGATATGTATACTAAATGTTTGCCTTTTACTGTAACTCAGGCAGAGAGTGATAAAATAAATTGTTCACAGTCAAATATTTGGGGAAGTAGGATTGAAACCCAGATCTCCAGGTTACACAGCCAGCGACTTCACCAGATGTCTACTATATACAAGTAAATGCAGTAACGGCCATTCATGGTGATATCACTACTTGAGATTTACATGTGCTATACAAAAATGCTTCCTCATTTTAAATGCCAAAATGTCATGCATGTTTAAACCATGTTCTTACTTCTAATGCTCTGATAAGCGCCAAAGAGAGCACTATTTGATGTCTGTAAATGACTGTCATTCACGCCATCTACGATTGCGTTAATAGTGCAGTTGGGCTTTCAAACAGGGAATACTGTGGAGCTTGCTCTGGGATTGTGTAAACAAATTATAGCAAGCATTGACAAGCTGGTGTAATATTTAAATGTTTTCTATTTAATTTATTTCGGGCATATGCCACAAAAAAGATGAATGAAATGAGAACATATCACAGACTAAACCTGGCGGCCACTTACCTGCAATAAAAAAATTAAATTTAATATAAATTATCCATTTCATATCATTATAATGGAACAGTACCAGGCAGGTGTATTTAGAACGGGGTTAGAAATTCTTTTAGTTTTAATGCACATCACAGTAAAATATGGTTCTTGCTGGGGCAAGTAAAATGTACTATTGGATTTGAATTACTGAAATCTGAAGACATGGTTTAAACATAGATGGAGGAAAAACATTGAAAAAGAATAAATAATGGAAACAAAAAACTTTGTCAATGTATTGGCCCACCAGCTCTGGCACTGAAGTGTACTTCTTTTTATGCAGGTGCACATATGTGTCACTCACAGTACAAGAGAGCCCATGGCTGAAGTAGGTAGACCCATTGCCCCATGCTGTATGCTCTGGTGGGCGGAAGCAAAATTTGAATGACAGTTGAGCAGATCGGTGGATTCAAATTCATGGTCAAAAGATTTATATAGAATATTTATTTATAAAGCACTTTCTTTGCATTTTGTTAGTTCTAAACATATCCATTATCAATCAATAGCACCTTCTGTGCACCTCTAATATATTGCCATAATGCAGCTTTATTAGAGGGTCAATGTTTTGCACAAACAAATAAAACCAAATCCCCACAGTATTTTACACCACAATTTAGTATCTTCCCAGTAGTTCTTCCGTATCTTGTAATGCTATGGTCAGCAACTGTGGGCCTCATATACTGGTCACTTCATAATGTGCTAATGACAGAGGCTTGCTTTCTACCGGATAAGGCTGATCTTGCTCGCACATCTCCAGTTTTATGAAGTGCATCTTCTGGCCAATACCAGGCTTATCTCCAAGAAGAAATGTAAGGTCTTTTTAAACCCTGACTGTTCTAGTAAATACAGAGGTATGTGTAATCTCCTACTGTTGAGGAGTAATTGTAATCTGTTTTCACATCACTTCCTTGCCAAAATCCTTTGATTATTTCAGTCCGCAATGACAGAAGTCTCCCTCTCTTGGTATCTGAGGAACAAGGTGGAGGAGTCCTTCCTGATTCTCCGCAGTCATGCTGTGATGAAGTAGACTTGGTGTAGAGAGTTCAATTAGATGAGCTTATACTGTGTTGAAATGGCGATCTTTTTGGTGGCCATCAATGCCATTTGCCATTCTTCTTGCTCCCATTCCCCCAAATCTTTCTTTTGGGTTTACTCAGGAGAAACAATGTTTTGCTGGTATTGATTGTCAAAAATGTGTAAACTTTAAAGAACTTTCAGTGCATTAGCCCAGTTTGTCCTCTACATTTTCACTCCTGTGACCAAAATAGAAATGACTTGGACCAATTCACTCTGAGCCCTGAGTAGGTACTGAATTTGTCTATGTGAGGACTGCGGTGTATTATATAGTATGGTTGTGCAACCTTACCGTGTATTACACTTGTAGATCTGTCATGGGTACAGTCAGGGTCAGTTGGAAAGCCGCCAGCTCAACCCTGGTTAGCTGTGGCTTCAAGCAGCAAGGCTTAAACAAGGGAACTAGTGCAATTCATTTAGAAACATCAAAAATGAAATAAAGTCATGCAACCAGAAAGAAATCTGATAATAATTTAGACATATAGATTAAATTTTTATGAATTTCTAGCCACCAGGATGCACAAAATCCACTAAATTGTTTCGGAGATCGAGATTTTCAAGTAAAACGTAAATCTCAGCTTTAGTCCATAGCGTAAGAAGCACTGGTAATAGTAAAGTTTAGAAAATTTTGAAAAGTTTGAGAACCCAGCTACTCCAGCCCAAGTGGGGCAACCAAATCCGACAAGGAGAAAATCGGTGAGGGGGACAGTAAGGAGTAGTTGGACAGTTACCTGGTCAACAAAGCAATTTCAACTCCAGTTCCACACTGCATCAAGACTGCCATAGACTTCAATGGTATGGTCCTTATGCTGGGGATGCAGGATGCTGAAAGATGCCTAGGTGCAGTGCGGTCATCGAGGGAGTCTTTGCGGTTATTCCTTGGTCCACAGGGGTCGGTGTCCCTCAAAAGTGCTCTTTGAGCCAGTAGATGGCCAGCTGTGGTGGGGCTACCGATCTCTGTGCACAGCATGTCCTGCGGAATTCTTTGGTGAAGGCTGGTGTCCATCCTTGGAGACCAATCTGGGCTCAGACGACACTCCCAGGTCTAGCAGACTTGGGTGTAACGTTTGGCTGCCGATGATAGGTCTCTTGGGTCGCCCAGTAGAGGTGAGCGGTGATTCAAAGAATCTGGCTACTGACTGGCCAGAGTGGGCTTTTTCAGCTTTGATGACCCTGGTTCTGGTGTCAGGGGGTCAGCCGACTGACCCGCAGAGTCACTTCTTTGGTATGGGGCTCAGGAGTGACTTTTCTGTGAGCAAAGAGCCACGGGCACAGGCCCTCATTCTAGACCTCCATTACATTGTGCAATAAAGTCACTCTTTTTTTGACATGGCCAACCCCACTTTTTTCCTGGAATATGATGCAATTTTGACAGAAGTTCACTGGGTTCCTACTATCCAGGTCCCCAGTGCCACATCTCTTTCCCTAAAATGGTAGAATTGTTTCCCAATTGGGAATACCTTTGGCACCCCTTGTAAGTCCCCTTTCATGTTTATTTAATTTCTGCTATGGCGCTACTCATCCCAAGTATATAGGGCAGGGTGTTACATTGCACACACATTATACAGAATATGATTGTGTAAGCCTATATATAGGAAAGGCTACTTAAGACAATGAGGGCTACAAGGATTTAAAACCCAGTCTACTGGTTGAGGTTGTTTTTTACTAATAAGTATTCATAATTATCCCAAGGACCCTATTTAGCTAATTTAGAGTAATGAAAGATTGGGGGGGAATCAATTTCAAGTAACAGAAGGAACTATGTGACAGCAGCAGTAACCCACTGATTATCTACATAAAAACGATTATTTTTTCTGCATGTTACACCTTGTGCTTTGCAGGAGGCACATTATCCCAATGTGCTACTTTGAGTCAAAACTGGGTCTAGGCAAAAGTAATATCTCTTTTACAGATGCATCAACTTAATCACCAGAGTTATACTGACATTTGCATTGCCTAAAATTTACCCACCGCCCCAAAGAGCTTGGCCCCTGGTGCGATGCTCGAACCCCAAGAATAAACAGAATGACCTCCCCTAGGCTGGGGCAGGAGGACACCCACCACATTCTGAGCCTGGCCCATTGTCATTCTGTATGTGACAATCAGCTAGCAAACCGAATGCTATGGGGTGGTCCTCAGTCAGTTCGAGGTCAGGAGGGGCTGCTCTTGTGCTGAGAGGAGGAGTGGGAGCTGACCCCAACAGGGAGTTCTGCACAGCTCACTGCAATCCCCAGAATTACGGACAAAAGGCATCCGTAAAAAGTATCATCACTGACAACAGACGTAAGGCCCAAATTACGGACGGTCTGTGAAATGAATGGATGGGTGGACACCCTACCAGCAAGCCTAATGCAGCAGTCTGCCCAGGAGGAGTACCCTGTGCTCCTGAAGGTCAGATCTGTACCCCCACCAAGTGAGAGGACATTAACTCCAACGGGAGCCAATGCCCGGGGTATCAGACTACTTGCAGCAAACTGACTGCTAGAGTTCACAGCAGCCGTCGAGGGGCGTCAGCACTGCAGAGACCCACTTCCAAAGTGGCCCAGTTGTCCTGATTTTGCCCCCTCAACCGGCGAGACCCATGACCGCAAGGTTCCAAGGCGCACAGAGCCCAGCCGACCTTTCCACTCTGCACCCCTGCGCCCCAGCCTGGGTACCAACTGTGCTCCCTTGTGACCCAGAATCCCCGTTGGAAGCGCCTGGACTTGTGCCCCATTCCCCCTCTGCGACCTGTTTCTAAGTGGCTCCCCCTTCTTCTTACCAGCGTTGCGCGCACAGCTACCATCACGATCATCCCTCTGCAACCGGGCGCGTTAGGGCAGGTTACGAGAAACTGCTGGTAGTAATTTGGACCTTGGCCCACTACAACCCTAAGTCCCAAAGGCGGTCCACAGAAACCGACCGTAGATACCTGTATGCTATCTTTGCCGTTTCTCCAATAGGAAAGCATTGTGTGTGAAGGCGCATTTAAGTGAACATTTACTTACCTGCTAAAATCGATATTTAAAAAAAGTGCTTATATGCTATCAAAGTTCTTGGTATCAAAATGTATATAAAAATATGACTTCTTTTTCTAAATTGGTCTCAGATTTATTAGTGAGTGTATCTCTTATATTGTCTCTGTGTGGGTCAACAAATGCTTAGCACTACCCTCTGAGAAGCCTAACTGCTCGCCCACACTACCACAAAAGAGAGCATTTGGGTTATCATTTGTGACTCTGTACACCAACTGGGGGTTTGCCCGGACTCTTTACACAGTGTACTTTGTTTTGGACCACTATATAAGGAGCCAGCTTCCTACATATATGGTCTGAGAAAATCTTTGAATACTTTGTAGAATTTCCCCGTGAGGCAATCGGACCCTGGGGCATTCACACTGGCCATGCTCATGATAGCATCAAAGATCTGGTCAGTGGTCAAGGGTACATTTAATGGTAGTCTATCCTCATGCTATAACCAGACCCTGGCAATGTCGTCTAAGCAATCGGATGTTTGTACTTCATTAACTTGTGTTTGAGAAATGTATAAGCGCAAATAGTGTTATGTAAATACAGCTGAGATTTTTGCTGTTGTTAACTTAAATTCCCCATTTTCATCTTTGTCGCTCAGCGTAATGCTATTTTTAGTATGGTCCTTGAAGAGACATTCCAGGGATCTATTCAAGCACTGTTCTTCTCAGTATTGTCGGGCTTGGTCTTCCTTACGCAAAAAGCTTACTTCTCTGCCTCCTGTGTCACAAAATGCAAGTAGAGTTTGGTTCTTGTATGCTTTTAGTCAGGGTTCTGCATTAACAGTAAGCTTGACTTCTAGTGCTTTAAGCTTTTTTTCCTGCTCATGTAACTGGGAATTAGAGCCTTCAGTACGCCGGTCTATTTGGCTATGTGCACCTCCCATTTTACAGGTTTAAATGCTTCCCATAACATGGGTATATCAAATCTAAATTTAATACAAAATATTCGCTAGTGGAGTTTGCCTAATATGCCCTGAATGCAGCATCCTTCAGTGCATAAGAAGGAGGTGATCCTGTGCATTTAACCAGTGGCGTATAGATGGTATACATAACCAGAATTATATCCTGGATAATGAGCCATGCACCATCCAATAGAATAAATATGCCCTTTCCTCCTGATATTTCTCTCTTCACGTAGCCCGCAGATAAACATTTCAAACTCACTTCACAATCAAGCGTCCCTTTGTTCGGGCTGTATACATTAATGATGGTTATTGGTAAGTCATTTAAAGTGCCCACTACTATAGTATCGGTGTTTTGTATTCAACAGTTCTCCATTTTATGATGGTCCTCTCCTGTGTAGGTGCTGTATGACTCAAAATAGCAATTTAACACCCCACTTATTGCAGATCGATATCCTGAAGGTGTTGTGCAGCAATGCTAAGACAGGGTGCCTGTCCATGTAAGCTTGTACCGATCTATTTTTTTAGGGTTATTCAAAACTGTAATCTTCCGTGATGACCCGGTTACTTACTGGTAATCTTCATTACTCCGAGTATTGTCTTCCTTGCCACATGAGTCACAAAGTGAGCTGTAGCTCCACACCAGAAGTCTCCAAAGCAAAGTTGGCATCCCATACCTCCCATCCCTTCCCAACATGGCCGACCCTCGTCACCCCTGACCCCCTATAAGAGGAGAGTCGGCCCATCCCACTACCTGTTTTTTTTCGTTCTGTGCTGGACTGTCCATGTGCGCTTTGGGGTAAGTTGAGGTCCTGCTCTAGCAGGATCCGTGACCCCTGGGTAAATTTGTAACAACTGGGATCATGTTTTTCTTCAACAGGTGTAAGAAAATTATCTCTTGTGATGGTTAATGCAATAGTTATCTTCGCTAGTCATATTGTTTTAATAAATTTGAATCTGATATTATGACTAACGATACATTTTAAATTTTATTAAATTAAATTTTAATATAATTGTTTACTAGATTCATGTGCTATATGGAATATATAGCGTAGAGCGTTTATGTGCTTATTTTTTGTATCCACTTGCCGCTGAAATAAAATCAATATAGACCTTCATATCCTTTTTTTTATTCTGCTTCGTATTTTGAGACGTGCATTTTTGTTGCAGTGTTAACATTTTCAGGAACTTGCTTGAATTCCTTTTTTTACCTGCAGATGTAGCAGTCTTGGACAAGCAATCTTCAATGCAGATTAGGTCTGCACTTAAATCTTTAATAGAAGATACTGAGAGACAGCAGGCATTGATCCATGGACTTGTGCAGTCGAATACGCAGCTCAAGTAAGCAATTTAATTTACTGCTATGTTATCTGCAACCAAAGCACCAGGCAATTTATTGCAAGTCAATAGAAGCCACTGTTGTCAAGCACAGTATAGCAAATAAGATACAAATGACTGCAGATATTGACACAGTTGAAGAAAAGAGCAATGGGGGAAGCCTAGGTTCAACTGACTAAGTTACAAATCTGTGTTTATCAAAGTCGTTACCCTTTCTATCTCTTTCAAGGCAAATACAACTTTCAGTGTTTCAAATTCTGGTTCTACCTAATTCTAGCTAGCTTATCATTGAGGGATTTGTGGTATATCTTGAATACCCATACATCAAAATTCTTTTAAAGAGAAATAATTACAGACAAGAGCACATTTTTAATTGACATAGAAGGAACTCCTAAAACAAAAGTGCTACTACAAATTCCTTTCTAGTGAAAATGTAAATAATAAATCCTCTTCTAATTTTACCTGTACCCCATCCCTAACACTGACTGTAAAATGAACTCTGCCATCCCTTACCTTTAACCAGCTCTAAACTGAATTCTAAAGTAACTGCTACCTCTATCCTAATCTGACAGTCTTACTGTAAATTTTACTGTAAAATGGCACTTACCCTAACACGTAATCTATACATTATCCATTCTACTAACATCTACCAATCTCTTAGTATCTGCCTTAAACTAGTTAATTAATATTTCTTTTCTACCCACAAAGGAAATACATTGTTTTTTTTTTAATTTTTTTTTTAAAAACCTTTATTGACATTTCAATCAATAACAAGTATGGGCCTACAACCCCCCGGGGCCGGCCGCTAAGCAATCAGAGCAACAAAGATCAAATGTGAACACAGGCAGCACCTCGGGGAGCAGAATCGTCATGCTAATATAGTCTGGCCGGTGAACAGCGCAGGTAGGACACCAGGATAAAAAGGGTTTTCATTTTATAATGGAAAAAGACAGAAGGATCAGGTGCCGAACAATTTCCCAACAGCGATAAGAGGCAGGCAGAATAATGACGTAAGCAATAATCAGCAATCTATTGGATCAATGGCGCAGACACAGGAAATTCAGGATGGGGAAAAATATCATGAGCAGTTGCGCCTGCAGTCCCCTGCCCTAAAGCCCAGGGAACACCCCGGAAATTGTGGCACACATGAAAAGGCGACGATTCACAACAAAGGAGGTGTACCACGCTGATCCCAGAAAAGAAAAAACAAGAAGAATCAGAGAAGAAAAAGGAGGCCATGGAAAAAGGAGATGAAAGACTAAAGAATCCCCTCCCCCAACCCCCCACCCTGCACCTCTGCAGATGAGTACGGCCCCCCCCTCCCAGCAGTGTGCCTGTCGCCCCGGAACCAGACCCGAAATATAGAAGAAACAGGGAAAAAAGGAGTAAGAAAAGAACCCCACCAGACGGGGGGGTAGAGAAAGTGTTAATAAACTGGAGGAGGGCCTTCAAAACATACCCCCGGCTTCCCCCTCCCGCACGGTAAGTTTTCCCCAAAGCAAACAGTAAGCAGCACAAAATCGACCATATCAAAGAAAGATGGGGAGCATTATGCACCTATTATGTTAATAGCTATGCCATGAGAGCACGCAACCCCTGAGCCCGCCCGTCTACTAGATGACCACCCCTGAAGGATCAGCCTTATCCTTGACCACTCTTTGCAATTCTGCCCATGCCTACCCCTCGACCCAGCGCCATGTCCGATGTTCCAAGGTAAAGGAGTGTCCAGAAACGACCGGGAAGCGACGCACACAGGTGGGGAGGAAGTCTCTGAATACCAACACAGTCCACCTCCTGGAGGGACGGCCTACCCAGTGCTGCCCCAGAGTCTGCACTGCACACAAGGTCCAGGAAGGCGGAAGCAGCCAAAGTAGACAACTGTTGCTTGAATTGTCCCTGGGTCGCCGGAGGCCGTGCACGGAACGAGGCCACCACCTCCCACTCAGGTCCAATACCTCCGGAACAGATCAGACCCACAGCCAGCCGATCACACTGTAACATACTGTCCGGAGTGTCCAGCTGTGCACTAATCTCAGGGGCGGCCGCGACTTTGTCCTCCGGTGTGCAGTGTGGGAAGTCCCTGTGTACCTGAGGACAGGAAGGCCGCCACTGTCCCAACGCTGATGCCACACCATCGAGCTTACTCCCCAAGACCCCGACGCCATGAACCAAGGAGGAATGAAGGGCACCGAGGGCCTCGAGGAGGTCGCCGTACCCCAGCACAGCTCTCTGCGATCGCTCCGCCACACTCCCAAAAGTCACACACTCCCAATCCTGCTGCGACCCAGTGGACAGGATGGTAGGCTTCATCGCCACAAAATGGCCGCCGGGTAGGCCCGACCCGTATGGGGGCCGGGACCCCGGGACAAGCGCCTCGAGGCCCACGGCGCTGGAGACAGGGTCCGGGGGCAGGCAAAAATGTATCCGTTGCGTGGTCACGGGCAACAGTCGTCCCCACCACGGACCAGCTCTCGCGAAAATCCGGGAGCTGCCCGCAAGAATCAGGGCGAGTTACGGGCGGCGTCCGGGCAGCTCACCGTCAAAGGCAGGGGCAATCACCGGGGAATCTGAGAATTGCACCCCCGGGCAGGCACTCGGTCCGCCTCGCTTAGCGGCAGGAACAACCACGGCGAAATGTAGGCCGAGGTTGGCACCGCTCCGGTGGACCGACTCCACCCAGTCACCACAGGCCGCTGCTGTTGAACTGCCACCCGGCCAAGGCGTCCACTCGAGGTCCTGGCTCCAGGGCTGCACGGGCCGCAAATTTCAAATGCACATTTCTCCGGCGGTACCGCAGCCAGAAACCTCGGAGTCACACGATCGGTTGCCACTCTCATTCACAAACACGATCGCATCGCGCAGGCTGAGGATCTCATGCAGGATATCCGTGCGGGATGCGGAGGTTCACGGAGCCGGGAGTCTACGCTGCTGTCTCGGTCGCCATCTTGGCTCCTCTTAGGAAATACATTGTTGATGGTTTTGTTGTAGCAATTTAAAATAATTTTTCTTTGGAAAAACTTCTTCATGCAGTGTTTATTTTTTAAATAAAGTTAGTTTTGTTCCAGTTTTTCTCTGTAGTGGTTTCTGTCCAAAGGTGTTTCTCTGTTATAACCTATTCCACTTGTTAAGAGAACCCCAAATAACAGTGAGTTGATTTATGCAACACTGATTGCACCTTCAACTTCCTGAAGGGAGGGTGGAGCAACAAATAGTGTGCCAAACCCAACCTGCCTTCCCAGCCCAACTGTAGCTGTTGTGTTGGAACAATGCCACTTACTCAACATTCTCCTTAACTACACCCCTATGCCTCCCCAATGCCCTTTTCCTAAGGGGACCAATATGTCTCTCCCTAGCTGCCCCTTACTCAGTAGTGTAAAACTCCTCTTAATCATGGCCCCTGCTGTTCTCCAACCCACAACTCATTCTCTCCTTATAGAACACACATTCGTAAACATATCCATTTTTTTGGGCTACCAATAAAAACAAGCATTGGCAAAGCCAGTGTGCCTGGTGTTAACTGCCAGCCTTTTGGTTTTCTCAGAACTTGTTTTGTATGTATTTTGCAAATCTTTATTGTAGGATACACTGCCGGGCCATCGTCAATTAAAAAAAACAATGGCTAGAAGCAAACACTTTTTGGATTTAAAAAAAAACCACACCCATTGCCACATAAATCCCTAGCACTTAAGGGATCTGCTTTGTGTGTGGATGTGCTCTTATGAAAGAACAGAATTCCATCACTCACATCGACGTTATCTATTGGCTGAAATGGGCGGATCCACTGCTAGTTTGAGGAGGCAGTAGTCTTCCTCACTCAGAAACGGGAGCACGCTTTGGGTGTCTCACACACTGTTAGAAATGGGATTTCTGGCTAGCTGAGACTTGCGCCAAAGCGAGGCAGAAACCACCACTCTAGTCTTGATAAGGGAGTTGCACGTCTAAAATAACCCCTGCTCAACCCCTTGGTAGCTTGGCACGAGCAGCCAGGCTTACCTTAGAGGCAGTGTGTAAAGCATTTGCACATAACCAACAGTAATACAGCGTACGCACTACAAAAGGACATCACACCAGTTTAGTAAAATATCCAATAATTTTTATATAATTAAAATAAGACCAAAAACGATAAAAACTCCACAATACTATACTTAAAAGTTCACAGTTCATAAACTATGTTGATTAAAAAGAGTTCCTTGGGTGGATAGCTCCGTCGGGTCTTCCTCGGCGTCGTGAGCACACAAATCGGAAAACAGTTCTGGCTGACTGCGGGGTTGCGGCCAACTACGGTGTCGGGAAGACCCGCAAACAGTACCTTTCAGAGATGCAGGGCGATGGGGCCCTTGAAGTCACTCGCCTTGCAGGTTGAGCTCCTCTCTGATGGGATCAGGAGCGCTGGTGCCAACAGGCGTCGGGTGCTGCGGTGCGAAGTGCGGCGTGCGGTGCCCCCAGGTCACGGTGCGAGCAGCGGCTCGGTGGCGGCGTCCGATGGCTTCGTCGGTGAGACCAGGGTCGCGGTGCGGCGGGGACCTCTGCGGTGCCTTCAGGGCACGGGTTCGGCAGGGTCGTCGTAGACGTCGTCGAATGGCGTTCTTCGGGTTGCAGTCCAAAACACACAATCCGCAGTGCTGCGGGTCGAAGAACCTGAACTCTTTGCTGTTCCTGAGACTTCGAGAACAGGGGGCAAGCTCTACCTCAAGCCCTTGGAGAGTCTCACCAATTCGGTTGCAGAAAGTTCAGTCCATGCCTTTCACTTTCACCACGACAGAAGCAGCCACTGCAAGTCAGCCCAGCAAAGCACGCAGCAAAGCGGTCGTTCATCTTAGCAGTTTCTCCGGCGCTTCTCCTGTGCAGTCTTCTTGATCCAGGTGAGTTCTAAAATTCAGGGGTCTGGGAGCCAGCATTTGTACGCAAAAATCCTTTGATCTGCCAGGCAGAGGGTGACTGTGTCCGGCCAGAACCAGTTGGGCCTTCTCTGGCGTGAATTCCTGGCAGGAGTGGAGACTGCTTTGTCAGAGGCAGACCAGGCCCTTTGAGGTGCAAGGAAATTCCTCCCCCTTTCCCCATCGCAGCCCAGGTTTAATCAGCCCTTTCCTGACCTATCCAGACCATCTGGAGCCCCTCCGGCCACCTAGCCTTCTGTCCTCCAAAACCCAGACAGGCAATCTACATTCTAGCAGAGGCATACGGGATGACCGAGCAAAATAATACCCACTTTCTAAAAGTGGCCTCTATGAACTCAGAATAAAAAGGGCACCCTCGCTAAAGGCTGCGTCTTTAGACGCTGAGTTCAGGCATACCAAACTTCATTCACTTATACCACTTTCGGGCTACGTACGTGGGTGGCATAATCTGTGCTGGAGACCCACGAATAGCGGTTGACTCCCAAGCCCCGGCACCCGCAGTGCCCTTTACTGGGGACTGACAAGTAAGTCGCACATCCAATCAGAACCTAATTTACCACAGGAGCACCAGCGCTTTACAACCGATCAGCAGTGAGAAAAGCATGCACAAACGTTATACCAGCAAAAACCGGGAGGGCAGAAAGCAAAAACTCGGGAACACGCCAAAAGATGCCAAGTCTAACACACGTCCCCTTCAGCTGAAAGTAGGGGGAACTACCCACACTCCTGGGAGTTCTCCTCACTGAGGCAGAAGAACCGGGACAGGCCATCTGCGTTGGCGTGTTCTGTCCCCGGATGGTGTTCCACCGTGAAGTCCATTCCCTGTAGGGAGATGGACCACCTCAGCAGTTTTGAATTCTACCCCCTCATCTGCATTAACCACCTGAGGGGCCTGTGGTCGGTCTGAAGTGAGTCCCAAACAGGTAGGGCCTCAGCTTCTTCAGTGCCCAGACCACAGCGAAAGCTTCCCTTTCTATGGCACTCCACTTTTGCTGCCTGGAGAGTAGCCTCCTGCTAAGGAAGACTACCGGCTGGCCCAGGCCCTCTTCATTCAGTTGTGAGAGCACCGCTCCCACTCCATGCTCTGACGCCTCGGTCTGCACAACAAATTCTTTGGAGAAGTCGGGGGCCGTGAGCACGGGGGCCGTGCACATGGCGGCCTTCAGGGTATCAAACGCCCTCTGGCAGGGCTCAGTCCAGATCACCTTTTTCGGCTGCTTCTTGGAAGTCAGCTCAGTTAAGGGGGCCACGATGGTGCCATATTCCTTAACAAACCTCCGGTAGTATCCGGTGAGTCCTAAGAAGGCCTTAACCTCTGTCTGGGTCTTGGGGGGGCTTCCAAGCCAGAATGGTGTCGATCTTGGGCTGTAGGGGTGCCACCTGGCCGCTCCCTACCCGGTGTCCCAAGTACACCACCGACCCCTGCCCGATCTGGCACTTACTGGCCTTAATCGTGAGTCCTGTCGTCTGCAGCGCCCTCAACACTTCCCTGAGGTGTTGCAGATGTTCGTCCCAACTGGAGCTGAACACCGCGATGTCGTCTAGGTAGGTGGTGCTGAATTCCTCCAGCCCAGCCAACACCTGGTTGACCAACCTCTGAAACGTGGCAGGGGCATTCTTCAAGCTGAAGGGCATCATACGGAACTGGTAAGGCCCGTCCGGGGTCGAGAAGGCGGATCTTTCTTTGGCCCCCTCGGTTAGGGCGATCTGCCAGTACCCTTACGTTAAATCGAACGTACTCCAGAATCTGGCCGCTCCCAACTGGTCGATGAGCTCATCGGCTCGGGGGATGCGGTGTGCGACAGTCCGCGGTTCCGGGGCGGCACCGGGCGCCATTGCCTTCTGGACCAAGACCACGGGGCTGGCCCTGGGGCTGCTGGATGGCTCAACCACCCCTAACGCCAACATCTTCGAGACCTCTTTGATGCTGGCCTTGACCCGGTCAGCCAACCGGTAAATTTTATGTTTCACCTGGGTGCTGTCGCCAGTATCCACGTCGTGGGTACACCAGTGAGTAACACCTGGGGTCAAGGAGAACAGTGGGGCAAACTTCTCCAACAACTGGTGACACTCACTCTGTTGCACCGCGTTCAGGGCCGGGGAGAGGGTCACACCCTCCACCGATTCATCCCCCTCTTGGGCGGACAGGAGGTCCGGGAGAGGCTCACTCTCCACTTTCTTCCCGTCGTCCGTTGCCAAGAGCATGCTCACTTCGGACCTCTCGAAGTAGGGTTTGAGGCGGTTCACGTGGAGGACCCGTAACGGGTTCCGGGGAGCCTGCAAATCCACCAGGTAGGTGACCTCACTTTTGCGCTCCACCGCCTCAAAGGGCCCCGTCCGCTTGTCCTGCAAGGCACAATGTTCCCCAGGGGCCATAACCCACACTTTCTGTCCAGGTTGAAACTCTACCAGAGTGGCATTCTGGTCATACCACTTCCTTATTTCTGGCTGGCCTCGAGGTTCGCCTGAGCAAATTTCCTGAAGCGGGCCCTTTGGTTGCGGAAGGCCAGCATGCAGCCCTCCTTTACCAAGCTGAACGGTCCACGCACGGGGTGACCGTACAGAAGCTCGAAGGGGCTGAACCCTGGAGACTTCTGGGGTACCTCACTGTACGCAAAGAGCAGGCATGGTAAGAGGACGTCCCACTTACGCCTCATGGGTTCAGTGAGACCCTTGATCATGCCCTTTAAGGTCTAGTTGGACCTTTCTACCATACCGTTACCTTAGGGGTGGTAAGGAGTGGTGAACTTGTACATAACACCACACTCCTTCCACAGGGATGTCATATACTTCGATATGAAATTGATCCCCCTGTTGGAAACCACCTCTCTGGGGAGCCCCACGCGGGAAAAGATCCCCATTAACGCCCGGCCCACCACTGGCGCCATCGTTGTCCTGAGAGGGATTGCCTCCGGGTACTGGGTTACATGGTCCACCAAGACCAGGATGTACCTGTTGCCCATTGCTGTCTTGGGATCCAGTGGCCCCACGATGTCCATCCCTACTCTTTCAAAGGGTGTCCCCACCATGGGGAACGGTTGGAGAGGCGCTTTGACCTTCCTCCCACTCTTGCCACTTGCCTGGCAAGTTTGGCAAGACCGACAATGTGCATCCGACTGCCTTCGCATTTGAGGCCAGAAAAAGTGGGTGACAAGCTGGTCAAAGGTCTTGTCCTGCCCCAAATGTCCTGCCAAAGGCAAGTCTTGAGCCAGACCCAATAGGAAGGTCCGGAAGCGCTGGGGTACCACCAGCACACGGGCTGACCAGGTCCACGACCTTAGGCTCGCTGTACAGGAGATCATTCTCCCAATAGATCCAATGTGAGCCAGATTGATCACCAGTCGCCTGGGCTGCGGCCTGCCGCCGCAGACCCTCCAGAGAAGGGCACTCCTTCTGCTTCCGGCAGAGTCCTCCCTGGTGGGACCCCCTTCTTGCTGCCACTGGGTCAGCTTAGAGATGTCCCCCAGTTCGGCTACCTGCTCCCCTGTAGGCACCGGGGCATCCCCCTCCTCCCGGGCCAGGGGATCCTCAGGGGCCGGTTGCCTGTGCCCCTTGTCCATTCTCTTGGCAGGGACCTGGGCCACTGCCTCAGGCTCCGGGTCCCTCTGATCACCCTCTCGGGCCACCATCGACCGAGTGGACACGGATGCCCACTCTGGCAACCCCAACATCTCCAAGAGGGACCTGAGCTCAACATCCTTCCATAAGGACTGCTCCAGGTCGTTACCGAGCAGACAATCGACAGGCATGGAAGGGCTCACAACTACCCTCAGTGGACCCGAGACCCCCCCCCCACTTGAAGGGAACCTGCGTCCCCAGACACTGGCGCTCTGAATTGTCGACGGCTATCACCTGGTGGAATGCTCCGGGGACTACCTGCGTCTCAGGGACCAGGTGACACCGAACTGAGGTCACACTGGCTCCGGTATCCCTGAGGGCCTCTACTCTTTTCCCGTTGATGGTCACCCAGGTGCTGTATTTCTTTGTGTTAGGGGGCACCTGGGCTCCAGGCACCATCTCACTGTCCCCTAGTTAGACGACGGTCAATTCTGCGGGGTCCCCATCCTCCTGTTGGGACTCCTCCTCCTCCCCAAGCGCTACGCTGGCCAATACTTTGGACTGCCTACCGGTGGGGGGCTGTGTCCCCTTTGGGCACCTGGGGTCTCTATCCATGTGCCCCACCTGATCGCATGCAAAACAATTGCGGGGGCCGGCCTCTGCAGGCTTTCCTGTCAAGGCCCCTTGCTTCTTATCTCCGGGGGGATGGGAGCCTTTACCCTGGTGTTATTTTGGGGCCCTTTCGAGAACTCCTGTGTTTTACCCTTGTCCCCCCCACTCTTTGGCTGGGGACCCTGCCCACCTTTGGCTGAGTCTCCCCCGAACGCTTTCTTGTGGACCCTGGTACTCACCCAGCGGTCCGCCTCCATAGCAAGCTTCCCGGGGTCAGTTAGCTTACGATCTACTAGGTGCTGGCGCAGATCTGCAGGTGCTCCCACGCAATCAAATTGTAGAGCCCCTTAAAATCTGTCACATTGCTGCCTTTCACCCAGCCAGCTAACGATTGACAAACCCCATCCACACATTCCAGCCACCTGTTGGCATCAGATTTCTTTCAGGACCTAAACTGATCCCGGTACTTCTCAGGAGTGAGACCATACCTAGAGAGAAGGGCTTCCTTCATATCAGCATAGGTGAGGTTAGGACCCTTACCCAAAGCTGTCAAAGTATCCCTGGCTTCCTCTGGTAACAGAGACCACAATCCTGCCCCCCAATTCTCCTGAGGGATCCCAATTTACGTGTATCGCTGCCCCGTAACCCGGAAACCACCTCTGCATGTCATACCCCTTCTTGAACTCTCTGCCCACATTCTTTGGGATGTGTACAATTCGGTCGGTCTGTCTGTCTTGACGAGTTGCTGCCACCATCTGAGCTGGTTTGTTTCTCTCGATCCAGCTCTTTCATCCAAACTTCATGTTCCAAAATCATTCTCTTCTCCTCCATGGCCAATCTAAGCTTTTCTAGCTCCGTGGCTGCCTGTCCTCCAGCTCCTCTGGGGACAGGCCAATGCTGCCTGGACGGAATGGTTTCCCCCTCCCAAAAGCACATCCATCCTAGGACAAGGCTCCCCCGCCTCTCCACTAAGGTCCCCAGATTGCCCACTTGCGCCTCTGGCTGCTACGAAGGCCCTCAGTGCCTTTTGTAGCTTGTCCTTCCTAGTGAGGCCCCTGACTTGGACTTTTAGGTTTTTGCACACAGACTTCAATTCTCTCACAGTTTAGAGCTCCAACCTATCCTCCTTAAAGGCAATGTCCATGGATGCAACGGATGATGCTATTGATTCCTGCATGATGAAGCAGAAAGTTCACCTGGCAAGATCACAAAAATTGGCCAAAAAGAAAACTGGTTAGTATGTGGCACGTAATGGTCTGCGATATGGCAGTAGTGCACACCAATCACTGCAAGTCAAGTGCAAACGCAAGTCTGATCCTCACCGTTGACAACCAATGTTCGAAATGGGATTTCTGGGTAGCTGAGACTTGCGCCAAAGCGAGGCAGAAACCACCACTCTAGTCAGGATAAGGGAGTTGCACGTCTAAAATAACGCCGTCTAAAATAACCCCTGCTCACCCCCTTGGTAGCTTGGCACAGGCAGCCAGGCTTATCTTGGAGGCAGTGTGGAAAGCATTTGCACATAACCATCCGTAATACAGCGTACTCACTTCAAAAGGACACCACACCAGTTTAGAAACGATAAAAACTCCACAATACTACACTTAAAAGTTCACAGTTCAAAAACTATGTTGATTAAAAAGAGTTCCTTGGGTGGATAGCTCCGTCCAGGCTTCCACGGCATCGTGAGCACACAAAACGGAAAACGGTTCTGGCTGACCGCAGGGTCGCGGCCAACTACGGTGTCTGAAAGACCCTCAAACAGTACCTTTCAGAGATGCAGGGCGAAGGGGCCCTTGAAGTCACTCGCGTTGAAGGTCAAGCTCCTCTCTGAGGGGATCAGGAGCGCTGGCGCCAAAAGGGGTCTGGTGCTGCGGTGCGAAGTGCAGCGGTGCTGTGTGTGGTGCCCCCAGGTAACGGTGCGAGCAGCGGCTTGGTGGCGGCGTCAGATGGTGTCGGCTGTGAAACCAGGGTCACGGTGCGAGATGGAGGCTTTGCTCGTCACGTTGCTAGCAGGTCACGGTGCAAGCAGCGGTGTTGTCGTTGCTGGAGCGCTGTCGTCGGCTGACGAACTGGAGTCAATGACACAGGCGTCGGTGGGCCAAGGCTGCAGTGTTGGATGAGGGTGGTGCGTTGTGTAACTTACGAGCGGTGCCCCCGAACCACGGTGCAAGCAGCGGTGTTGTCGTTGCTGGAGCGCTGTCGTCGGCTGACGAACTGGAGTCAATGACACCGGCGTCGGTGGGCCAAGGCTGCGGTGTTGGATGAGGGTGGTGCGTCGTGTAACTTACGAGCGGTGCCCCCGAACCACGGTGCAAGCAGCGGCGCCGATTTCGGCGGGAGGTGGCGGCGTCAGGAAGGCCGTGGCGTCGTCGTGTAGCGATGCGGTGCATAGTGCGGGCCCACAGGTCACGGTGTGAGCAGCGGCTCGGTGATGGTGTCAGCAGGCGTCCTCAGTGAGACCAGGGTCGCGGTGCGGCGTGGCGACGGTACCCTCTGCGGTGCCAAAGCTTCAGCGTGAAGCAAGGCGCTGCGGAGTGCGGTGCCCACAGGTCGCGGTGCGAGCAGCGGCTCGGTGATGGCGTCAGCAGGCGTCCTCGGTGAGACCAGGGTCGCGGTGCGGCGGTGCTCTCTGTGGTGCCTTCAAGGCACGGATTCGGCAGGGTCGTCGTAGATGTCGAGTGGCGTTCTTCGGGTTGCAGCCCAAAACACACAGTTCCTAGTGCTGCGGGTCGAAGAACCTGAAGTCTTTGCTGTTCCTGAGACTTCGTGAACAGGGGGCAAGCTTTACCTCAATCCCTTGGAGAGTCTCACCAATTTGGTTGCAGAAAGTCCAGTCCAGGCCTTTCACTGCCCATGGCAGAAGCAGCCACCACAGGTCAGCCCAGCAAAGCAAGCAGCAAAGTGGTTGTTCCTCTTAGCAGTTTTTCCGGCGCTTCTCCTGTGCAGTCTTCTTGATCCAGGTGAGTTCTAATATTCAGGGGTCTGGGACCCAGCATTTGTACACAAAAATCCTTTGATCTGCCAGGCAGAGGGTGTTGGTGTCCGGCCAGAACCAGTTGGGCCTTCTCTGGAGTGAAACCTGGCAGGTGGTGGAGACGGCTTTGTCAGAGGCAGACCAGGCCCTTTAAGGTGCAAGGAAATTCCTACCCCCCCCCCCCCCCCCATCGCAGCCCAGGTCTAATCAGCCCTTTCCTGACCTATCCAGACCATCTGGAGGCCCTCCAGCCCCCAGCCTTCTGTCCTCCAAAACCCAGATAGGCAATCCTCATTCCAGCAGAGGCATACGGGATGACGAGCAAAAGAATGCCCACTTTCTAAAAGTGGCCTCTATGAACTCAGAATAAAAAGGGCATCCTCGCTAAAGGCTGCGTCTTTAGATGCTGAGTTCAGGCATACCAAACTTTATTCACTTATACCTTTTTCGGGCTACGTATGTGGGTGGCACAACCTTGTAGAGGTTGACTCACAAGCCCCGGCACCCGCAGTGCCCTTTACTGGGGACTGACAAGTAAGTCACACATCCAATCAGAACACAATTTACCACAGGAGCACCAGTGCTTTACCACCGATCAGCAGTGCGAAAAGGGCGCAGAAACGTTATACCAGCAAAAACAGAGTCAAAACCGGGAGCGCAGAAAGCAAAACTCGGGGGGGGGGGCACCCCCAAAATATGCCAAGTCTAACACACACAATCAGTTTTTTCAAGCCAGGCAGTGGACTTTCCACATCATTTCTTAAAGGGTTCTGTGCCTTTAAGCCTTCAAGTGACATTCGAATTCTGTTGTTCTCTCATTAACGCAGAAGAAACATTTTCCTGAAGACATTTGCGTGCTTTTTTACCAGATCTAAAGTAATTTCTATGGTATTACCATTTCTTTTCCCTGTTTGGGTCATAAACTAGTGGCACGCACCAACTTAAGTTTCAGCAAATTGTTTATTTCTTATCCTCAGACTATAAAGGGGAAGGTCTTTCCTGTGAGCCAGCAGCAGCCAACTGACTGGTTAGAACCTCACTCTGTGATCTTACTGGAATGCAGCTGACATGACATTCCCCCCAAGTGACATAATTTACAACACATCCCTCTTTTCTCTTTTTACAACTAAACATAGTACATGTATTGTCACAGAGTCAGAAACTGAAAATACAATTAATTGAACATATTAAAAACAAGAGAAACTACGTTATATGTGGGAAGAAATTGGATAGAACCATCTGTAGTGCTAGAGGCACTCTTGTGGTCTGACACCCTGTGATGACCTTTGACTACCATTATTTTAACTGACTTGTTATTTTATCCTAGCCTGAATGTACAACGTCCTGCATATGCCTGTTTCTCTTAAAAGTTTCTTTCTTGTAATCTTGCAGTCTTTCAGTGGGAGCTGTCACGGAGTAGGACAGCCTTGCCAAGAACAGAACGACTGGGATGTGTATTTGAAAGCATGAGAGGGAGAGAGAGGTGTGGAATGTACTTTTTGGTCTCGAACTGCGGTGTTGTGAGCTGTGATGCACAGGTGTGCTCGGTGTTGTACATTGAGAGATGAAGTATGTGATGCTATAGGACATTGGGAGATGAAGTATGAGAATCTATAAGCAGATGTGCACAAATGTGCATTGTGTTGTACATTGGTAGAATTATGAAGTTCTTACTATTGGCTTTGACATGGCCTCATGTCATCCTGCATTCTGACTCTGCCTTGCTTGAGCTTTATCTGCGTGCACAGCAGCGCTTGCAAGTTGTTTGGCTTAATCACATTCAAGGTCTTTTTGTTTTTGTGAGAGATTGTTTAATGTACTTTCGTGAGCTTCGTCAAGATGAAGGCTGGAACAAGCGAGGGAACGTGAGAACTCCTTCCTGCCATGGAATGCTTGCCTGGAAGCTGGACAGTTTCAGGAGGGTTCCTGGCGCCGAGGGAAAACTCTTGGACCTTCTAGTGCGTGTTTTGTGATTATAAAGCTGAGGGTTGTTGACTTCGAAACCGGGATTTTAGAATCCGAACGTGTCTACTTTGGAGTGTGGAACCCTGGTTGCTGAGGCTCTTAACCCAGGCTGTTTAATTCCCCCGGTCAGGAGTGGGCTAAGATGCAGTGTTTGCACCAGGTGAAGTATTGAGCTTTGACTAGTGCCATTGTGATGCGTGGTTCCAGTTTCTGTGATCATTTGAGGTGCTTGAGCTTTGATTATTGCCATTTTGATGTTTGTCCAGTGGCTTTGATCATTTGAGATGTTTTCTTTGTGATGTGTGAGTGAGTTGAGGTGCACATCCAAAGTAATCATTTGATGTATATATAGCTTTCTCATCTCTTGCAGGACTTCCCAGTATATTTGCTTGAGTCTTATCTCATATTATTTGCTGCTTGTTTATTCATCAGTATTATTCATGCATTTAGCTGTTATATTTACCAAGTGTGTTCTTATTGCTTGCATATAAACATATATATATCTCTATATATTTGAATGTTGTGCATTTGGCATCTGGGAAAGCCTTTCTGTTAGAGAGCATTATGTAAAATAAAACCCCAAGCCTTATTCTAAAAGAATGAGTCCTTGCATTTTGTAAAATAAAAGCCTTTTCTAAAGGTGTTGTTTGTTTTGTGTTATGTCTCTTGCTTCGAATTGTGGGTTTGAGCTACTGTGTGGAAGATTCTGTATTATCTGAAAGGCGAAAGCAAGACACAATCAAACAAGGATAAACCGATAATGTTGCCACATATAGTCAGCAAAGCTAACAGACCTTGTTCTGGCTCTTGCTCCATTGCTTTCTCTTTTTGTCTGTCAATGTGTTCTCTATCAGATATAGCGTTGCCGAAGGTAAATAACGTTTACTTATCTGCTTCCAAAAAAACCTGTCTGCCTTCACCAGATCCTTCAGAGACTTCACTCAACCCTTCAACTGTTGGCCAAGTCTCATAGTTCTTATTTGTCATCATTATGGCACTACTACAACCTTTGTTATCATCCATTTCTGTGAGAACCTCTAGACTAGGGTCCCTTTTTGATAGCTACTCTTCTTCTAGTCCACCTCTGAACACTGTGCAATTTTACATTATTTCCCCTTACACCCACAACTTTGTAAGCACCTCTAAACTTAGAAAGACCACCACTTATACTTCCTGTTCAAACGTTTACCCAATCTCCTTCCTGCAACTCATCCTGTTAGGATCCTTCAACCAGAAAGTGATTCATTAGCATTGACGTTTTCTTTCTTTCATCATTGAAAATGGTATGCTGCTAAGACCTCTGTTCACACATGAACAAGCTTCACAGACTGTATTTTCTACAGCCAATCTACTTCTTACAGCCATTTGTATGACTTCTTTGATTAAATAGATAGCTTTTTCTACAATCCCAATCAATTATTTGGCATTATAAACAGCTGGTTTACATTGTTTCACACCTTTCTGTATGTCAAATTAATTCATCTCCTCAGATCAACCATGTGCCATGGTCTATAGTCAAAATGATGGAATGCCTTTCCATGCAAATATCTTCTTGAGGCCCCTATTGGTTTATTTTTTTTGAACTCTTTTTATTGGTACTTGTATGATGGTAGTAAAACATGTAGTATACATATCAGTGTTACATTCCGTTTTGCAATTAACAATAACTTTACCTTTCACTTTACCTTTGACTTAATCACATGGGATAAAAAGAAGGAAGAGAAAGAAAAAGGAAACTATTATTTCGCATGGTCTATATTACAGCTTCTTGAGAACTCTTATCATGCTGTCAATTGTTATTTTACTTATGAACTCTGTTATTTTTTTAATAACCAAATTTTATTAGGTTTAATATTACAGGGTATCATCCGCCAATAAGTGGGTAGCATAACCACATCTTAGTCAGAAGAAACCATTACACAATCACAGTCATAATTGTCAATTTAAATGTCCCAGAACAAAATTGGTCCCAATGGAACACAGTAAAATTGGAAAGTCATTTGTACCCAAGAAAAAACAAAGTATATTCAAACGGAATGAATTTGCAATTTGTATTGAATTTTATTGCAATACAATTAAATTATACAATATACTGTAGAACACAGTTGCTCCAAGGTGAGTAAAAAGGTGAGTGCTTAATAGAGTGCTCATGAGTAGATGAAGAGGGGGTAAGAATATAAAGTGTTTTTTCTTGCGTACAAATGATTTTCCAATTTTAATAATTTCTGTTGGGACCAATTTTGTTCTGCAACATATCTTACCCAGGTCCTACGGTCTGCTGGGTTTCCCCATCGTTGCGTAATAATTTCTATGTTACAAATTCAGTCCATGGTATGCCCATCATCCACCCCATACCTTGCCATGTTTTTGAGGGCAGCCTCTTGCCTCATTTGTTGGTTTGTCCTGGCGTGCACACTACTCAACTCCCTTTCTCCATATCGCAAGAGAGGGGGGCTCTGGCAGTTTCCAGGTATGGGCAATGTCCCTTTTGGCCACTAGGGATACCACTCCCACAAAAATCCTGTCTGTCCCAATTATATCTAGGAAACCTAGCAGGGCACCCAAGTACCCAGGTCTATGTGGCAGCCCAGCACCCTGGATATCTTGCACCCCACCCGGTCCCAGAAAGATAAAGCCAGGCAGGACCAGGCCACATGAAAAAAGTCAGCGACGGGAAAGAGCATCTTGCACAGGTGGCCCATCCGTTGGGAGGTGGGGGGGTCAGATATGTTTCATGGAGATAGTTGATTAGGAACATCCGAAGCCTCAAGGCTTCCTTGGGGCCAAGCATGTCTCCCTCCATTCGTCATCAAGTCACCCACACTGCCCTCCGATCTCTGTCAGAGAAGGAGGAAGTGGTCTGGGACATTGATCAACAGGGAGTGAAATATCATTGATATAGCCCCTTTACCCAGTCTTCCCATCATCAGCTCGGCTTCAAAGGGACTGTATTTGGGGATCTGGGCATCTACTTGGAGGTGAACCTACAAGGCATGACGCAGCAGCAGATACCGAAAGAACTGTGTGTGGGAGAGACTGTACTGATCTTGTATTGCCAGAAAGGACATAAACGTCCTTGGTGGACGGTCCCCAAGTATGTGATCCCCATGCGTTCCCACTTGGTGAATCTCAAAAGACCAGACAACTGCCTGAGCCAGGTGTCCTGTCACAGCGGTGTCCTGTCCGTAAGGCGGCGATTCCAGTTGATGAAATGTAACGCTGTTCTCCAGCAAAGTATTGCCACCCGGGTAGAGGAGGGTGTTGATGAAGGTATCTTGTTGTCATACAGCTGGTCAAGAACGCCATCGAGACCTACAAGCTGCCGGTATGCCGGATCATCCCACCCCCCACCATAAACCACTTGTTGACCTGGACCAGTTGCGCGGCGAGGTAGTAGCTGTAAATTTCGGGCATACAAAGGCCACCATCGAATGGGGAATTTCGATATCGAGGGAGGCACATCATTTTAAAAACTGCAATGTTCCCCAATGGATTTAGTGGCAGACGGTCCACCTACGCAGGTCCCTACCCAAGGCCGATGCAAGGGGGTGAAAATTAAGGGATCACGCCAGATCCGGGAGGCAGGAGACGTGAATATCAATGTACTTAAAGGAGTTGTCATATTGGTGCCCTGAGATACCAGTGCTGGCCAGCGGCAGGCCCGTCCACTACCACCTAGAGTGATTTACCTGTGTTAATTTGCAAACCGGAGGCCTCCCCAGAAAGACGGAAGATTTCAATGCATCTAGGGCATGAGGACTGTGGGTCACCCAGGAAGAGCAGGACATTGTCCGCATACAGAGCAGCTGTACTCCACACCACCCTCCCACTGCCATACCCTTATCCGAGCATTGTACCCAATCAGGCATGCCAAGGGATCAATTGTGAGGGCAAACAACAGGTAGGCTTGAGGACAGTCCTGATGGGTACCTCTGCGGATGGGAAAGGGTTGACACAGAACACCGTTGACACAGACCTGGGAGGTGGGGATGTTTGATGGGAGACCCACAAGTCCACGGAAGGTGGGTCCAAAGCTGGCTCTTTGGAGCACAGCTGCCAAGAACGTCAATGAGACTGTGTTGAATGCCTTCTGGAAATCAGCAAGGAGGAAGGCCAAAGGGTAACTGTTAGAAATGGGGGTCTCGAGTTGCCCAAATAGGGACCCTTCTTCCTAGTCAGGATAAGGGAGTTACACTCCTAAAATAACCCTTGCTCACCCCCTTGGTAGCTTGGCACGAGCAGTCCGGATTATCTTAGAGGCACTGTGTAAAGCATTTGCACATAACCCACAGTAATACAGTGTAAGCACTACAAAAGGATACCACATCAGTTTAGAAAAATAGCCAATATTTGTATATACTTTAAGACAAGACCAAAAACGATAATAATCCACAATATAGTACTTCAAAATCTACAGTTGTTAAAATAAGCTTTAAAAACAGTTCCTTGATGTTGATAGCTCTGTCCGGGGCTATCACGGCGTCATGAGCAAGCAAATCCAAGCAGTTCTAGCTGACCGCGGCGGTGCAGGCCAGCTACGGTGTCAGGCAGACCCGCAAATGGTACCTTTTAGAAATGCAGGGCATCGGCGACCTCTCGTTGAGCTTTCGAAAACACGGCGTCCGCAGGCGTCGGTTCCGGAGTCGTCGGGCCCCTTGAAGTCACACGCATTGCAGGTCGATCTCCTCTTTGTTGGAGTCAGGAGCGCTGGCGTCGGCAGGCTTTGGGTGCTGCGGTTCGAAGTGCAGCGGGGCGGCGTGCGGTGCCCTCAGGTCGCGATGTGAGCAGCGGCTCGGTGGCGGCGTCAGATGGCGTCGTCTGTGAGACCAGGGTCGCGGTGCAAGATGAAGGCGGTGCTCGTCACCGTGCTGGCAGGTCACGGTACAGGCAGCGGCATCGTTGTTGCTGAAGTGCTGTCGTCGGCTGACGAACTGGAGTAGATGGCGCCGGCAGGCCAAGGCTGCGGTGCTGGATGAGGGCGGTGCGTCGTGTAACTTTACGGGCGGTGCCCTCGAACCACGGTGCCAGCAGCAGCGTCCATTTCAGCGTGAAGCGGTGGCGTCTGGGATACCAAGGTGTCGTCGTGAAGCAAGGCGGTGCAAAGTGTGGTGCCCACATGTTGCGGTGCGAGCAGCAGCTCGGTGGTGGCGTCAGCAGGTGGCGTCGGTGAGACCAGGGTCGCGGTGCGGCATTGCGGTGGTGCCCTCTGCCGTGCCAAGGCGTCATCGTGAAGCGAAGTCGGCGTGGAGTGCGGTGCCCACAGGTCACGGTGCGAGCAGCGGCTCGGTGGCGGTGTCAGCAGGCGTCGTCGGTGAGACCAGGGTCGCGGTGTGGCGGTGCCCTCTGCGGTGCCTTTGGGACATGGAATCAGCAGCGGCGTCGTAGGAGTAGTGGAGTTGCTTTTCTTCTGTTGCAGCACAAAACACACAGTCCCCAGTGCTGAAGGCAGAAGAGCTTGAAGTCTTTGCTGTTCCTGATACTTCGTGAACAGGTGGCATGCTCTACCTGAAGCCTTTGGAGAAACTCACAAAGGAGATTGCAGAAAGTTCAGTCCAGTCCTTTCACTGCCCAAGACAGAAGCAGCCACTGCAGGCCAACACAGCAAAGCACATAGCAAAACGGTAGTTCCTCCTCACAGCTTCTCCAGCTCTTCTTCTTGGCAGTCTTCTTGATCCAAAAGAGTTCTAAAGTTCAGGGGTCTGGGCCCCAATATTTATATCCCAAAATCCTTTGATCTCTTCGGCAGAGTGTCTGAGCCCAGCCAGAAGCAGCTCTGCATTCCCTGTTATGATTTTCTGGCAGGAGGTTGAGACGACATCGTCCGAGGCAGACCAGGCCCTTTGAGGTGGAAGGAAATCTCCTCCCTCCCCCCCCCCCCTCCCCCCATCACAGTCCAGGTCTATTCATCCCTTTCCTGACCTACCTAGACTATCTGGAGCCACTCCTGCTCCCCAGCCTTCTGTCATCCAAAACCCAGACAGGCAATCCACATTCCGGCAGAGGCACATGGGATGACTGAGCAAGAAAATACCTACTTTCTAAAAGTGATATTTTCAAACACCGAATGTAAAAATCACCTTCACTAAAATATGCATCTTTAAGATTCTGAGTTCAGGCGTACTATACTTTATTTTCCCACCTAGTTCCCAGGGCCAGATATGTTTATAAGGTGTTATAAACAAATTTCCCATTCTGTCCTATGGGGAACAGGTAGCCTTGCTATAGTGAAAAACGATATGGGCTGTAATTCACTATCAGGACATGCCACACACACCAGGGCATGTCCTACCTTTCACATACACTGCACCCTGACCACAGAGGTACCTTGGGCCTACCTTAGAGGTGACTGACATGTAGAAAAAGGAAGGTTTAGGGCCTGGCAAGTGGGTGCACTTGCCAAGTCGACATGGCAGTTACAAACTGCGCGCAGACTCTGCAACGGCAGGTCTGAGTTACCGTTTTAGGGCTACTTATGTGGGTGGCACAATCCGTGCTGCGGGCCCACTAGTAACATTCGATTTACAGGCCCTGGCACACTCAGTGCATTTTACTAGGGACTAACAAGTAAATCAAATACCCAATCATGGAAACACTAATCCATAACACAATTTACCACAGGAGCACTTGCACTTTACCACTGATCAGCAGTGAGAAAGTGTGCAGAAACACTACACCAGCAATAACAGAGTCAAAACCGGTTGGGCAAAAAGCAAAAACTCAGGGGAAACACGCCAAAAGGTGCCAAGTCTAACAGTAACTCAGGTGGTCTGATTGTGAGAGGGCCTTTTGCGGATGCAGTGCCAGGTGCTCGGCATAAGCCTGCATTGGTCAGGATGATTAGGTAAGACTGTGTGCGGCTCAGCCTGGTCGCCAGAACCCTTGCGAAGATCTTAATGTCTGTTAGTTAGGGATATTGGCTGGTAGGAGGAAAAACGTTCGACAGGCAAGTCTGCTTTGAGAAGGACCACAATAGTGGTATTGTCAAGATCTGGGGGAAAGGAGCCACATTTCTCTGCATCTGTGTAGAGGGCCAACAGGTACGGTATCAAATGGGTGTGGTACCGTTTGAAGAATTGGATGGGGAACCCATAAGGGCCGGAGGTCCTCCTGTATTGTAGATCAGAGATATCAAGCCCTATTTCCTCAGCCATTAGAGGCTGGACCAACGCTTGAGCCAGAGAGTTTGGAATAGAGGGCAGAGGGATGTCTCTAAGGTCGGGGTTCTCTGCCTCTTATGAGTGGGTCCGAGGTGCCATGTAAAGGTATTGATAAAATGATGCGAAGACCTGTGCAATCGCAGGTAGCTCCTCGCACTGTGGGCACAGACCTATTGGAGACTTCACGATTCGCCAGCCAGTACAGCAGTTTACCGGATTTATACACCCTCTGGGTCAAATTTCTCCAGCACTGCTTCGCCTCTTCTAGGGATATCTGGCGCGATCTGGATCTCGTCATCACCACTTGGCGTTTGTCGTCTTCCAAGTCCGGCCCTTCAGCCTGATGTTTGAGATTAAGGCTCTCTTTCTCCAGTTCTGCCACCTGCAGCAGCTTGCGTGGTTTCTTTTTCCTCACATTCCGAAGGGTAGGTTTGCTCGCCACCCACAAAGTCCCTGTCTAGGCCACAGAGCCATGCTTAGCCTGGAAGAAGGCCTGTAGCTCTTATTCCTCAAAGTCTGCACACTTCTGATCCGTCAAGAGCCATGGACTGATTCTCCACATCAAAGGGAGGGAGTGCGGCCAGGAACCCCATTCCAGGAGGAGGGACACATGATCAGATATGCCCATGGCAAGATCTTAACGGATTGCAGCGGTAGCCAGTCACAGGCCGAGACCCCAAAGAAGTCAATTCTGGATCCTGTTTTGTGGGACAGGGGAATCTGTGTGTAGGAACTTCATAAGGGGTTCCACAAATGCCATGCATCGCAGAGGCCTATGGAGTCTGGCCATGAATTCATGCAGAACAAAATGAAACGGTACCATGATCATTGCCTAAGTAACATTAACATTGATGTTGCTAGTTGGGTTATGTTAAAAAACATGAAATCTAGAAAACCAAAAGTGGATTTCCATTATAATGGTCCATTTAGAGTGAGTACAGTTGCATGCACACCTATTCAGTTAGTGGTTGAGCATTGGTGGTCCAAAAGGAATTTTGATTTCCCTTCAGGATTTTCAGAAAAATCTTATAATGGGGAAGTTACGGGTGCCAGGGGATACTTTATTTCCTATTGAAATAGCACAGGAAGGTGATGTTTCTGAACTTGATAATGCTTTGTGTATTGCTCAACATAATGTGTCAAATCCATCAACATCTCTGTCTACAACGTCTGAGGTTAATCAGAAGGTGGTAACTCCTGTGCACTGTCAGAATGAGAACAATTCTAACAATGTTATCACTAACAAAAGTGGGAGGGTATCCAAGAAACCTACTTATTTACAGGAATTTTGAAGTTTTAGGATAATAATACATTTTGTAGGGAAAGGAAAGATGCATATCATGTATCTCTTTGTTTGAAAGTTCTGTGGGATTTGTTATTGTTGCGTTTGTGCCTTATGTTGGACGAATGTTTATTTAGTTGCTCATTGCTGTTGCATTTCTGCCTTATGTTGGGCGCGTGTTTATATAGTTGCTCATTGCTGCACAGATGCATGTCTCCAATTTATTTTTTTTATTTTTAGGAGGGGAGATGTTGTACCCTTTATTGCATCTCCTTACCTTTACCTTAGGTGTTCAAATAGATGGTACATGTTTGGGCGTGCTGGCATTTGGTTGCATCCAGGCATTCTGGCTGTGGCATTCTGCTCGATGGCAGTTGATGGTTGGAGCCGGTCTGCATGGATGCAAGCTGATTGTCCCGCTTCTTATGCTTAGTAAGTGTCTAATAAACAACGTTTCACTTACCCAATATCTACGTGTGGACTCATTACAAGCATCCCAGTAGTGTTGGAAGCATGCACCTAACTAGACAGTAGCGTTAGGTGATGGGTGATAACTCCACTGGGTTGAAGCAAGACTTAATTGTCTCAAGTCTCAAGCCAGTGGCCTAAAGACACTAGTCAAAGAACGCTAATATTTGAATGGGGCTGACCTAAAGCCCAATCTATATATATTGTAAGCAATAGGTCTCTTTGAGAGATGTGTTGCCAAAACACCGACCTAAAAATCTATGCCACCAAGTTCTTTATTTATTTATTTATTTTTTATCTGACCTGCACCATTGCCGGTTCTGGACACCAGATGGTGGCGTTTCCCAATCACTTGGTAAACTTCACCCCTTCTGTGCGCCGGAAGCGCGGGAGCCGTCCGACGCATAAGTGCTCATGTGCGTCGGACGGCTCCCGGGCGTCCTACGCCATGGCACAGAGAATCCCTCTGGTGCGGGCACCAGAGGGATTCCCTTTACCCCCCAACAGCCTCGGGAGCTGGGGAAGAGCTGACGCCATTTCAGTGAAACCGAAGAGGCTCATTTCAGTTTCACTTTCCATGTGCTCAGGGCGCTATCTCAGCCTCCCGAGCACTTAGAAAGACGGGAGAGGTATCATTGGAAAGGGGAGAATCTCTCCTTTCCAATGGTACCCCTCCCTAGTGGATCCCTGCTTGGGGATCGCCCACCCAGCTTTATAGCTCAACATCGCAGCAGCGGCATGGAAGTCCCACTTCCAAACTTTATACTCTATGGAAGTAGACACAAACCAAGAATGTGGTAGCCTTTTACCAATCCCCGTGATAGCAGCAGATGAGGAACAAGGGATCACCCTGGTTGAAGTCTTAAACACAATTCGCAAATTACCTTCTGATAAAGCACCGGGTCTAGATAAGATTCCAGAAGACTTATATAGGGAAGAACCAACAGTATGGGGTCCATACCGCTGGGTTGTTTTTAACTCCCAGGAGGGCGATCCCCAAGCAGGGATCCACCCACAAGACACCAGGGAAGGGGGAGCGGCCCCTTGGGCAAGTGCCTTTGCTCCCCCCATAGTTTTTCGGGCACAACAGTCTTTCTGCCCCTCCCGGGGGGGGGGGGGGCAGAGAGCCCACTAGAGACCAGGGATTTTTTTTATTGATGTTGGGGTGGGGGCTGCCCAAAAAGGGCATGGCAGTGCCCTCCCCCAGAGAATTGTCATTCTTTATGCCCCCAGGGGGCAGACAGGGGCAGTAACCTCCAATCTGCCCCCCCCCTCTGGGGGGACAGAAAGCCCACTAGAAACCAGTGATTATTTTTTTAATTGATGTTGGGGTGGGGGCTGCCCAAAATGGGCATTACAATGCCCCCTCCCCCAGTGAAATTACAGTCTTCCTGCCCCCCAGGGGGGGGGCAGAAGCCCATTATAAGCCAGGGATTTTTTTTTATTGATGTAGGGGTGGGGGCTGCCCAAGATGGGCAGGCCAATGCCCCCACCCCAACCCCCCAAAAATGCAATAGTCTTTCTGCTCCCCCCAGCGACATTTGGGGGCAGTAGCCCTGATCTGCTCTGGGGGGGGGGGCAGAGAGGCAGAAAGCCCACTAGGCACTAGGGATTTTTCTTTTTTTTTAATGATGTTGGGGTGGGGGCTGCCCAGATTGGGCATAATAATGCCCCAACAATTACCACAGTCTTGCTGCTCCCCCAGAGGCATATTGAGGCAATAGCCCCTTATCTGAAAGCCCACTAGGCCTCAGCATTTTTTTTAAATTCAGGGGGTGAGGTCAGCACAGAATGGGCATGCTAATGCCCACACATCCCCTCAAAAATGCCACAGTCTTTCTGTCCCACCCAGGGCAGCGGATGGGGGCAGTGGCCCCTGATCTGCCCCGTGAGGGGGCAGAAAGCCCACTAGGCGCCAGCGACTACGTGGGCTTTTTTTATGCATGGGGGCTGCCTAGAATGGGCATACCAATGCCCCCACCCCCCAGAAATATTGCCACAGTCTTCCTGCCCCCCTCGGGGGCATATCGGGGCAAACCCCGCAACCCGATTCGCCCTCAGGTCGGCAGAAAGCCCACTAGGCGCATACTTGTTTTTAGCAATGTGCCTACCTGTGGATTTTGGGCCCTATTGCAGCCGGCACATTGGGAAACCAAGCAAAGCAGTACATTTTTTAAAACTAGACACCAAGGGGAATACAGGATGGGGTGACTTGTCTGGCTCTCACCAGGTTCTGTTACCCAGAATCCCTAGCAAACCTCAAACTCTGTACAAAAAAAACACATTTTCCTCACATTTCTGTGGTGGAAAGTTCTGGAATCTGCGTGGATCCTCGAAATTCCATCCACCCCGCATTCCCCAAATTCTTCTGAGAAAGATGGTACCTCACTTGTGTGGGTAGGCCTGGTGCCCGTGAAAGGAAATGGCCCAAAACGCTACATGGACACACCACATATTCACAGTGAAAATGGACCCTTTTTTTGCAAAGTGCCTAGCTGTATATTTTGAACCCTAGCTCTTCCAGCACCTAGGGAAACCTAGCAAACCTATACATTTTTGAAAATCATACACCCAGGGAGTCCAGGATGGGGTGACTTGTCTGGCTCACACCAGGTTTTGTTACCCAGAATCCCTTGCAAACCTCAAAATGTGTCCTAAAAACCCCCCACATTTTTCTCACATTTCTGTGGTGGAAAGTTCTGGAATTTCCTACCACACAGCGTTCCCTCAAGTCTCCCAATAAAAATGGTACCTCTCTCGCACGGGTGGGTCAAGTACCCGCGACAGGCAAGGGCCCAAAACGTATTGAGACAACATCAAAATTACCTATCACAAAACAACCTGGTTTTGCAAGGGGGGCTCCCTGGGTTTTTGGCTCCGGGCTCGGTGGCCATTTTGGGAAACTACCAAACACACACATTTCTGAAAACTAGAGACCCGGGGGAGTCTAGCGAGGTATGGCTTGTGTGGACCCCCTAATGTTTTCCTACACAGAATCCCCTGCAAACCTCAAATTTAGCTGAAAAAATCACTTTTTTCTCAAATTTCTGTGTGGGAAAGTTCTAGAATCTACATGGATCCACAAATTTCCTACCACCCAGCGTTCCCCCAGTTCTCCCGATAAAATTGGGACCTCACTTGTATGGGTAGGCATAGTGGGTGCAACAGGAACTAGCCCAAATCGTACTGTGGAGACTTCAAAATTACCTATAACAAAACTACCTGGTTTTGGGGGGGTGGCACCTGGTTTTTTGGCCCAGGGCTCGACACCATCTGGGAAACCTACCCAATCCACACATTTCTGAAAACTAGACACCCTGGTGAGTCCAATGAGGTATGGCTTGCGTGGATCCGCCAACTTTTTTCTACCCAAAATGCCCTGCAAAACTCAAATTTAGCTGAAAAAAACACATTTCTCACATATTTTGGGGTGGCATCACCGTGCCGGCACAAATGTCCTACCCAACAGCATTCCCCTCAGTAACCTGAGTAAAATGATACCTCACTTGTGTGGGTGGGGCAAGGGCCTATAACTGGGAAGAGGCCAAAACATAGGGATTAAGGCAGAGGTCTTCAAACGTATGGAGGTTGAGCCCCCCCAGCTGAATTGTTTTAGATGTCGGGCCCCCCCACCACCAGACAAATGTCTGGAATCTGGTACACTAAATAATCGACCGCCACCCGCATATCCCAGGCCATATCCGGCAGATAATGTTCAACACAATAAGAGTGTTTAGTAAACTGCAGGTTTGTGAGCGGGTGTGATTAAATGGCACAGGCTTATTACACAGCTCAAAACGCAGTTTTCCAAGATAAAATGTGCACAAATTGTTTTTACTAGGATGCTTTGTTTTACACATGACAATTACATTTGAAAATAACACCACCACCATTAATGTGACAAGTGTGCCTGTTTTTCGCCACAGAGACGGGCAGTCTGTGGATGGATTTTTGCTACTGCTTTCCTAAGGTTGTGCTCCACATCCAGAAATTCTATAAGTGTATACATCCAATATTCAGAGATAGTGATGTGTGTTTTCACTGTTGTAACACAGCAGAAGCCCACTAATTTTACAGCGAATAATATCTGTGACATCCTTCAATTTCTCATATGTGAGGACCCGTTTTGGTCTCAAACTTTTTTATGGTTGTTGCATCAAACAAACACATTTTTCTGCACATAGTAATAGACTCTCTCACATCAATCACATTAAAAATAAATGAAAATGATGGTATTTGCAAGAATCTGTTTAGGAATTATTCCAGGCCATCAGGGCAAAAACAGAGCTGTCTCTATCAAGGGGTCCCCTGAAAGGCTGGATTGCAGTGCATGTAAATGTGTACTTTTGTAATTTAGGACAAAACCTTGATGGGGCACGACATGCCAATATGTGTGTACAGGGGCGCAACTAGACCTGAACTTCGGGGGGAGCAAACACTCTCAGCCAGGGCTGGCCCTAGCACTGGTCGCACACGGTGCAACAGTCTTTTTTGGCACCCCCTCCCCCATATCCCCCTTCTCCATGAATTCCCTCACTACTACTAACCAACAATGCACCTAATCTCTCAATAGCCCCTTTCTGACAAACATTTAATTTTTTTTATAGCGCTACTCATAGTTTACTCACACTCAGTTCTTTGATCTGCATGGTACACATTCTTTGTAGCAGGCACATTAACCCTCTGCGCTGTGTGGGGGCGCAGGAGTGCCCATGTGAGGGCACGGTGAGATATGTGAGAGTAGGGTGAGAGGAGTGACTGCAGGGTGAGTGAGGTGACCATATGAATTTGGTTGCAGATGTAAGTGCAGAGTGGGACGAATGAATGTATGGTTAGTGATGGGCTTATTTGAGTGAGATTGCATATTGAGCAGTGAGGGGGACAGGTGAGTGAAGTGTCACATAAGTGCAGGGTGAGTAGTGTGCTCGTGTCACTGCGGGGTGAAGTACAGGGTGACCAGCGCAAGTACATTGTGAGTGCAGGTGGAGGAAATAAATAATGTGCTGATCTTGCAACAAACTTTCAGTCTTGTGATTAGGGTTGCCAGCTCATTAGATCGATGTCCCTGGCTGTACAAAAATAAACAGTCACCTAAAGATGTATTTACAGCACTTATCTGTGCATACTTCCAACAGCAAATCTAAATAGAAAGCATTTTTAATTGTGTTCTAGGGCTGTCTGAATGATCCATGACTGATAATTAAAGGGAACAAAGACAGAAAAGGCACATTACAAATGAATACATACTATTTTGTTTATACCCCTATCATTGTCAAGATGAGGCCTTTGCAGGCTCTGTAAACAACAAATGGCTGGTATTTTTCTTTTGGCAACCCTACTTTATATTCCTTTTCATGAAATGCATTCTCACACTAGTGAATGTAAAATACAAATGTAAGAGATAGGCAGAGTGGGGGCCCAGGGGGTACTGGAACCAGAAAAATAAACTTTCCCTCGGTAACCAGTTTCCAAAGGTATGTAAATATGCAAATGGTCTTTAAAGACCTGTGAAAAACTGGGGCGTGCCGGAGAGAAGGTTTAAGACACTGTCCAGCCGAGCTCACAGCAGCTCGAGCTGTAGCAGCCCAGAGACACACGACGGGGGGAGGGCTGAAGTCCTTTTAGCCCTATGGGCTTTGCGCGCCTGATGGTGTCCTTCTGCTCCAAGAGACAGCACAGCTTGAAGGGCGGGGGGGGACAGATACAGAAGCGCAGACAACATCACACATGTAGGGCATCACCTTCGAATGTGCAATGCATGGTGGAAATGGCATGTAAACCATGTTTAGGGCACATTTTACAACAAGAGTCCATGCTGCCCCTCTGTCCTATACTGAAGGAAGATGTGCAGTAACTGATAGCAAGACCTAAACCAACGGTGTCACTTTTACTCTCCTCCCCTTTTCTCCCAGTATTTCTCAGGTGCAGGCCTTGGATGCTGATAATTACACCTGCATTGCCTCCAGCCAGGCGGGCGTAGCCTAGAGGACATTCATCCTTCTGGTCCAGAGTAGGTGCCGGTCGCACTTTATTGAATGACATACTTAAGTATGAAAGTCGTACGAGTAGAATACATAGAAGGGTTATAGAAACCTCAGCCAGAAGCAGTGGAAAGGATGGGGTTCTCTGTGATTGTCCAATTATTCCTGTAGAGCAGGCAACTGATTTAACGTTCTGATACATTTTTAAATCCCTGGGTTTCGGGTAGCGCACATGTAGCACAGTGGATGCCTTGTCTGTTGTTATCTACCTATTTACGTATTGTATTTCAGTGATGGTACCTTGTCAGCTTTTGGCACTTTGAAGAACTTCAAGACAAAGCGAGAAACAAAAATGTGCAAACTGAGATGGAACTAGGTAAATGTAAACATTCATAGCGGGCAAACCGTGCATGGCGTGTTGAAGGTGGAAGCAGAGGACATGCATTGCAGTATAATCAGTGGAACTCCAGGGTGTGGTTTATGTAAAGTGCCCTGCTGGAATTTAAGTCGGTAAAATCTGAGGTCCAAGCTCTCTAAGCGCAGAATTCGTAATTCTAAATTTGGCACAAACACTGTTTTCTGCAGATTTTGAAGTTACCACAGCCCTTGAATGAGGCTATAAACATGGGCATTGATGCCACAGGAGATGCCTGTATAATTTTAAGACTTTGACTCCTTTCTGGGAAGAGCTAACCATCCCAGGACAGGGTTAATTCCTAGAGCTGAAATGTTTGTTGCTTTCGGTTTCATAGCAGACGAGACTCCTTGAATCCCACAGCAGCTGAAGCATTTCAGGTCTTGAAATTAACCCCGTGTTGGGACCGTTCGCTCTTGATAATACAAAACCCACGTTGTGCCCCATCGATTTCATCTCCCTCCCCCCTACAGCCTTCGTAACCGCCGAACCCCACTGATTGATTGCTAAATTTGAAGTTTGCAGGGGATTCTAGTTAGGGAAACGTTGGGGGATCCAGATGGTGGTGAGCCCAGGGCCAAAAAACCAGGTGCCCCCCCAAAACCTAGTAGTTTTGTTATAGGTAATTTTGAAGTCTCCACAGTACAATTTGGGCCGTTTCCTGTTGCAGCCAGTATGCCTACTCACACAAGTGAGGTACCATTTTTATCGGGAGACCTAGGGGAACACTGGGTGGTAGGAAATTTGTGTCAGCCTGGTGGTCCTACGACTTTCCCACATAGAAATGTGAGAAAAAATGTATTTTTTCAACACAATTTGAGGTTTACAGGGGATTCTGGGTAGGGAAATGTTGAGGGGCCCACGCAAGTCATACTTTGCTGGTCTTCCCCAGGTGTCTAGTTTTCAGAAATGTGTGGTTGTGGTAGGTTTACCTAGATGGCCGTCGAGCCCGGGGCCAAAAACTGATGGGAACCCCCTTGCAAAACCAGGTTGTTTTGTGATAGGTAATCGCCTCAATAGGTTTTGGGCCCTTGCCTGTCGCGGGTACTTGACCCACCCACGCAAGTGAGTTACCATTTTTCTCGGAAGACTTTGGGGAATGCGGGGTGGGTGGAATTTTATCGATCCACACAGATTCCAGAACTTTCCACCACAGAAATGTGAGGAAAATGTTTTCTTTTTTTGGGGGGACAAATTTTGAGGTTTGCATGGGATTCTGGGTAACAGAAACTGGTGAGAGCCAGACAAGTCACCCCATTCTGGATTCCCCTGGGTGTCTAGTTTTAAAAAATGTATAGGTTTGCTAGGTTTCCCTAGGTGCCGGCAAAGCTAGGGTTCAAAATCTACAGCTAGGCACTTTGCAAAAATAGTGTCAGTTTTCACTGTGAAATTGTGGTGTGTCCACGTTGCGTTTTGGGCCGTTTCCTGTTGCGGCACTAGCCCTACCCACACAAGTGAGGTACCATTTTTTAGGTCTTGCCTGAGCCAGCGCATGCGCTGTCTCAAGCAAGACATTTAGTAAGCGGGTTTTAAAAGTGCTACCCAGAGGCAGTCGCCCACCAGGTTGCTGTTACGCGCGCCGGCGCGCGCTTCGGTCATGGCTCATTAAGTGCATCGCTCGCGGGCACCCTTCCAGCCCGCGATTGCGATCACTTTCACTTTGACGGCCGCGTCACGCGTGCGCGCACACAACTCCCGTCTTCCAAGCCATCACTACTTGAATCCTTGGCCTTTTTGCGCCGTATGTTAATTGACCAGTGGTTTTCCACGTGGATATTGACTTGGGCAATAATTTGGGATGGGATTTTCACGTAAAACTCGTGTTTCGAAAGACCAACTCGTCTCTCCTAAAGTCCCATTCCTGCCTCATATAAGCAGTAGCCCTGGCCTCACTATCCCTCAAAGCGCCAAACTGCGCCCACTTTCACTTTAAGGGATCATTTTGCGGTGCTTGTACCATGCAGATGGGTAAGAACCCTCTCCATTTAGTGGGCTGCAGCTGCATATTAAGCAGATTGTAAATCATAAACCGCAGCTCTGAAATGCACTGGCCACGCCCCCCGCTTTGCCTCGTCAGCCGGGCCTCCCTCATTAAGAAGCTGCCGCTGCCCCAGCATTGCTGGCGCTTCTGGCTGGCTTACCAGCTGTCCCTGCTGCTAGTTACAATGTCTAAAGTATTCAGATCACCGGGTTCCTGCATTCACCGCCGAGAGGAGGCAGGCCGTCCCGTCTTCCATGCCATCATTTGTTTCTCTTTATTGAAGCACTCTGTGAGTGTATGCACTTGAAATCTGGTTCCCTCATGTTCTTCCTTTAATTCTGCCGCCCATGCCGTGTTGTTGCGTGCCCTCTCGTGTTCCATCTTTTTGGCTTTGCACTTCCTGTTGTTGCTTGCCTCCAACCACAGTTTCTGTTGTTGGTTGTCTCCTCCAGCTCTCCTTCCTCGGTCTGCGTTATTGCTTGGCTTCAGCCGCTGTCCCAGATGTTGCTTGTCAGAACCCGCTCTGTGTTGTTGCTTGCCCTCTTCTTGCTGTCCATGTTGTTGCCTCGCTCGCACTCTCTCCCGTCCTCCCTACCTAGTGCCTCCCGCCCTGCCAGACCCGCTGTTGCCATTCAGGGTGTTGCTCTCCTACATGCCCTCCCTCCCACGATGGTGCCTCCTACGCTGCAATCAATAGGCGCGACTAAAAGCCTTTGCCAATGCTTTTTTGCTTAGACGTCCTATCGGTGATGGTTAGGGACTTCCCCGCATGCTCCTTTCTGTGCCTCCTTCATTTTTTGTTTGTCCTGATCAGTAAATAGGCCATAGCGAAAAAGCAACCACCGAGCATGGGAAAAGGCAATAGGTCTGGGTTTCAGTGCTAAGCCATGAGCTATAGCACATTAAAGCCACACAATGAACTGATAAGTGGTCTGTTTTGAAGGCTCCTTTGCCTTTGATTCAGTCCAGTTTGTTGTCTGTGTTAAATAAAGGTTCGATGGGAAAAAAGGCATTCATTATGTCCTTCAGTTTGTATTACTGAGAAAGGAAGGACTATAATGAAATCTTCCTTGCCACCCAACCTTCTTTTAGAAAAGAAACATAAAGAGGATCATTTTGAAGGCGAGGGAGCCTTCAATGTAGACCATCTTTAATTTCTAAGAAAGGAACAAAAATCAAGAAAGTAGCAAACCAAATTACTCGCCGTTTGAATGCAATAGTCGGCCTTTTCACTTTGTCAGTGTTGTGCAGCATCAGTAAACAAGCATTTACAATGCAATGGTCTCGCCTTTTGCATAAGTTGGAGCTATTGGTATTGTAAATGGCAAACTTTTTTATTTATGGGTTGGTTTTGAAAACAGATAAATAAATGGCATAGTCATTTACAATGCCAATAGCTTTAGCTCTCGCAAAGGTGAGACCTATTGCATCTATATATATATATATATATATATATATATATATATATATATATATATATATACTCACTCACTCACACACTCACACTCACACTCACACTCACACTCACACTCACTCTCTCTCCTTTGGTGAATATGTAGTGTTAGAAGGGGTCCACAGGGGGCACAGGCGCACAGCGGTGGGGAAACGAGTGGGACAGAGGGCAAAAGGGGCACAAAAGGGAAAAAAAACGAGTGGCGCAGAAGGGCATAGAAAAACGAGAGGAACAGAGGACAGAAAGGCACAAAAAAACGAGGAAAAACGAGTGGCACAGAGGGCAGAAGGGCACAAAAAACGAGTGGAACAGAGGGCACAAACAACGAGGAGCAGAGGGCAGAAAGGCACAAAAAAAAGAGGGAAACGAGTGGAACAGAGGACAGAAAGGCACAAAACAAGAGTGGAAAACGAGTGGCACGGAGGGCAGAAAGGCACAAAAACGAGTGGCACAGAGGGCAGAAGGGCACAAAAGACGAGAGGAGCAGAGGGCAGAAAGGCACAAAAAAACGAGTGGAACAGAGAGCAGAAGGGCACAAAAACGAGAGGGGCAGAAAGGAACAAAAAAAGAGGGAAAACGAGTGGAACAGAGGACAGAAAGGGACAAAAACGAGTGGCACAGAGGGCAGAAGGGCACAAAAACGAGAGGAGCAGAGGGCAGAAAGGAACAAAAAAAGAGGGAAAACGAGTGGAACAGAGGACAGAAATGCACAAAAAAAGAGAGCAAAACGAATGGCACAGAGGGCAGAAAGCCACGAAAACGAGTGGCACAGAGGGCAGAAGGGCACAAAAGAGCCACACACCGACCCACACACAATCCTTTGGTGAATATGTAGTGTTGGAAGGGGTCCACAGCGGCGGGGAAACCAGTGGGACAGAGGGCAAAAGGGGCACAAAAGGGGAAAAAACGAGGGGCACAAAAAAAAACGAGAGGAACAGAGGGCAGAAAGGCACAAAACAAGAGGGAAACGAGTGGAACAGAGGACAGAAAGGCACAAAAAAAGAGGGAAAAACGAGTGCCAGTTACAGGACATGCAGCCGGACCCCTACTCCGCGGCCCTGTAGAAAACAGCACGTGCAAGAGATGCCATGAGCGAAAGACTCGCCACGGCGTGCGCGCAACACTCACCCAGTATGTCTGTGATTGGCTGCCCATGTAGCAGGCGGCTAGTGATTGGCCGACGCCTGCTGCCGGGGTCTTGCAATTGGACTGTAAAGTCACACGTGACCAGGGGGAGTCACGCGCTTTCCGGGAACCCGCCAGGTAGGACATAAACAAAACAAACCCAAGGAAAGAAGCATGGAGGGTCCGGGGCAGCGGAAGCAGCAGCGGAGGGGGTGAAGAGCATCACCGGAGAAGGGCAGACCAACAGCAAGTGAGTGCAAGGGGGAAGAAACAGAAAATGATATTTTGGGAGGGTGAAAGGGACCTGGCCGGGCTATCTGCACCTGCAACACACGGTCTTACGGTTACCTAACTGCAGCGTTGCCCCACCACCGCAACCCCACCAAGTACCAGCATAAAAACAAATAAATACGTGTGAGAGAGGGACTATGTGGGGCACTGTTGGAAGGCAGTGAGGGAATCTGTGGCGAAAGTCGTCATTCTGGGCGCCAACAAAAATTGTCACACCAGGCGCCAACTTTGCTAAAGTCAGCCTTGGTGGGAAGATTAAAACATCGCAGCTAATTTGGAAATGCAGACGATCGTTTTTGTAGAATTTGTGAAGGTTACTTTAATAAGACTTCCACCCGGAGATTCTGGATTTGTTTGGGGTTTTTGTTTTCAAGCTACATCTATTTTGTGCTCTCTCACAATCACATCATATATTATGAAGCGGATAGCAAACAAATATAAGTGCCTGCTAAGCTGCGTTCCTTCGGTACGGAGCAGAATTGTGAGCGGCGGCCCACGTCGAGTATTACGGTAATGCCAAAGGGAAACAGAAAGTGCGCTTCCAAAGGCAGAGGAGCTAGAGGGAGCTCGGCTGCCGGAGGAAATCTCTTTGGATGTTTCAGGAAAGCCTCTTGGATGTTGCATTGAAGGCGAGCGGGGCAGCCGGGCTGGGAGCAACATGTACCCTACGTTTCCTTTACGCGCTCCAGACCTGGCTGCACGAATATGAATCTGCCGGTGGAAAGTTGTGGGGAGCTGTTTTTGCGTCTCTTGAGGGATTGCTCCGCTTTGGGACGTCGGTGAGGGTATGAAATCTTCAGGATGGGAGCGAACAATGGCAAGCAGTACGGGAGTGAGGGTAAGTGAGGGTGCCGCTGCCTGCTTGAGGGGGCGGACAGAAGTGGGCTGCGTTAGTTACTCCGTCCTTTGCGAGTATGTAGCCAGCCGTATTATGAGGGTGTCAGAGTGCTACATAGTGTGTTCATTAAAGAAGAGCTGAATTGATTGGGCACGTTAACATCACAGCTGTTTTTTTTTTTTTTGTTTTTTTTTTAAAACCTTTATTGAGATATAGTAAATGGACATATCAGGCCGCCGTAGGCTCCTATTACAAAGGGTTGCTCCCGTGAGCTCTTCTGAACCGGTCCAGTGTCTCTCACACAGCCATTTAGCCGACATCCCAGAGGACCGGCGGCATTGCAATAATAACATGACATCAAGCAGTCCAGACTGAATCACTACAGAAGAGTGAAAGACGTATTTGCCCCCAGCCTGCTCAGTAGTCTAACATGCCCGCATGACCAACACACCGTTGTCTAACCTCTACCGCTAGTCTGGTCAAGCTCCTAAGATTTCGTATACCATATCTCAACGCCCACCCCCCCACCCCATCCGCCACCATTCCACTGTCTCCTCCTTCGTTGCTTCTGCATGTACACGCTTTCGCAAGCCTAGACGCCAAACTCTGACCAGTCACTGCGCCCCTCGCTTTCAGGTCATTCCAACCCTGCAACTCTCGTTCACATCTCGCTTGCACACTGCTAAGAAGCGCAAGCCGCGGTCGGAGGACACCCCAACTCCCCTCCCACAGACCAGCATCCATCCCATTCGGTGCACTGACATCATAGCCCATCACACCACAATAGCGTCCTATTCTTGTGTCGCGCCCCCCACCGCCCCTCCGCACGCACCTGGGGCTTCATGTTGTGTCTCCCCCTGACCGGCTTCCTCGGGGTCTCCGGCAGTCAGGTATGTTTTATACAGCGCCCAGAAGTTCTTGGGGCGACTCTTAGGGGGTAACAGTTCGCTATACGTTTCCGCCTGCGTGCTGCAATACAGCATATCTCTAACCCATCGTTTCTTAGTAGGAAGCGGCCCTCTCATCCAGCAGGCCGCCACGACGCACCGCGCGATCAATAACGCCATGTCCGTCAGACGCCGCAGCGCCAGCGGGAGAGGCCTGGAGTAGCCCAGCAGCGCCAAAGCCGGATTAGGGGGGATCTCCTTTTCCAGAATCTGGCTCAACTCCCGAAACACCGCCGTCCAGAACCGTGCTACACCTGGGCAAAGCCAGGCCATGTGTAGGAAGTCAGCCACGGGGACATGACAGCGCTCGCACTCCGCCGTGGGGCGCAACCCGTACCTATGCAGTCTTTCAGGGGTGTAATAGACCCGCTGCAAAAACTTAAAATGTATTAATCGGTGTCGACCATTCAAGGAAGCTTTTTTAGTGCTAGAGCAGCAGTACTTCCACATCTCATCCGAAATGTCCATTTCAAGATCCGTCTGCCAGTCTCGCCGCGCTGCAGAGCACTGGTGCGCCCTTTGCTGGTCACCAAGTTTTTTGAGGGTCGAGACCAATTTGGACGGCGCCGCAGTTTTGATAACATAGGAAAGTTCCGGGATTTCAGGGGGTTCCTCCCCGCACAGCCCCAAAAGAGACAGCAACGCGCCACGGACCCTATGAAATTGAAAGCGCTGGAGTAACGTGATCACTGGCTGAGTCGAGACGACACTCTCCAGCGTCTTGGCCACTCCGTCCTGAAACAGGTCCGCCATCCTAACTATTCCCAAATCACTCAGCGCCCGTTTCACCCCTGCTTCCCGCAGAGGGGGGAGCCAAGTTGCCCACTCCACCCTCATCAACGGGGAGTATAAGAGGACTCGGCCTTGCGCTCTTATAATCGCGTGCCATGCGTGGTTAGTGGCTCTGAGCGAGTCCAACAGTCCCACCCTACGATCCACGGGCAGAAAGACCGTCGCCGGGAGAGGGAGCGGATCCGCAAACAAGCGCTCCAGCAACACATGCGGAACATCTGGTTTGGCATGTATCCACGTATGCAAATGGGACGCCTGCGCCACTCTGTAGTAACTTTCTAGGTCCGGAGCTCCGAGCCCCCCCATCTCGTATGGCAGCGTCAGCACTTTCCACTGGACTCTAGGTTGTTTACCACCCCAGGCCAGACGGGTCAGGGTCTGAGTCAGCTGCGCAAAGAAGGACCTGGGGAGCACTATAGGGATGTTGTTGAAAAGGAACAGAAATCGCGGTAGGATGACCATTTTCATGATGGCAATTCTGCCCATCAGCGACAAAGGGAGCCTGTTCCACTCCTCCACCTCGTCTACAAGTTTGGAATAAGCTACCCCATAGTTTTCCCTCAGCAAGACCTCCGGATCCCTATGTAGCCGAATCCCCAGGTAGCGGATTGAGTCCGTTGTCCACTGCAGAGGGTATTCCATAGGGAATGGCAATGTAGCCGGAGTCAACGGAAATGCCAGCGATTTGTTCCAGTTGACCCTGAGGCCCGACAGCGCCCCAAACCGGACCACCTCCCGCAAGATAGAAGCGAGATTCTCCTCCGGGTCTCGGATGTACAGCAGCGTGTCGTCCGCGTAGGTGGAAAAACCAATCTTGTAGGAGGGAAAGTTGATTCCCTCGAATCTGTGGTATTCTCTTATTGCGCACGCAAAGGGTTCCGCCACCAGCGCGTATAGGAGTGGGGATAGAGGGCAACCCTGCCTGGTCCCCCTGGTGATTGCAAACGCCTCCGTGACTCGGTCTCCGAGGCGCAGCCGGGCAGTGGGCCTAAAATACAATGCTCCAAGCATCTGCAAAAAAGGCTCTCCCAGCCCAAGTTTCCTCAATACCCGCACCATAAACGGCCATTCCACTGAATCAAACGCTTTCTCCATATCCAGGAAGAGCGCTAAGGCCTTACTCTCTGGGCGCACATGCTGCATAACTCCAAGGACCGTGCGGAGATTGTACGTGAGGTTCCTGGATGGAACAAAGCCTGCCTGCTCCGGCGCCACGAGCTCCGGCACCAGAAGCGCTAAGCGCGTGGCCAGCACCTTTGCATATATCTTGGCATCGACATTAATCAGGGAGAGAGGCCTATAGGAGCCGCACAGGTTGGAGGGTTTCCCGGGTTTTAAAATGGTAACTAGCAGGGCCTCTCGCATCGTGTCAGGCATACAGCCTTCAAGACATATGTCGTCAAAAAGAGTCATAAGGTGCGGGAGGAGCTGGTCCTGGAAGGCCTTATAAAAGGCCACCGTCAGCCCGTCCGCACCCGGGGCAGTGCCCGCCCTCATACCTCCCAGAGCCTCCAAGATCTCATCCTTTTGTATGGGCAGCGCCAGGAATTCCCTCCGCGCGTTGGACAAAAACGGCATTTTAATGTAACTGAGGTAGTCGTCTATCTCCTCTTCCATGTGAGAGGACTGAGATTTATACAGTCCAGCGTAATAGGCCCTGAATTCGTCTATGATCCCCATCTCGTCAGTGATCACATCGCCCGAGGCAGTGACGAGCTCGTCGATGACTAGGGGTCGCCTAGCGTTACGGAGTATCCCCGCAAGTAAGGATCCCGGGCGCTCGCCCTCCCCGTAAGTACGAGCCGTGGCATACTTCCCCATATGTTGCACCTCTCGGTCCGCCTCACTGTTGAACTCAGTGACCAGGTTCTGCAGCCTCGTGGCTACCTCGGGGTCCGCAGAAATCCCCTGATTCTCCTCCAACCGCACAATCTGCGTCTCCAGGGCCCCAAGCCGCCGCCGTATGGACTTAAGCACACCCGAATGCTTAGTCATTGCAACACCGCGAATATAAGCCTTGAACGAGTCCCACACCGTTTGGAAACTTTGGACTGAGCCTGAATTTACCTCAAAGAACGATTCTATTTCATCCGCCAGTTCCCCCCGGAACGCGTCATCCAACAGTGAGTAAGGCGGCAGCCGCCACGTGAACGGCGGTACTCGTCGGTGCGGAGTAGCCAGTACCAGTAGAAGGGGGGAGTGGTCCGACAATGTGCGCGGCAAGACCTCGCAGCCCTTAACGCACGCAAGCAATGACCGCGACACTAACCAATAGTCTATTCTGGTATGCACGTCGTGGAATGCCGAGTAATGCGTGAAGCCCCCTTTACCCGGGTGCCGATGCCGCCAGATGTCTATCATGTCCAGTCTGGTTAATTCTGCCTGCATATGTAGGGCGGCGGTCGCCGGGCGGCGGGCTGGCCCCGAGGAGCGGTCTAAATCCGGATTGAATGTAAAGTTAAAGTCACCACCCTATACCATGCCAGTGTGCACGTGTTGCCTGCATTGTGTCGCCAGTGCATCATAGAACTCAGGGGAGTCGTAATTGGGGCCGTACACATTGACTACGATTAGGTCATGGCCCTTCCCAGCACACCGCGCTATTAAGTAACGCCCGTCCGGGTCGGAAATCAGCGACGTCAACCGCAGGTTCGATCGTGGGTTTACCCAAGTAACCACCCCTCTGGAGTGTGATGTAAAGCCCGCCGCCGCGCTGGTGCCCACTAGCCCCTTCGCCGCTAACAGTTTACTTGTAAGAGGGAGGTGAGTCTCCTGAAGCAGTGCCAGGTCAATGTGATGCCGGTGGAGATAATTCAAAACTTTCCTGAGCTTGCGATAATCGTTCAACCCCCGAACATTCCAAGTCAGCGCCCTAATGGCCACTTCGCCAGTGTCACCCATCAATTCTCCCAGTCCAGTCATCCCAGCAGAAACATACAGCAACCGCCGCAGCGCATGGGCCAGGCGGGAGTCCCCGCCCACCATTCAGCTCCAGACAGTCTGAAACAGCCATACAACAGTAAGGCAGAAGGCTTGCCACTCAGCAGACAGTGCGGATCACAGTTCCCAACCACAGAACGTCCCCCTAACTTCCCAGCCCTCCACCCACAGCCGACCACCCCCAACCTGGCCAGACAGATCCCCAGTCCCACCCCCCTCCCTACCCCACAACAAACACACAGAACCATCCCCGAACCAGCCCCCAGAGGGGCCATGTAAGCTATCAGCGCTGGGGCAGGGGCCGCCGATGAACAGCTACCCTAAACTCTCAACAGTCCACCATATGGCCGTGCCCGCACTCCTAAGCCCCAAGTCTCAGTACAGCTCGAGCTATTATCGCCTCTCCTCCATTAGTTCTAGGGGGGACCCCAACACCCCAATCAGAGGCGAGCCACCCCACCTATCTAAGCTTGCAAGGCACCCTCTAAGCGCCCCCATTAAGTTATCTAGGCCAGAGCCCATTTGTCTCGTGGACCGGCCCGCACGGTGAGCTCCAGGCGCCACCCAAACCAGAGTCCCGCAGTTATTTAAGGCCGCAGGGCTATCCCGCCCTTGACCAAACCATGAAAGCGGACCAGCCCCCGCCACTCCTCCAAGTCTAGGGCCTCGACACCAGGGCACCCCCAAAACATCGGAAAGTTCTCACCCAGCTGCAGCTTCAAAGTCCTCCGGGGTGGTCGCCGTCTCCTGCACACCAACAATGTTCCAGCAGCCACGACACCGCCAGGGAAGCGGCAGCCTCCACAACAGGGCGACAACCCCCCGCCAGGAGGCAGAGCGTATCCAGCGGCCACTGCCAGCAACCTAGTCCTGCTCCCCCAGGCCGGAGACCTCCGCCCGGGCGTCCACGCCGTCCTGCAGCCCGCGCCGTTGCTCCTTCGACCACTCCTTCAGGGATCGCTGCAGCTCCCTCGGATCCGTGAAGAAGTGCGAGTGCCCCTGCCTGTTGATCCGGAGCTTCGCCGGGTATAACATGGCATAGTCCAGGCCCAAGTCGCGGAGTTGTTTTTTGTAGGGTGCAAACTGCCTGCGCTCCTCCTGGACCTTCGCCGTGAAGTTGGGATAGATGGAGATGTCCATCCCTTCATATTGCAGCTTCCCCTTTTCCCTTGCCACCCGCAGGGCTGTGTCTCTGTCCCTATAATTCAGTAGTTTTGCTATTATGGGTCTTGCGGGCGCCCCAGGCTTGGGGCGAGGGCCCAACGAACGATGGGCTCTCTCGACAACAAACATGGGGGAGAACACGTCATCTCCCAGCAGTGCCCGCAGCAGTTTTTCAACGAAGTGTTCCATTCGCCCGGTGTGCGTCGATTCCGCCACACCGGTGATGCGGACGTTCGACCTCCTCGAACGGGCCTCCAAATCTTCGGACTTGTCCTGAATGACCTGCAGTAGTTTACTGAATTGCCTGCGATCCGAGTCCCATGCCGTCTGTGCCTCCTCCACCTGAGTTATTCTCTGTTCGGACGCATCCAGCCGCTCTGTATTCTTATCCACTCGTTCCGACATGCGGTATGTGAGGGCATCAAGCTTGGTGTCTATCGCGGTCAGACTGCCCTGTAGCCCTTTTTCCATTGCCGCCAGCATTACCTTGATGTCGGCGCACATAGAGCTCTCCGAGGCCGCTCCATCTGGAGGCCGCGCCGGCGGTGCTTCATCGGGCCCCTTCGGCTTACGGGGGTCAAAAGACAGTTTGGGCTGGGACTTATCGCTTTTGCCCATGGCGACGCAGAGGGTCAGCAGCCGCCGCGCGTCCGCCACTCCGGGGCAAAGTCCTGATCCAAGGGGGGCCGCGCTACAGGCAACCCCCACCACGTCTCGCAGATGTCTGGGGCGCCGACCACTCCGAGTCACAATTCCACTCTCTGGTCTCTTCCCGGCCACAGTCACCAGTCTGCTCGCAGAGTCGTAGGTCAGCCTGCGCCACTCCCAGTGTCCGGCCGCCACCACAGGCCCGAGCGAGAGAGGGGGGCTCCCTACCCGGGACAGCTGTTCCACGCTCCTCCACGTGCTCTGTCGCTATCCGGGACCGGGAGGGCACCCCAGGGGCAGCGACCAGTGACTGCTATCCACGAAGGGTACACTCCAAAGGGCTGCGGCAGCAGACCGCTCCCATCCGCACGATAGCCCTGGTGGCCCCTTCGCCCCACACAGCCAGGCCGCAGCACAGGTCAAGTGATCGAGCCCTCCGGGCCCTCGCCGTCGCCCACCGGTCCGTCCACAGCACAGACGTCAGCCTCCCATCAAGCAGGGGGCAGCGAAGGAGGGCGCCACAGCGACAAGGCACAGCTCGGGGCAAGAAGGAGCGGCAATCACTCTGTAGACTCCCGGGTCATCGCCGGTGGTCCAGGGGGGGGGGAGAGCGCCAACACCCGGGCAGCCTGCAAGGGCCCACGACTCCCGGGCACCCAGGTACGGCACCACTGCGCTCCCCCGTCGCCTCCCGTCTCGCGAGTGCCCCTCGGCCTGCGCCGCTCCTCGGGGGAGCCAGAGGGGGGGGGCGAGCCACACCAGACCGCCTGCCTCCCCCGCCGTCCGATGCAAATGTTTCTCCGGGGAGTCTCCGGATCCAAAACACCGGGGGTAGCTAGGGCTCCACGCGGCGTGAGCAGCCGCGTCTGCCGGGGGGCCCAGGCAGCAATCCAGCCGGGGGAGAGGGGGGGGGGGGGGGGAGACACCACAACTGACTCTCCACACCCCCCACGGGTCCGCGCCCCTCCGCTCGTGTGTCCGGTGCACCTGGCTCCGCCGTCTCCCGGGCTCTCAGCAGTCGGACCGGGCCGATCGAATCCTCCCCCTTCAGGTCAGCCGCACGTCGCGTGACGCACGGCGGGGAGAGCCACAGGACAGCCCGGGGATTGTGGCCCAGTCCGCCCCTCCGCACAGCGCCCGCCGTTATCGACTCTCCGGGCCTCGCTCGCTGTCACCGGGCTTCCGGGGTGATGCAGCTCAGTACCGGAGGGAACCCCCTCGCCAGCAATCTGTTTAGCTCCGCCGTTCAGGATACTGTGGTCGGATATTTAGGGGCTTAGAGCGGGAGCTCTGCGCTTACGCGTCCGCCATAGCCGCCGGCTAGCTCCGCCCCCATCACAGCTGTTTTTATGACTAGAATATCTTAGTTATTGTTCTGTAGTTCGGCATGGCATCTGTCTGTGTGCTACCATCGCTGCTGTTAAAACGAGACCTATTAGCTTTGCCAATGCTGCTTGTACAGGGGGGGGCGGCGGCGGTGGCGAGGTGTGTGCGCGTGCGTTAGGCAGCCGCGGATGCGGTGAGGGGGGTCGGCATGACGGGGTGTGGGCGCGCGTGTGTCTGTGCGTGTGCGTCTGCGCAAGCGCGTCCACAGACCCCGACCCCAATCGCTGCGCGTGCCCCGGTCTGTCTCCCTTGAGAGGCATCTCGGCGACAATAGGTCTCGAGAGCGAGACCTAAAAAACACTTTAGCCAATGTGAACGGCTTTTGCCTAAAAAAAAGTCAAAATGCTTGTCACAGAGCTATGAAGTATTCGTTTGCATGCGCTTAATTTGTGCCCGTGTTTGCCGGTGCTTAGCACCGGCACTTAATTGACAGGGTCTACGCATCTCGCCCGGCCCGTAACGTGCGTCATTGATGTATTTTTCCAATAGATTAAAATACTCACTGTACTCTCTCAGTCTTATCAGCGTGTGCGTCATGCAGCCTGGCAGAGCCTGCAGGTCACAGGAGAAGTTCAGTGCGGCTGTGTGTGTGAGTTCATCACTTCATCGACATTCATTCGACAGACAGAGTGACGACTAACTCACACTACTTCAATGATTCATTTCAATAAATTTATTTTTAGCTGCTGCCGTGCTGCGCACCGCACGGTGCGAAAGAGAATAAATTATTGGTGCCTTGGTTGGTGGCGTAGTAAGTAGTGTGTGTGATCCATCGATCATGGCGGCAGAGGCCGCAGCCTGGTAACGGTTTCACTTTCGCCGGTAATTTAAATTTTACAGTCAGTGAGTGGGGGGGTGGGCTCAGTGGGCCGTGCGGCGTGCGTGCACTAACACAGTTGACTGTGCGTGCGTGCGCGTCAGGGGCGGGCTGGATTTGTGGGTCGCAGTGAGTCGGTTCTGTTGACTCTTGTGAACTGCTGACTGGCTGCCGGAGATCGCCTGGGTCGGTGGTGCTGTGGGCCCGACGGCAGGGTCTGGCGCTGAGCGGAGCTGTGGCGTTGCCCTGGGGCCCGGACGCAGATCCTGTGCACTGCGATTCGCGGCTGGTGACGTTCCCGGGCGCGGTCGGAGCTGTGTCGCTGGGGGGCGATGAACATCGGTGGTGTGCCTGCCCTGGACTGTGGAGTTGGACTGTACATCTGCAGGTGAGTGTCACCCCATTCCATGAGGACCGAGGGCCTGCTGAGCATTCCCCCCCTTGCCGGCGGATCGGTTGTCAATGACCCGGTGGAGCGGGGTGGCTTGCGAGCCTGAGGCCTTCCCCCCCCCTTTTTCTTTTCATCGGTCCTGGCAGGTGGTGGGCGGAATCCGCTGGACAGTAAGCTGTCGGGGACACGGCATTGATCGGGCACCTACCTGCACCCAGAATTTTGAGCGGCACAAGCACACTTGTTTTGGCCCCCAGCTGGGAGTGTTTGGGGTCTGGCATCACCTTGGAGGGCGCGCACAAGTTGTTGGATCGGGCCTCCTGCTGGCACTGCCTATACATGGAGACTCTGTGGTAATGCAAGCATCGCTATGGGAAGGAAGGCAATACAGAGACCTTGGGTGCCAATCTACTGCAACTTTCTATTTCCCCCCTCCAACCCCGCCTTGTGGATCGACCGGGGTTTTGCCCGTTGTCCAGGTGCCACTGGGGGTGTCCTTAGGGCGTATGCCGGTCGCTACTGCTTGTTGAGCACGCCGCTTCATAAATAGAGACTCTGACGGAGACCTGAGAATCACAGTCCCCCGCTGCGCCAACAACTACTACAGCGTGCTATCCTTGACCTGCGGAGGGTTAGTCATAACAAGGCTCCATCTCTACGGTGGCCCTGCTTTCTCTACCCCGCCCTGCTGTCACACTCTCATGGCTATGTGAAGGCCCAGCATTGGCACATTGTCCTACCAGCTTTGGGGATTTCTAGGCAATTTTTTTCTCCCTGCTATTCATTTTTGGCTCTTTTCAATAGCGCAGGAGGGCTTGCGCACATCCCACATTGGGGCTCGAGTGTCATCCTTCTTAATACTGGACCACCTGATCAGTAGAATAAGTACCAGAACAGGGGCGATTGATGCGAAACGCTCACAGAGAGAGATAGGCCGCTCAAAGGGAAAAATGCAGGAGGCAGCCGCCACTAACTCCCAGGGCAGAGATGATAGGGACCCCGCCATGAGTCTGCAATCAATTAACACAGTTCCGCCTACGGGTGACACAGGAGCTCAGGATAAGTTGGACTTGATACTCAATGAGGTCCGGGAATCCAGGAAAGCCTTAGAACAGCAGATAGGAACTCTCACCACTGGCTTTACCTTACTTAAGCCAGACCATGCCAAACTAGCCACTACAGTGAAAGATCATAGCTCCACCCTAGATGACTTAGTGCCACAACAGAAAGAACATACGAGGGCAGAGCAAGGTGCAATAATATTTGCGCCATTGGGCTCCCGGAACGAAGCGAGGGGACGGCGGCGACAACCTACATGGAACAATGGTTTCACACACATGTGGCCCCTAAGGGCCTCTCGGACTTCTTTTTCATTGAAAGGGCGCACTGTATCCCTACAGGAAAGCCGAGGGTGGGTGCTCCGCCGAGACCCTTGATAGTAAAAATCCTGAACTACGGGGACCGTGATGTGCTGCTCCAAAAAGCACGGGAGAAACCACAGATCCAATTTGAGAACTGCCAGGTCTCATTGTACCCAGGCTACACGTTAATGGTGCAACGCCGCAGATCTTCTCACCAGGCAGTGAAGAGGAAGTTGCGCACCATGAATCTTCAAATATGCGCTGCTTTTTCCTGCATGTTTGAAGATAATCTATGAGAAAAACACATACTTCTTCGAAAGTCCGGAGGATGTGGAGGAGTGGCTGGAGGTCACGGAACCCACACAGCTCTCTGGTCAGTCTTTCCCGAAACCGCCACGTAGCCCTGGGAATGCGAGACGACGACGCTCACAATGCATAGTCGGACCCATGGGTACCGGGTTGTTCCCTGACCCTACTGCCTTTGTCACAGAGATCCTTGTGTTACATGCAGTTCAGAAGGTACAATCCTAACATAGGACAGTGACCAATGAACTGTCACCAAAGAGCTGCATACAAAGTTTAAACATGAATGGTATAGTTAGAACTTCGCTTTCTTTTTTTGTGATATAGTTAGAACTTCCCCAGTCTTTCATTATTCTAATGTTTCCAAAATGAGTATGTTTGGGCAGATATACATTTTTATCAGTAAAGCTGACCCCCATTGAATACTCTTTAAATCCTAAGGTTGTGTTTCTCCAGCCCAAACCCTCGTAAAATTTCCGTCCCACAGGTATGGATGACACGTGATTCATACACCTTGTAATCCTCATTGGCTTATGTGACATTCCCTGTAGACTGATTTACATACTTGTATGATTCATTGTCTCCTGTATAATGTGTGCGTGGTGTAAAGTACTGACACACCCTACACTGATATGAGTAGCGCTGTACAACAAATGAAATGCATATGAGAGAGGGGCTAAATAAAGATGAGGGGCACTGTTGGAGGGTGGCATTGAGGGAATCTGAGGAAGAGGTCAATAGGGGGAGGCCATTGAGGGATGAGGGGCACTGTTGGAAGGTGGTAGTAAAGGTTATTTACGGAGAGAGAGGTTATTGGTGCGGCGCCAAAAAAGACTTTCGCATCAGCGCTGAAGCCGGCCCTGTCATGGCCTTTCTGTTTTTGTTTATTTAATTAGCAGTCGGAGTCATAAGGGCTACTGTGGAACATACTTTGAAGTGCGTGCTAATTATATTTACCACTATATTCAATGTTTTAAGTTTGAAGGTGATTTTACTAATGTTTTTACCGGGATAAACAAGCCTGTAAAAGAGTGCGTTGCAGAGTCCAGGGTCAGGTGGAGGTAGTAATGAAGAAGGATTCTCCCTGAAGGCTCGCACAGAGGGAGCCCGAGAAGTGTCACTTGCCTCTTTTCAATGCATTAGTGATTTTATCTAATTTATTTCAAAATTGTGCTTTAAATGCACTTTTGATTTAATCTTTTTGAAAATGTTCACAGGGCAGGGGAACCTCCTATCTAAACCTTACTATGAGGAAGGCAGGCTCCCTTGCTGAAATTCATCTGACTTTTCGCAGTGCCCATTGAGGATGTGGGTGGAGCTAATAGCGGAAGTGGGTGGAGCCAGTGGAGGAAGTGGGTGGAGCCAAAGAAAAAGCAGGTGTGGCCTCCGAGAAAGATTTGAGCACCTGCACTTCAAATTTGACAAATTAAGCACTGATCATCACGTATAAGCGCATATATGTGATGATGCTGCGGCAGTCGTTTAGGATTTATTTAAAGTTAGCTTTTCAAGATGGCAGAAGAACAGCCCTGCAGCTTATTTGTAACAAATCTAACAAGCATTGGCATAGCCAATAGGTCTCGCCTTTGGGACCTTATAAGTTTTTAGCCATGCAACAGTTGATGTTATTGCACCAAGGATATTGTGCTGCATAACTAACTACTTATAAGGTCCCAAAAGCAAGACCTATTGGCTATGCCAATGCTTGTCTGGGAAGACTTAGGGGAATGCGGGGTGGGTGGAAATTTATGGATCTACGCAGATTCTAGAACTTTCCACTATAGAAATGTGAGGAAAATGGGGTTTTTTTAAAACAAATTTTGAGGTTTGCAAGGGATTCTGGGTAACAGAACATGGTGAGAGCCAGACAAGTCACCCCATCCTGGATTCCCCTGGGTGTCTTGTTTTCCAAAATGTATAGGTTTGCTAGGTTTCCCTAGGTGCTGGCAGAGCTAGGGTTCAAAATCTACAGCTAGTCACTTTGCAAAAAAAGGGTCATTTTTCACTTTGAAAATGTGGTGTGTCCATGTTGCGTTTTGGGCCGTTTCGTTTCCTGTTGCGGGCACTAGACCTACCCACACAAGTGAGGTACCATTTTTCCCGGAAGACTTAGGGGAATGTGGGGTGGGTGGAATTTTGTGGATCCATGTAGATTCCAGAACTTTCCACCGCAGAAATGAGCGGAAAATGTGTTTTTTTTTTTTTGACAATGTTTGAGGTTTGCAAGGGATTCTGGGAAACAGAACCTGGTGAGAGCCAGACAAGTCACCCCATCCTGGATTCCCCTGGGTGTCTAGTTTTCCAAAATGTATAGGTTTACTAGGTTTCCAAAGGTGCCGGCCGAGCTAGGGTACAAAATCTACAGCTAGGCAGTTTGCAAAAAAAGGGTCAGTTTTCACTGTGAAAATAAAGTGTGTCTACGTTGCGTTTTGAGCCGTTTCCTGTCGCGGACACTAGGCCTACCCACACATGTGAGGTACCATTTTTATCGGTAGACTTAGGGTAACACAGAATTGTAGAGCAACTGTTAATACCTATTGACTTTTGATGCATTTCTGCCTTCCAAATGAAAGACAATGTGTAAAAAATAAGTCACTTTGAAAAATGTCCTTTAATTCTCATGCCATTATCCGTACTCACAATTTCGGAAATGTGCAAGTATCTACTGTTTCTAAACTCTAGATTTCGTTCCAATTTCAGAAATACATAGGTGTCTTTCATACCGATTTTTCCATGTATATATTTTCCCAAATTAATTGCTATATACCCGGTACATAATAAAAAACCATTGCAAGATGCTGCTCAGTTATTGGCTCTGGGTTTCTCGGGTTCTTAGTGAACCTACAAGTCCTATATATCCCCACCACCAGAAAGATCCAGCGGATGTAACAGTATATTGCTTTCAAAAGCTGTCATAATTAGAAGAAGTTATAGGTGAAAACGTTGGCACAAATGGCTGGTTTTTTTCAACAAATTTTCAATTTTTCCTATATTCAACTGTTAGTTTCTATAATGAAACCTTGAAGTATCTACACAAATGACCCCTTGCTGAATTCAGAATTTTGTCTACTTGTCTAAAATGTATAGCTTTGCAGGATCCATTATTGCTTTTATACCCATTTCTACCATTAACTGGAAGAAGGTTGAAAGCACAAAAAATTGCAAAAATAGGCTATTTTCCAGTAAAATGCAAAAACTGTGTAAAAAAAATGTTGGTTTTCTGACACAGGTCTGTCAGTCCCTAAAAGCTGGGGAAATGGGGATTTCAGCCCCACAAACCCTTTGTTGATACCATTTGCAGGGAAAAACCAGACGCGTTCATTTGGAGCACTTTTTTCCCATTTTTCAAAAAACAAAACAAAATGTATCTGTATTTTGGCTACTTTCTGGGTCCCCTCCAGGGGAATCCACAAACCCTGGGTACCTTTAGAATCCCCATGATGTTGGAAGAAAAGGACGCAAATTTGGTGTGGATACCTTATGTGGTCAAAAAGTTACAGGGGCCTAAGCGCGAACTACCCCAAATAGCCAAAAAAGAGCTTAGCACAGCGGGGGAAAGGCCAAGCAGCAAAGGGGTTAAAGTGCCATTTGGCTACTGGGGATTTTCCACCTGGCTCAAGAAAAAAAAATCTGAATTATCATTATGCTAACAAGCGATATTATATGGACTTCTCCTTTAATTGCGGATTCTCAGTGTAACGTGTCATAAAGGAGACTGTGATGTAAAGCAGTGGAACGTGGGCATTCACCTCCTTGGATACCGACTCTTTTGATTGCTGCTACAGAGAGATCAGTAGCCTTTTCCGTTTGTGCCGCTTTTCTCTCAGTTTTGTTAATGATATTCCCTTATATTTTTTTTTTTCTGTTGATGGTACATTGTTTTTTGTTTTTGACATAATCTCTCCATCTTTATTTTGTTATTTGAAGTCCCCTTTGTCGCACTTACAACGGGGCTTCGTTCGTGGGAATTTACTACTTTGGTGCTGTTAAATTAGATTATTTCACTTGCAGGCACTTTGTGTAACCCGAATGACACATTATATGCCAGATTGGTGGTGGGGTAATTGGGAAAGTAGTTATGAGGGCACGCCTGCTTTGTTTCAAAGACAACGCAGGGAAATAGAATTAATGTGCTAAGAAACAAAGATGGGGCCCACAGATATCTCGGCAATTAAAAGAGATGATGGGTTATTGCATAATGTTTAAGAGGATGGATATAATGCAGTTAAATTAAGGGTTGTATTGCCCTCACACCTGTGCTGTTCATATGACGTTTTGCCTTTGTTTGCACAGGGAAGATTTACGTCAGCAGCAGGGACGTGCCTCTCGACAGGAGCAGCGTGCAGTTGACTTGGAGCAAATTCTGAACAATGTAAAATCAAAAGTCCGCAGTTTGGAAGATGATTTTATTGCAAAAGCTTCTCAGCACCACAGCCAATTAAAAGAGCTTCAGAAAGACAAGCAAATTGCAGAGGTAGTTTGCATTAAAATCTTTTATTAGCATAAGTAAACAAGTATGACATTTCTTTAAGCTTTACATACAGGTACTGCAGTAATTTCCACTTCGGTTTCTCTTGCTGTTTCTTTTCAGGTACAGTTATTTTCATACCATTTTTCTTCCTAATTGCTATGGTTTTCTGTAAAAAGATGTAAGATGGGATATTAGGTTTAGCGTTGCCCAGGCAAGCAAGTAATAGATAGTACACCAGCCTAAAAAACCTGGGGGAAGATGTTGACCAAAGGGTTAGGATGAGTTCTTCACATCCGAAGAATGGCAATGCTTCCACTGGAAGATACCGGATAAAGGATGACTTAAGCCGGCTCTTAGTTGTTTTGAAAATTAAGCTGGTAAAAAGCCTGGGAGTGGGTGGCTACGCCGAATCCCAGTCTCCAACCCTTTGTCACACAGCCATTTCCTATCATATCAATTCAGAGTCCTCCTCTCTGCAAACTAGATTGGCAGTTTCTGTATCGGAAATTTGTATTTTAGACAGTTTCCTTGCAATATACATATATTTTTCAAATGGCAGACCATTAAAAGCTGGTTTCAAAATTTCACCCAGTTTGCTTTTTTAATTATCTGTAGTGTTCACCGAGGGCAGACTCTTGTCTCGTTGGTGCATGTTTTCTGCATATAAATTTGTTTTGTAAATGCCAATATACAACAAGAAGACCAGTATGTCATGTCGTTGATAATTACACGCAGAGACATTAAATACCATTTAACGTGTTCAGCATTTACCACCTGTACGGGTTCACAGCGACGGAAAAACAGTGCTAAGACTCTAAATACAGGATAAACGCATGTGAGGCGGACACATCAAATTACCCCACCTCAGAATCTGAAAGATTGAAGGGGATGGGCAATGCCCCTTATTCCACTATCGCTCGATTCAGGAGATAAGACTGTAGTGGTGCCAGAAATCTTTAAGTCAGTTCACTTGTGGAATTGTGGAGTAATATACTTCTAGTTGCTCATTACAGGAAATTAGATTAGATACCCATGCTTTGACAGATGGTGCTTTGTGTTTGTGACGTGTGTAGCTGAGGATACACATGCTGTACATACTTCTGCCCTCTACTGTTGGGTTCGGACATTTGCAAGTTGTTTTTCTTTGAAAAAGTCTTTCGAGTCTTGATGTATTGTGACTCTTCCTATTGCTGCCAATACAATTGTGTTTTTCTCCACCGTCAAGTTCGGCCGCGTCTCCACTGAGTTCCAAGTCAACGCCTTGCGGTGATTGTTTTTGGACCCGTTCGGGGTCCCGACCAATTGTTAAAGCAATCAATGCATCTAGTACACTTTCAGAATCGATTCACTACCCCGTCCGGCTAGGCAACCAGGATTTACTCCATCTTCTACCCCGAGCATGATCAATCCAGGATGGAAAGGATTCCATTCCAGAACTGTCCACAGTGATGAGCGAAATATCCCTGGACAGACCTCCACCAGGTGTGTAACCTCTTTTCTGTCCCCGGACCATAATGAGGACTCCAGCTCTGCCTGCCTTGCCTTCCATTTGAAAACAAAAACGGTGCGTTATCAACGAGACCAGTGCCTCGCTCGATATCCCATGGTGCAGCAGCAGGGGCACAACACCGCCAACCTCTTCATGGAGCTAGGATGTCGAGGAAGAACCACAGCCGAGGTCCTCAGCAGAGCAACCTCTTCTTTTCAGCCCTGAAGCAAGCTCTAAGAATCCAAGACCGAAGACCTTCAACCCGTTAAGTTTCAGACGAGGAAGACATCGGCCTTGAGCCCAACACCACCTACCCGTCACCGAGCTGAGGTCGGGCATCGAGCAAAGAGTTAGGCTTCCAGTACTCCACTGCCAGAGGGTCATTGTCAGCACCAAAAACATGCCTCAGATCTGGCACCGAGCCAACCTCCTGCACCCGAGCAGATCCCAAAGTCACCTCTCCTGGTGCCGGCAAAACATTCGGCACCTGCATCAAAACCACCCTCCAGACAATCTTCGGCATTGACAGCTCTGTCGGTGCCCAAACTGACTCCAGTGCCAGCAAGTCAGAAATCAGCCTTAACACTGAAGTGCCCGGTGTCTAGAGCAAGAGCAGCACATCATGCAACACCTTGAAGATGAGCTCAGTGCCAGGCAGAAATGGATCCTGGTCAACCCAGTAACTGGCAGGATCCTCATCCAGCCTCTACCAAAGGCTCAAGGCTCTACTCCTTCCAAACATAAACTAACTTTTGAGGGAGCTGTTGGTCTGCAGCCTGAAACACTGGCCAAGACAAACAGGCACCACGATTGGGGCACAAGCTCTTTGGTTCCTCAAACCCCTCTGCCCCCACCTGCTGCTTGGCCTCCTTCTCCGTTTCCTCTTCCATCCTCTCCCCATCCTCCCCTCCCATCCTCTTCCCTCCTTCTCAACTCCCTGCTTCACCTCATCCACACGCAGCCCCTCTGCCCGAATCCCCTTTCGGTTCACTACATTCTGCCATTGTTAGGTGGGGGAGCAGAACACACTACTGACTGTATCCCTATGATGTCTCACTTGACCCGCAAACTCATGATGATTTGTGCGATGATTACAGTATAGACCCACCTTGTTATACTGATCTGGACCTTCACCTTGCCAAGCCATACCTGCTGGATAACACCACCTCCTATCATTAGGTCCTTCAGTGGGCAGCCACCTGTCATAAAGTGGAAATATGTAAAGTCCAGGAGGATGCCGATTTCATTGTAGAGACGCTATCCTCCAGCTCAGCGCTCCATACAGCTCCTCCCTATACTAAAGGGAATGTCGAAAAATGCTCCTGAGGTGTTCAAAGGAGCCAATTAAAAGAAAATTCAAAGCTTCACCCTCAGAGCCCTCAAAAATTAGGGGGCAACTCCCCTCAGACTCCCTTGTGGTACATATGGCCAGTAAGTGTGCCAACTCCCAAGGCACTGATGGTGCATATCCACCAGACAAGGAAAGCAGGAATATGGATGCGGCAGACAAGCGGTTCACCGCTCAGTCAGCCACCCCCCCATTGGCGCATCGCCTACTCCATTGACCTGATCTTCAGGTGCGGCTGGCCGCATTGGGATGAGATGGAGAAACTCCTCCAACATCTCCCAGGAACTCATTTCTGAGAGTAAACTAATTTCCAAAACTAGTATTTGGTGTGCCCTCGCCAATGCTGACACTGCAGTGCGCAACATGAACTCCAGCGTCCTCATTGTGGAGATTAAGCAAGCTATTGCCCAGAGTTGCAGAGTGGGACTCCATGATTGGAATGGCACCGAGGCGAGAATTATCAGGTCCGTGGATTTTTTTTTTTTTAGCCCAAGACCCGCCGAGGCGGGGAATTGAACCCTGGTCCCGGGCTAGACCTCTGCATCAGGGTCTGCCGCTCTAATCATTGAGCCACACTTCGCCACCATGCCTGGCTGTGTGTCTCTGGTTCAAGTCAGAAGTGCAGTAGCATCTGCTAAATTTGCTCTACAATGGGGAGTACCACTTCGGACTGCAGGTTGTCCAGCTGCTTGAAAAAATCAAGAAGGGCTTCACAGATGCCATGATGCCATGTGGTCTCTCCAGGCGCCTTCTCTCCTGGGTGCCTTTTGCAGGTTACAATTCAGAGGAGGGGCCAAGACCACCCTGCCCAAAGCCATAACCTCCTATTAGAAGCCACAGCAGCAGTAAACTCTTTCACAGGGATGTTGGGAATCTAGGCTACAAGGGGAAATATTCCTGGGGTACAGGGAAAGGTGGTGTGGCTAAAGGAGCAGCCTCCGCCAAACAGTGACTCTTCACTTCCCCCTGATCACTGTCAGGGGAAGACGGCAGGGGTTTCTGTGACATGGCAATAGATCACGTCCAATAAGTGGGTACTTTCTATTATGGAGCAGGGTTACTGCCTAGAACTCACTGCAACTCCTTCACACATTCTCCCTGCAGACACACCCTTTCCAGAGGACATCAGCGCCTCTTTATTAATTGGTGTAAACGCCCTCATTTGCAAAGGGATAATAGAACGTATGCCACCAGACTAACACAGCAAAAGGGTATACTCCCTGTAGTTCCTGATTCACAAGAATGACCGTTCCCTCCGCTCTATCTGCAACCCGAGGCCCATCAACAAATACTTTCTGTCAGAGCCATAAGGTCATGCACCAGGATGTCATACTACAGCAAGACGACTTCATGACTGCCCTCGACCGGAAGGACGTCTACTTTCACATCCCAATCCACCCTGCACATCGGCATTACCTTCAGTTTGTGGTAAGTGGCCAGCATTTTCAGTGTGTTCACCAGGGTGTTCACATAGTACATAGTTACATTGCCATAGTAACTCCCTAGCCTTACCAGGCAGTGGCAGCAGCCGTTTATCACACAACGTCAGGACCCAGGCACCTTTGTAGCACCAAGAGGCTCTGACGGATGTCACAGCTGCCGCCTTTTAAGTCTGTCCGCAGCCGGAGTCGCAGCCCAGGTAGGACTCAGGTACACAGATGTCGCAAAATAACAAGAATTGCTTTGCATTTCTCACATTGTATGATGCAGCCGGGCACTGTGGATAGTTTTATTTCATTTACAGGCTCAGATGGGGCTGTCTTGCAGGTGGTGATGATGGATTAGTTAAGTGACTGAAGGAGAGCTGCACTAAGGTGCAGCTATCTTGGAGCTCAGCAAGTCTTTCCCCCAGGATTATGTATTTATGAAAAAAACTGAATTATGGATTTGGCTAATAGTGTAAAACCACTGAAATTCTTCAACAATCACCCCAAGTCAAACCTGGACCCCTCAGTGCCGTTTGTTCATCGAGGATATTTATTTATTTGAAAAGTTTTATAGTAGTGGACCCAACATCCCACAGAGTTGTCTCTCCTCCCCAGAGGATTTGGGACACTCAGAATAGGAGCCTGATGTTTCAGGTCGGGGCTCGGATTCTGTTACTGAAGGTTCTCTACCTGATTAGGCTGCTGGCTTCCTGCATTCTGCTGTTTACTCATGCTCACCTGTACACGAGGGCTCTGCAGTGGTGACTCCATCTATAATGGTGTATTCACAGGGGCGATCTGACAGACATCATCAGGACCCCCTGGACACTACTATGGATCTTCTTTGGTGATCAGTAGAAACAGTCACATGGGAATTTCTTTTTACAACCACCACCAGCAGTGGGCACAGTGGAGAAAGATGTATCCACCTTGGGGTGGGGTACGTATCTGTATGAACTGGAGATCAGAGGCCACTGGAATCTAAACGAACAAAAACTCCATGTTGCATTGCTTGAGCTGGGGGGAGTTTGCCTGGCCTCAAAGGTCTTCCTGCCCACCCTTTGTGGTAGGTCAGTGCATATCTTGGCAGACATGACTGCAATGTTGTACTTTAATAAAGAGGTATTGGGTCTAACATCTCTGCTGGGAAGCTCTGAGACTCTGTGCCTGTGCCAAAGTGCTTACATAAAGCCCATAAGGTCAGATTCCATTTTGAGCAGGCTGAGGCTCCATTTGCTCTATTTTTGTAGAATCCTTGACAACTGGCTCTGATGCAGATGTTGTCTGTCCTTCTCTTTCCAAGAACCAGTGAAAGTGTGGACTCGCTTAGACAATGACCTCCATAAGAACACCTGATGCGACATCAATCTGGGACATGTGCCTTGTTATCTCTAGTTCAAGGTCAGATAATAACATAAATAGAGTAGTCCTGTGACCCACTCTGCCGCCTCAACTCACAGCAGACCACCTCTCACAGTTGGAGAGGCAGTTTCTGACCCCCAGCCACCTAACAGTCCACCTTCAAGCCAGGAAATTTGAACAGGGAGAGCTGAGCTCTTTTTACCTACTACTGGAGGTGATAGATATAATCCTTTCGGGGCTCGCCCATCCCCGAAATCGGTTTATGCTGGGTGGTGGAACTATTTCACTGCCTGGTGTGCGAGTGCAGATCCCTTTCTGGTACATTTTTCAGGCATTTTACATTTTTCACTTTCTTTGGCCCACCAAGGTTGTGCAGTGTGCACTGTTTTTTATTTTTTTATTTTTAAGACCTTTATTGAGAGATACACAGTACACAGCTGACAGCCTACAACCCAAGGGGCCGGCCGCGGAGGTGATATTGTATGTGTAGCCAAATAACACAGCCCTGTGCCGTCAACCCGGGGGCACGGCGGCGTTAATAAACAAGTGTATCAAATTGTAGGGAAGAAGAGCATAGGTCTCGGTTTCTCTTAGAACCACTTTTCAACATAGGCAGGTGCCCCAACAGGCGTAAAGGTACCTAACAGTCAAACTCACCCCCCCCCCCCACCATTTTAACTAACCGTCCACACTGTATGCACCGTATGCCTTCCACTTCCCGGTGGTGCGACCTACGCATCTCTATCGTAGCCCTCGGAGCGTCAAGAGCGGTGGAATATTACACATCCCCGGGGTCTGCCTGTTCGACGGATGGAGGCACGCAAATGCCCCCCCTGAAATCATTCCACTTGGACCACACCTCGACCCACTTACGGGGGCACCCTCTCGCCACATAGACGGTCTTTTCCTGCAGCATGCACCAGTCCATATCCCTGTTCCAGTCTGACAATTTGGGCGGAATAGAACTTCCCCAGAGTCTAGCTATGTTCCTCTTCGCTACCATTTGCCCGAGCGTCACCCAGAGCCTCCCCTTTGGTGGCAGGTCCGTTGGCTCCCATATATTGAGGAGGCACCTCTTAGCCTCCGGGCGAATTTCCACCTCCCACACCTCCTCCATACACCGCACCACCCTTCACCAGTACCTCTGAATCTTCGGGCAGCCCCACAGCACAGGAAAGAAGGTACCTGTGCCACCACATCCCCTCCTACAGAGCGCTGTGTCCGCCCTCCCCATCGCGTGAAGTCTCGTGCAGGAGATGTATACTCTATGTAAAATCTTCAGTTGGATAAGCCGCAGTCGGGATGATATCGCGACCTCACGCGGGGAAGCCAAGGCATAAAGCCACTCCTCGTCATCTATCTCTAGTCCTTCGGCCACCCATTTGTCTCTGAGGGGGATAAGCATATCGGGGGGATTCTTAATAAGTTTTTTGTAGGTGAGGGATATGGCGTGTTCCGTGAGGTGTCCGTCTAGCAACCTGTCCTCAAGCGGGGAAGCTGGTGGCAGTTTGGTCTCAGGGGGGATGTTCGACTGTAGGGAGTGACGCACCTGCAAATACCTAAAGTATTCGGTTTGCGCCAGTTCATATGTGTCTCGCATTTGCGCAAACGTGCGGATCCCTGTAGGGCCCCAGATGTCCTTAATTTGAGAGATGCCAATTAGGTCCCAGTTTCGGAACCCCTTGGTGCGTCCCAGATTGCCCAATATTTCGGAGGCCCAAAGTGGCGTGGCCATCGTGAGGACTCCCGACCAACCGAGCTTCTTCTGCGCGATTCGCCAAATCTGTACCGAATGGAGCGTGGGTCCGGTGAGTCTACGTAGACCTCGTCTCGAGTAAAGTGCTATTTCGTAGTCCCCCCCCCCCCCGGGAAGCAGCCATCTATCCATGCCGTAGGCTGGGTCGTTCCCGTCCCCATACGTCCCTTGGTTTATTGCGGATAAATGGGCCGCCCAATAATATTTACGGATGTCGGGGAGGGCTATACCGCCATCGTACCACCCCAGGGTGAGCTTGGCCAGTGAGATTCGGGGCGCCCCGGCCCAGAGGAGGTCGCGTAGTGCGGCCTCGATAGCCGTGAAGTAGCTGTTCGGGACCAAGTCCGGGTAGTTTTGCAGCGCATAGAGGAACCGAGGAAGCGCTAGCATCTTAAATAGGGCTGCCCGGCCCAGCAAGGACAGTGGCAGGTGCTGCCAGGATTTAGCCTCTCTTTGGAGCCGATGCAACGGCGGCTTGAGATTGTGCTCGTATAGCTGGGCCTTATCAGCGGTGATGTAGACTCCCAGGTACTTAAACCCGTCCTCTGCCACCGTAATAGGACAAGTGTCCGGGAGCCTCGGAGGGTTCCCACGCAGGACGTATAGATGTGATTTGGCCCAATTGACCCGGAATCCAGAATTGCGACCGAAACTAGCCAGTATGTCGAGTGCCACTATTATCGACCCTCGCGGCCTGGAGAGATAAAGGAGTATGTCGTCAGCGTATAAGGATATTCTATCTTCCCACCCCTCCGCCCATGCTATGCCCTTTAATGCGGCATCCTGCCTTATCCAGGCCGCGAGTGGTTCCAGGGAGAGGGCGAAAAGAAGAGGAGAGAGGGGACAGCCCTGCTGTGTCCCCCTTTCCAGCGTGAAAACTTCGGACAGCTTGTTGTTCACCAGCACCTGCGCCAGGGGTTCAGCGTATAGTAGCCGCACCCACGCTATGAATTGAGGTCCAAAGCCTAGTTTGCGCAGGACTGCGAACATATACGGCCACACCAGGGTGTCGAATGCCATGGTGGCGTCCAAAAAGACCACCACCGCGTCCTCCTGCAGTCTGTGGCGCTGCCCTAATACCCCATTCAGTCTCCTGATATTGAGGGCCGTGTTACGGTGGGGCATGAACCCCGACTGGTCGGGATGGACCAGTGAAGGGAGCACCGACTTAAGCCTATTGGCCAGCGTCTTCGCCAGTATCTTGGGCTCCGCGTTGAGAAGCGAAATCGCTCTGTAGGACGCACAGGAGTCTCTGGGTTTCCCTTCTTTCGGTATTGCCACTATAGTCGCTATACGCTGATCCCGGGGCAGCTTTCCCACTGCCCTGCTGTGATCGAACATGAGTTTCAAGTGCTTACTAGTGACGTCCGGCTGGAGCTTGTAAATCTCTATTGGGATGCCATTGGGGCCGAGCGCCTTACCCGGGCGGAGGTCCCCTATCGCTCGCTGCAGCTCGGTCTCGGTTATCGGGCCATCCAGGGCCTCACGGTCTGCATCCGATAGGGTGGGCATGAGTATGTCGGTAAGGAGGTTCACGGAGTCCTCCTCCGGCCGATCCGACTCACGTTGGTAGACCCGCTGGTAATGACTGGCAAACTGTTTGACTATTTCCCGGGGCTCTGTAATCGCTCTCCCGGACTCGGTGCACAGCTCAGGCACCACCCTGCCGGCCCGTTGTTTCCTCTCGAGCCAGGCAATAAGTTTCCCGGCTTTGTCGCCCTGATCGTATATTCTACCCAGCCGGTGCCGAGCCACAGTCTGAGCTTCTTGGGTCACCAATGCTTTGTACTCAGCCGCCTTTAATTGCATTGTGTGTCTGACCTCCCGGTCGCCGCTTGCCGGCGCCTCCCTCTCAAGGACCTCCAAATCTGCCTCCAGTGTCGTGACCTGTTGGCACCGCTCCCGCCGCCTGGCCGCTATGGCCGAAAGCGCCTCACCCCTCACCACAGGTTTAAATGCCTCCCAAAGGGTGACCGGGGAGTCGACCGACCCAGCGTTCTCCTCGAAGTAGCGTGAGATGGAGGTGGAGATGTGCTTCCTGGTGACCTCATGTTTCAGATGCCAGGCGTTTATTGGGGCTATGCAGCCCTCCCGACCACTCCCAAATGTGATATGTGTACGGACCGGTGAGTGATCAGAAATGCCTCTAGGGAGGAGCTCTGCCTCCAGTACCACCATATCCTGTTGCAGCAGGGTGAGGATGCAGTCCAGTCGTGAGAAGGAGTGATGATGCCCCTGAGAAGAACGTAAATTGGCTGTCGGTGGGATGGAGCAGGCGCCAGACATCCGTGAGCCCGAAGGCCTCAAGAAAGTCCGCCAGCCACCCTTGCCCCTGGGGCAGGTCTCTGGGGGGCTGCCTATCTCGGGTTCCCGATGCCACTGCATTGAAATCCCCTCCCAGCACTAGCTGACCCTCGGGAAGTGAAAGGAGAAGTGTGCCCAGGTCTGCGAAGGCCCGGGCCTGGAGGCCTGGCGGGACATATACTGAGAGTAGGTTAAGCGTACGGCCCTCCCACCGCCCAGATATAGCCGTGAAGCGGCCCTGCAAGTCAGTCTTGGTGAGGTCTATGTGGAGGGGCAACGAGCGACGCAGTAGTATCCCCACCCCCCGCGATCCGGAGGTCAAACCGGAGTGTGCTGCTAGAGTTTAGCCACATCTATTCAGGGCATGACAGACGTTCCCCATCAAGTGCGTTTCTTGCATGAACACCACATCCGGTTGGTGCCGTTTGAGAAATTGCAGGACTATAGTGCGTTTGAGTCTGTCCCCCAAACCATTAACGTTCCAGCTAAGGACCTTCAAACTTTTTTCCCATCTCCTAGCCATAGCCGTGCCTTGTCAGGGTGCTTCGTCCCACCACCCCGGCTGCGTACGTGCTGACATAGTTCGTGTGACCGTAAAGGATCCCCAACTCCCACCCCTCCCTGGTTCCCACCCCACAATTGCACAGAATATCAAAGAGAACAGCCCTGGCAAACAGTTCAATCCACTCCGACCCCAACATCCCTACCCCCCCTTGCATAAACAAACCCCCCCTCCCTGCCCCCTGCTCCGTGGGCTTTGAACTACCCACCACCCCAATTAGCAGAGCGCCTGTCGCCCAACCCTGCCCCGGTGGACCACCGAGGCACTCGACTAGGGAAGTTCGTGGGCCAGCCCCCTCCTAGCCGCCTGTCCGTGGTGTCCTAGTTTGTGCAGCCCCTCAGGCCACAGCGCCCCTTCTAAACTGGAGCCAGCCCCGCAAAGTGGGCAGGCAGGCATAATGTCTCGTGGCCCAGCAAATCACACTTTCAAAGGAACCCCATGGTATACTTTATAGTCCGGCGTCTTCTCTCAGCTCTCGTGGTCTCATCTCCCTGCACCGTCCCTGGGCGAGTCCCAACGGGGACTGTTCGACCTGGAACGCCAGGACCGCTGACTCAGCTCACCACCCTCCGCACGTCCTGCAGCTGACCCCGAGGAGGGGTGCCCGGTGCCCCGCCGTCGATCGTCGTCCCGCCGGGAAGCCTCTGCCGTCACGTCCGCATCCATCCACTCCTGCACCGCCGCCGGCGAGGTGAAGAAGAGGGATCTGCCACCAGTTATAATCTTCAATTTGGCGGGAAAGAACATCATGTACCTGATCCCACGATCTTGTAACGCCGCCTTGACCCCTTGAAAGGAACGCCTTTCCTGCTGGACCTGTAGCGTGAAATCAAGAAAGAAGCGGACCGTGGCCCCCTCATACTGTAGATCACCGTGCTGTCTCGCCGCCTGGAGAATTGCATCACTGTCTCGGTAATTCAGTATTTTGGCTATAATCGTCTGTGGTGGGGCCCCAGGTCTGGGTCGCGGGATCGGGGCCCTGTGCGCCCGCTCGATTGTGAAGAGCTTCGAGAGGCGCTTGGGTTTCAGGTGCCTGAGGATCAGGTCCTCTAGAAAGAGCTCCATGCAGTCCCCTTCAAGGCCTTCCGCCACACCTACGACGCAGATGTTGCTTCTCCGGGCCCTACCTTCCTGGTCGTCGAGCCGTTGGGCCATCAGCCGGTGTTGATGCACAAGCTCATTCACCCTGCCCTCGAGCCGCTTTTCCGAGTCCTGCAGGGCCTTTATGTCCACCTCATTTGCCTTGGACCGGTCCGCGGTTTTCCCCAGGTCGGCTCGGAGCAGGTTTACCTCTATCGTGATCTTGTCCATTTTGGTCTCCAAGTTTGTCCCCAGGGATCGGATTGCGGCCATAATGGACGTCAAGGAGGGTTCTGCCGGTCCTGCAGCCTCCTTTGCGGCCCCTTCCGGCTGCGGCGGCGCCTTGGCTATGGTGTACTGGTCCAGCTTGTTGGTCTGGGTCGTGGTGCTGCCTTTAGGCCGCATGGCGTATCGGGTATCTCGTGGGCCGACTGTGCCCCCGCCTGCCGCAACCCTTGAACGCCGTCTGGTCCGCGCCAGCTCCAACCCAGCTCGTTTGGCGTGTCCGTGGCTCCCAGACCCCCTCCATGGACCAGCTCGGGGAAAGAGGCCCTCGCCGCAAACAAGCAGCCCAGTCGCCGGGCGCGAGTCGCGCCGTCACACACCGCCGGCTCTTGAATGGCCAGTTAGTCCCCAGCCACGATTGCGGGCCCCCACCTGGCGAGCGACGCAGGGCACCTCACAGCAGCGGCCCCAGCCGGGTCCCTCACCTCGTTCCGCCGGCGGCTAAGCACGATATGGCCGCCTCTCTCCCGACCATGGACGTCCTTTGGCTGCAGCCCCCGTCGTGATAGCGCTCCTGCCCTCAGGGCGTCGGAGTCTTGCCACCAGTGCAGACGGGCGCCAGGGTCCAGCGGCGGTCCGCCGTCGCAGGCGGGGCCGCTCCCCCCCTCGCCAGCGCCCCTCCGAGCGCGTCGCTGTATAGGCCCAAGCCGGGGCCTCGGGTGGTGCCAGGAGCGGCCACGGAGCTCCAGAGGAGAGGCGCCGGGTTGCCGCCGCCCGTCGCGGCCGTCTACCAGAGCCGTGCGGCGTCCGCAGGAGTCAGCTGAGTCACTATTTGGGCACTGGGCCAGGGGGAACTGGGGGGGATCCCACAGGCGATCTCCCCAGCGCGGATATGTGCCGGATGTTCAGGGAACACCGACGGCCCCGGCGGAGCTCCGGGATCAGGCGGCCATTTCACACGGCGCCTGGCCACGCCCCCCGCAGTGTGCACTGTTAAAGGATACATTGCAGCTTTATCAGCATTCATCTGTTAACCTGATCATCTCTATTCAAGTCCCAAATTGATTTGAGATTTTTGAAGGCGCTGTTATGCCTTTTCCCTCTTTCCCCTTTCATTGTGCCTTAATTAGATGGTCATCTGGTTCTAACATTTGTGATGGGGGCCTCGCCTCAAATGCCTTGCATAGCTTAAATTTGTAGCTTCTGCCTTTCAAAACAGTCTTTTTGGGGACCATCACATTGGAGAGTCCGCAAGCTCCAAGCACTGTGTGTCCATCTGCCTTTCACCTGTTTTTAATCTGAAAAGATGGATTTAAGGACTAGAGTGGCTTTCCTACCAAAGGTGGTTACCCCACTTTATATGTGGCTGTCCATTATGTTTCTCTCATTCTTCCCCACTTCTCTGTCCCGCTAAGAGGCTACACAGGCTGGACCATTGAGGAAGGTTAGCTTCTACATTGACAGAGTCAAGAACTGTAGATTTGACACCCAATTATTTATCTGATATGTTGTCACCAAGAATGGCAAGGCTGTCCAATAGAAGGCTCTGTCTCAGTGGATCATCCTCATCCTCAATAAGATCTATAAAGCGCTTTCTAAAAAGGAGCCACCTGAAGGAATTTGGCGAGTGTCTGAAAAGTTTCAGCGCTCCGTCCATCATCTCCTTGTGTTTGCTTTGTTTCCACTAAGTTGGCTGGGTTTGCCCGGACGTGGGGCCTTTGCTTACTTTGCCACTGGATTCAAACTAGCCTGGCTGATGAAGGGTGTTACCCAGAAACCGGTCCCAGGATTCTTGTTTCCGGTTCAGGAAAGCCCTGGCTTGGCAGTTCGGGCTGGACTGTTCCCATGAGGCACAGGGTCAAGACTGATTTGCCTATAGCCGGGTCTGAACTGAGGCGGCAAAGTGAGCTAAAGAATGATGATGGATTTAAACCCAGATCTGTGACTGGGGGTGAGTGTCTGAAAAGTTTCAGCGCTCCGTCCATCATCTCCTTGTGTTTGCCAGAAGGAATGTGGGCACATTACACGAGGGAGAAGGCATCCACCCAAAAAACTGGCCAGAGGAGTGCCCCTAGCAGAAATATGCTGTGCAGCAACATGGTCTTTCCTTCACATATTTGCAAAGCATTATTGTTAGGATTCTGAAGTGAAAACGGTTGACCCTTTCGCTTGTTGCTTTCAGCAAGATGCTCTGGTGTGACCATTCCTTCAGAACCACTACCTTGAGAGATTGATGCTGTGGTATCTTTTGGGAAGGCGAGAAATCTGCAGGTAGGAAAATCTATCCGAAGAAAAAAGTTAATTGCCGTCAGTAAAGATATTTCTGGTGGATACTCCGTCTACCTGTAGATTCCTCACAAATCCTGCACCTATCTGAAGGATGGTCATAGGCATCCAAGTAAGAAGGGTCAAAAATGCCTCTTTTACCTACACATGTAGGGTTGACATGTTACCTATTCTCTTTAAAAAATACTTTCTTAATTCATGGTTAAGAATACGTGCACAGTTTTGCAGACAGACAGTCTTTGATACTCTATTTGCTTGAAGTTTGGCTCATCTAGAGTATTGGTGGCCGTAGTTCAAAGCTGGTCATCTGACTGTGTTAGATGTTGAGAGGATTAGGTCTGCACGGCTTGTAGGTGTGGGAGTCATTGTGTAAACTGGTGGGTTGCGCTCACTGTGAGCCCTTGATATTCTTTCTAAACTGCTATCATAGACCTTCAGGGCCCTCAAGAAGGTGGTATTGCTGTTCACTGATATGTGCTGACTGAGCTAGAGGTTCAAAAGGTAGAAGTGGTAAATTACATTTCATTTATTTATTTAAACCAAATCCTCTACAAAATATAGACTGGCGAGGCCTATGAACCTACTTTATTTAATTTCATCCCTCAACAGACGAGGTACAATCAACAAAAACAGAAATTGCTTGAACAACAGGAAAAAATTGCATGTTTGCAGAAGAAACTTCTTAAAATGGTGGCAGAAGAAGATCGGCGTGTTGCCAGACAGAATAAAGCATTCCTCCAGTTTCAGGAGCGTGCTCCCAAACCTTATTCTCCCACAGATCAACAGTAAGTATTCCTTTATGTTAGAGGTTCCCAGAACCCCTGTATGTCCCCTGTGTTGAATGTATGTACGTGTTAGTCAAACAGTTTTGATTAGGTAGCATATAAAATCTCATCCACATCTTAAATTGATCACAGATAAAAAAAAAATATATTTTTTTTACTCTGACTTTCTTCTTTTGAAATTGCGCCCATGCCTCCCACACCAACTTGTCATGCCTCCTTGCTTTGTTTCATATTACTTGATGGCTTTGAGGAAAAATTACAAATTCCTTTAACCCCTTCCCTGCTCATGACGGAACCACTCCGTCATGAGCCACGGGTGCCGTGTGCTCATGACGGAGTGGTTCCGTCATGCTGCGGCTGTTGGCGGCCGCTCCGCCCACGCGGCGCTAATTCCCCGCCTGTGCGGGCGATTAGCGCAGTGGGCGGAGACGTGACGGAACCACTCCGTCATGAGCACAGCTCACCCGTGGCTCGTGACGGAGTGGTTCCGTCACGAGCACAGCGCCACCGCACCTGCCCCCAAACCCCCCCAGCGCCGCGGCGGAATTCCTGCTGCGGCGAAGGGGTTAAAGTTTGGGGAAAAACACTTTTTTTCTTTACATTTATGGAAAATAATGTTCCTTCTGCTGTTTGTAAGAGCAGATCACTTTCATTGTAGTTGAGTATAGGGATATACTAGGCACTAGACCATACTTTAGTTTGAAATCTTTGTATGATTTTGTGTTTTTGGGTAATCAAGACTGACATCTGTACAGGACTTGCTGTAAGATTTAGATTGAGACTCCAATAAGTGTAGAGTGAGGCTGCTCGAATGATTTTGACGTATCGGCCATCATAATTAATGTGATGTGTGCTCTGCAATTGTACTGATTACCAGGGCGACTGCACACTATTTTCCAGGTATATGTTATATTTTAGAGCACACTTCTCTGTATAGGTTGCAGCTGTATTGAAGATCACCTTAGAATGTTAGAATTTGACCAGTAATCTTTGAAATTTTTGGGTACTGCTAGCCCATAGTCTTGTACCAGACAAGGGATAAGATCAAAAAAGTGATCTTTGTTATATGTATGACTACAAATCTTGATCTTTGTTATGCCAGAAATATTAACATACTCATGCCACATTAATCGTTCCAGAGGCACTACTGTGCCTGTGAAGTAATGAGTTTTTATTAAGTAGTACATCGCAATAATTGCCTGTATTTCTGATTTGTATAATGGGTTCTAAGGTGCTTCAATTTATTGGAACTAAGCTGGCCATAATGAATTCATTGAACATAAACAGATAATGCTTACAAGTTGCATTACTTATACAGCACTTACTATCTTAGCTGAACGCTTTTATTTGATTTGGACCATTATAATAAATCAAGCAAGTACCAAAATGAGTTCAAGCCCTAAAAAAGTGGTCATTTTCTGAAAACATGTTGGCTTGTCAAAAAAGTGAGGACTATTATATGGAACCCCAGTGCAGTGCCCCCAGAATTTTTCATTCAGAATTATAATTATACACCGGTTGGGAACAGGCGCGACAGTTGGAGAGGGCTAATTGACGCTGGACCTCACCCAATTTATGCGTTATGAAAATACTAATGTTTTTACAACGTAAGCATGCTTTGTTTTTCTTTTCAATAACCTGCTTTTTAATCATTTTATTATTTTATTTATCTTTGTGCAGTCTTTCATTGCCTTTTGTGACATTTCTTCTTATCATGCATTCTAAATTAAAAGCCTGTACACCTAAGCAGTACACACTTTTCAGCTGTGTCTTGTCTTTTACTAGGATGATTGACATAATTGATTCTTACGAATGCCAGATTAGTCGCCTACAAAAGGAGCTGAGGTATGAGTTAAATTTTACAATGTTTACTCCCACAAAATGTAATATTTGAACACAGTAGTAACGAAAAAATAGATAATTTACTGATGTTGCCATATAATGTGTCAAATGCACATAAAATCTTGTCTACATTTCATATTGAAGTTTATTAGTTAACTGAAGATCAGTTTAATGTTAATGTTGGCAAGTGCGATTGTAAACCTTTTTAAAGAAATATACTGTTGTATGTGTTGCAGATTCTGCACATATTTACTGCTGTCAGGCGTTCTGAACTACAGAGCATTGTAGACCACATCTTTCGGGCAGTTAGGATTTATTGGTTTTGGTATGACTATGGTTCCTTCAGTATTAGAACTTTCATAGATTCATGCGAGTCGGTAATGAATTGCTTGCACCATAAAATGCTGCACAAACAATTGAGTTGTAAATTTAAACCTGCCCTCAAATGGGGCCAACTGTATTGTTCATCGGTGCTCGCTGTCAAACAAATCAGCTCACACGCCAGTCTGAGTCTAAAAGGTTTTAGACAAAAAGAAAAATATATAATCAGTGAATTACAGATTCAGTTGGCTAAAAATTCACCCAGACACAGTTAATGCATCAAGGAGTAAAGAGGAGACAAGACACAACAAGCATTTACAATGCAATAGGTCTCGCAATGACATTGTTTTGAGCTATTGGCATTGAAAATGTTACTATTTTTTTTCCCCCCTTCGCTAAGCCTTAATCAAGTAATGGCGCTGTAAATGACAGTCTTTTACCCCCGTTGACCCCCACATACAGACATACATATAAACCGCACTACAAACCCCATGCACCCCGTGAGACAGACACACTAATATATAGAGGCACACAGGTGCACCGAAGCACGTGATCACACACGCAGGCAAACTGAGTCACAGACACACTGAAGCTTTGGGTCTGGCAGACTAGCCGACACATCAGACACTGTCACACTGAGTAGAGGCGCACACATGCTGAGAGGGATGTTTTAATTATCAAGCTCAAGGTGCTCACTGTAAAAGTCAACAGGAGTGCAAGACTGACGTGACATTATAAAGTTGAAACTGAGGAGTTACACACGTATGCAACACATGCTCAGCCTCCTGAGCTAATTTTGTGTCAAGAACACATATACCAGAGACCTTGACCCGATGCACTTCCATGGAACAAAAGATAGTCTAATAAATCAAACAAAATAGATTTTAGTACAGCAGATATGCTGACTCTAATATTTGAAGGTGCTCTCATGTGTAATAATGAAGAAACAGGCTGCTCGGTAAAATAAAATATTTGCATAAGACCACACAATTTGAGACCAGTCAAGAGCACTACAGTTAGGCCGAGTAGATTATTCAAGTCACTAGATCTGCAGATCTGATAAACAAATTATGTTTTTTGAGGCAATGTTCATACAATGGGGCCTGATAAAGTTAGTTATCTTTAGGATCACATCGAGACTAAACAAAGAATGTTGACCTGCACGACTGGGCTGGCATACTGGGTGACACTATAAGTTTCACAGTGGGAGCTGCAGGCTAATGGAATGTTAATGTGATAGACAGTTGGCATATTGTCGGGGTTAGCTTTCACTATGATAAACTGAAGGAAGCGTTAGTAGACACAGAGAGGGAAGCTTATTCTGGCCAACTAGAGCTGACAATTTGAAAGAGGATTCATGATCTACGCTGGGGTGCCGTTGTCAAAAGTAGGATGGATGAGCTGTCAAACTTGGGGTTGAAATATTTTGAGAACGGTATTTAAAATGACATACTGAGAGATAAAGATATTTACAGGAGATGTCTTACTGATGAAGAAATGATCGATCATGTGGGGAACTGGGAGAAGTCTTAGCTCTTGGACTGGGGTATGGAATATTGCAGTAGGTTCATTTGTAAGACTACGGGCTGTCTGACTGGGGAACGACTGATGTAATCGAACTGACAGCTGACTTTGGGAGGAAGACCACTCTGTGATAGAGTTGACTAATGAAATACTGTTAAGACTGGGGAAAGGTACATTTTTCCTACGGTGGAGTGAGTTGCTGATAATAGATAATCGTTAAAGTTGGCAGGGTTGAAAGTATGATCTTTTATTGGAAATGCACAATGAGCGAAAGCTGCGCCGTCAGTCTGCAAATAGTCATTCTGAAGGAAGGCTGATCTGTCACACTGGAGTTGACAGAGTGAACGCTGTGAGATTTCGAGGATGACATATGGCACACTTGGAGATCGTAGGGTATGCCACTCTGGCGACACAGTTAAAGGTTGAGCTGTGAATATACTGCCTCACACTGCGGAATCAGATACAAACCTCTATACAAATACATACTAGACACTGAAAGCGGTCTGTTTTGATACAGTAGAGTCTAGAGCACTGAAGTAAGTTTGGTCTTTCAATGTGGTAGGTTATTCCACCCTCGCCCAGCCCCCCAGAATGCTGCTTTGACAGCTGCCTCTACCCAACCATGCCGCTCCCTTACCTTGTCCAGCTCCTCCCGGCACACAGCGCAGGACCTCTGCTCGCTGAGCACCCGCATCTTGGTGGAGCATCGGAAGCAGACGTGGTGCTCGCAGCGGCCCAGTGCCGGCACCTCCAGCTCCTGGCAGCACAGCACGCAGCTCCGCTCGGAGCAAGGTCCTGAGTGGTGGATGGGGACAGAGGCCCGTCGGCCGTGGACAGTGATGCGGCGGCTATCTTGCCCTATCAAAGTGTAAATCTACTGACGTACGTAGATCTTAAATAACACTTGTGTGTTCATAAAGCGATAAACCACCACTTCATTAATAACAAGAAGACGTCAGAAAACAATCCTATCATTCTATACTTTGACAGTAAGATAATTGAAGGAGCGACTACGGAGTCTTTGGCACATTGAGTGGGAAATAGTTAAAAAAACAAGCATTGGTATAGCCAATACATCAACTGTTGCATGGCTAAACACTTATAAGGTCCCAAAAGCGAGACCTATTGGCTATGCCAATGCTTGTTATTGATACTGTTGTCAAAATGTTTATTGTTAATTTGGGTCTATCTAATTCTTTCCCGGCAGCTTGAAAAGTAGTTTTGCGGGTAGGCTCTCATTTTTACTCTGTACGTTACCAGACTGACAAAACGACTGGTACTAGAGAACTGAGTGATTGTGCACCCGTCTCCGGTCAAGGCCGTGACGACAATCCTCGCCGGAAACTGTCCCTCCCTCCGCTTTCTCCCACGGCCGCTGAAAACAAAATGGAGAAGAGACTGAGCTTCTGAAGCGCTGCAATATCTTCACCCCTCTTTTCCCCGTTTTTGACCAGAAATCCTGGTGAGTGAATCTCGGAGTAAAGCTGGGCTTCAATCGGGACAATGAGTGGCGCTAGTAGCGCGGGGGAGCTCCCTGAAGAGACATCAAAGGCGTTGGCTGATGTAGCGCCCTTTTACCTGTCAGGTGAGAGCGGCGCGCCCGAAATTCCGTATAGTCACTCACA